>NC_090654.1:194958671-195258671 GCF_040937935.1 Hyperolius riggenbachi
TACTTCTGGACTACAACTCCCAGTATAGGGAAGTTGAAAATGTAATCAGAAAACATTGGAGTCTGCTTAGGAATGATCCAATATTGGGGGCTGCACTACCCACCAAACCCAAATTTATTTACAGACGGGCCGATAATTTACAGAGACAGTTGGTTAGAACATACATTGAGGGACCGAAGGTTTCTAACAGGACTGATGCATGGGGTCAGACTGGTTTTTTTCCGTGCAGACAATGCACTACTTGCGAAAGGGCAAAGGGGATTAGGACTCAGACCATAGAAAACAAATTGACAGGAAGGCATTATAAGATACGTGAATTTATTCACTGCTGCAGCACACATGTGGTATATCTGTTGGGGTGTCCGTGCGGGTTGCAGTACGTGGGGAGAACAAAAAGGGCACT
This sequence comes from Hyperolius riggenbachi, assembly GCF_040937935.1. Lineage (NCBI taxonomy): Eukaryota > Metazoa > Chordata > Amphibia > Anura > Hyperoliidae > Hyperolius > Hyperolius riggenbachi. The sequence goes on from NC_090654.1 coordinate 194,959,075, forward strand.
AAAAACAAGGGTGGGAGAACACATTAATAACATTCTCAGGGGTTTCCAGGGCCACAGTGTATCCAAACACTTCAATGAAGTCCACGGAAGGGACCCTGGCCTGATGACTTTTCAGGGGGTACAGAAACTCACTACCAAATGGAGGGGTTGTCACAAGGTGAGAGAAATTTCGAAAATGGAGACCCGTTGGATTTATGAGTTGAAAACCCTTAATCCTGGGGGGTTGAATGTGGAACTAGATATAAATTGTTTTATCTCTGATGATTAGACTGATTGGTGGTTAATCTTACTGATGTAGATGTGAGTTATATTGTTTTAAGTATTATTATGTGTCACATGTTGAGGTGGGCACACGAACTATATTAAATATTTAGTCAAGCTGGGTAATCATTGGCTAGACACAACTGCATTAAGGGATACGGGCCCTTTAAGGGGCTTGCTGTTTGGCCCTATATATTAGAAGCAAGAATACATTATATCTATTTGGTAAGAATTCACATTCTGCCCAAAGGGGAGGTGATGTTAAGCACGTTAAGGGGTGGGGCTGACACAGTTTGGGGTGGTGTTGATGATGTATAGGAGAGGTTTGCGATTGACGCCAATGCACGGATACAGATCTATTAATCCTGCGGGGTTAGCATTGGGTTTGGATTAAGCTGGTCTGTTGTAGTAGGTGGGTGGTGTCTGGTTACTATGGGAACCTGAGGCAAAAGGGACGGTGGAACGCAATAGGAAGCCACAGGTTAAGGGCAGCAGCTGCGCACTGTAGATGGGAGGGATGGATAGTAGCCGTAGCTACCCTGGGAATCCGGATGTACGCATAGGTAAAAGCCCAAACAGCCAATCACGGAGACTGTAAGACATCGGTAGTTGGTGGGCGGCACCTCAACATGTTGGGAGTTGGAGCTGGTAATAGAGTATTTATAGCGTCTCCTCTGGTGGTTGGCTAAGCTCCTGATGAGTCATCATTGACGAAACTAGTCGGGCGGAGTTAGCCACAGAGGAAGACGCTGAACCATGTGGATGTTTCTTTGATATGCGCATTTTTATCCGAATCTTGTAAGTGCACTTTTAATCTTTTTAAATTGGAATAAAGACGGTATTACGCTATGTCAGTCTCTGTTTAAAGTTGAAGGGGCTGAGTAGAGTCTATGAAAGCTACAGAACAGATACCAAGTGATTCCACCAAAGCGCTTATGCTGGTCTTGTCGGGTCAGCCACGCTATCTGGTAAGAGGCTTAGTGTGGTAGTGCCTGTGTGAAGAGGATATAAGAGGTGTTGGGTCACAGCGCATGTAAATGTGTTTGATGAGCACTTTGTGGTGAGGTGACTTAATTTACTACGCCATAGAGGCTTTCTTTGTCCTTTATTCACACATGGTTGGACAAGGCTGAAGATACGCAGGAGGATCCGGTGAGACACTGGCTGGGCCGCCTGCGCTGTATGCCAAATGTTATGCTTGGCACAATTATCTGGTGAGCATGTTTGGTTTTCTGAAAAAGGATATCATCTGTTGGTGTATTAAGTACTAGGAGTCAGTTCTCTGGGACTTTCCGCTGAATTCTGGGCTCTGCAGATTTTGGGACTCTTGAACTTGGACTTTTGCCGTTTTCATAATATGTACCAGTGTGTGTGTTATAACGCTTTATATATCAGCGTGAGGATGGGGAGAGAGGCCTAAACTATGGGCCCTGCACGCGAGACCATTTAATACCTCAGTGCTATAATTTGTGTGTTGTTGGAGATACATTAGATTTTAAACTATTAGGAGGTTTTATAATCTTATATTTTATTACAGGTCCTGTTGAGCGCTAGTATCTTTTTTAACTTAAGTTGCAATTAGGGCTTACACTCCCTGCTGATTACAGCGCACCAGGTGTAACAAACTTATCAATTTAGGACACTTACATCGTTCACATTATACCTGAGGAGCGCACTTTCCCTTTTCAATAATTTTTGTAACAGCAAGCGTTTGTTTCAGACAAAACAGACTGAAGGAGTAACCAGTAGCAACCGCTGCCAAGGGGTTACTCCAAGACACAGACAAGGGAGATCCACCACCTCTAGAGCTAGGGCGAATGCGATCTAGGAACAGGACAGAACGATTCACTATCAGCCACCGCAGGAGATAGTACAATCGCATTGACAGGACAAGACTCGGCAGTACAAATAATACACAAACCTGACTGCACTAGTAGGAGTGCAAAATGCACTCCCCAAGAATTAACTACACTAGAATATTAGCAACAAGATACAAAGAGGCTGAGGCTCTAAGGTTAGTCTCACTAAACAGAAACTATGACGAGCAAGGAATTCTGGGAGGAATTGACATTTATACTGAAAACCTTCAAAGGAAGCAGACAAGCAGATTGCAAGATAAGTGAATGCAAATCAGTCACTACAGCAGTAAGGCTCCAGAATCCTGCAAACTGACAAAAAGGCCTCTTTTCCCTGGACTGAACTATGCAACCTGCATAGGAAACCAAACTGTCCAGGGAATCAAGGCCAGCAGAGCAGATTCTGACAGGAACACATTTTGATTGTATACTATGCCTGTATACTTTGACTGTAATTCTGCTTTATCTTTATCCTGCCTAGTGGTCAACTAACACTAACTGTGAAAATCCTTTTTTTGTCATAGTTGTCCATTCTTCAGCTCTCAAGTACAGAACTTCACAGCTGAAGCAGTCTTAGAATCAGCAGCTGGAGCCCAGACCATCACTGCAGAATCAAAGCAGGTGGTTTAGCTGACCAAGACTAACATGGGCAAGGACCCACCTCCCTCCATACAGAGTTAATCAGGCTCCACACATGGCACACCAGTAATGTATTGTGCCACAGAGCCTCCTGCAGAGGTGCAAAAAGAAAAAGCCTTAGTGACCATACGTGATAATACGTGTAATCTTATCCTAAAATTACAGAAATTTAAAAAAAAAATTAAAAGGATTGTGTGGCATTCAGATTGTCCTTGCCCATCCGGTAATTGTCTTTGGTTCGCTTTAGCAGATCAACCTCATAATCTTCTAAAAATAAGCAGGCCCCTTTTCTTTTTATCTTTCCGCTGCTTCAATCAAACCCAAAAGAGAATTAGCATAGAAATAAAACTATTTTAAAACACAATTCCCCTTGCTAACAGGAATATTTCTTCCACATGCAAAGAGTTTCTGCAATACAACACAAAGCCGTGAGATGCCTCCCAGAAACGAGGCTGACATATAATAGCATATTGACTTTTACAGATATCTCCCCGGAGAGGTTGTAGATGGCATTTTATATATTGTTTAAATCTGAATGCAGTCCTAATTTTGGAGAACGAATGGTTCTGTGTAACCTCAGAGTAAAGATTTGGTGTTGGAAGGTTTACTGTTGTTATATTTCCCGCAGGTAATAAGGTACGCGACCCTATTTCGCTGTCAACATCAGGAAAAATTTACCGTAAAATTGACTATATAAACGGATGTGGCCTGGTTACTTTTAGTTCTATTCTGTTTTTCTTTATGCTGTGTTTTTTTTTTCAGCGCCATTACAATTCAGTTTTTTGCTTATTAGTTTTTAGATTTGGCTTTTTCTTGCTGCTATCATGTATATTTTCTTTCAGTGTTAACCCATTGCTGTTTATGTTTTGTATTGATGTTTTTTGAACAGCTAAATATACAACATAGCCGATAATATCAAGGTAGTGTAGGAGCTAATGCAGGACTGGAATATAGACATAAACAACCTATTACCTAAACCTCACCCATCACTAATTACCATACCCACACACTATGCCCCTATTACACAGCTGACAAATGGTGCAGTGTCTTATTAATATTATATAATAATAATAATAATCATAACAATTGGGTCTGTTGCACACACTAATATTAGGGACTTGGGCAATCTTGTTTGTATTTGTGCAATTTTGTTGCATTGAAAAGCATTGTGGTGCAATAAAACGCCTGCACTTTATTTGCAGGAAAGGCGAAGACTATCACCATCTACCGTACATCATGCATGTTAAACTCTGGCCCTCAGAGCCATTTAATTTGGCGCTCAAGTGGTTTCCCTACTTTGCATTATGTTTGGCCCACTCTAGACCACCAGGAAAGCTATAATGGAGGTGAAGCCCTAGAACACCAGGGAAGCCATATGGGCAAGGTAGGAGGAAAGCACTAAACACTAGGGAACTGTTTAAGGAAGGGTGGGGGCCTCTAGACACCAGGGAGCTGTATAGGGTGGGGGGGGGTGCCTCCAGACCCCAGGGAACTCTATAGAGGAGGGAGGACCATTAGACACCAGTGAATTGTGTAGGGGTTGGAGGGGGGCCATTACCAGGGAACTTTATAAGGGAGGAAGGTGGCCAGTAGACAATGAGGATGGCCCGTAACTAGGTCCCAGTGTACAATTGTGGCCCACATTGTATTTGAGTTTGACACCCCTGAATTCTAAATGATGTTCTTTTATTGTAACCACATGAGTTACAGCAATTTGCAACCAACGTTTCAGAGCATTGTGCTTCTTTACTGAGCTGTGCTGCATCAAAGCTTGATAAAGAAGCAAGATGCTCAGAAACATTGCGGTGGCAGCTGGATAGTGTACTAGTTAACCTGCTGGGCGGTCTGGATGACCTCAGCTCATCCAGTACCGCCGGAGCCTGCCGCTCAGGCCCTGCTGGGCCGATTTGGCTCAAATAAAAAGCAGCACATGCAGCCGGCACTTTGCCAGCCGCGTGTGCTACCTGATCGCCGCTGCAGCGCGGCGATCCGCCGCATGCAGCGGCGAAAGAGGGTCCCCCCAGCCGCCTGAGTCCAGCGTAGCCGGAACAAAAAGTTCCGGCCAGCGCTAAGGGCTGGATCGGAGGCGGCTGACGTCCATGACGTCACTCCGCTCGTCGCCATGGCGACGAGGTAAGCGAAACACGGAAGGCCGCTCATTGCGGCCTTCCGTGTTACTTCTGGTCGCCGGAGGCGATCAGAAGAACGCATCCGGAGCGCCCTCTAGTGGGCTTTCATGCAGCCAACTTTCAGTTGGCTGCATGAAATAGTTTTTTTTTATTAAAAAAAAAAACCTCCCGCAGCCTCCCTGGCGATCTTAATAGAACGCCAGGGAGTCTCACCACCGTTGACATAGGAGACTAGGGCTCCAAGCCAGTTAGCTATTCAGCAAGGAGTCATTGGGCAAGATTCCCTATGCTCTAGGGTGGCTTATTGAGAGCATCCACAGTGGCTGCAGCTCTCAAGCGCCTTGAGTACAACAGGAGAAAAGAGATATAATTAAAAACATTTTTTTTTTAAATTACAGTACTTAAAGAGGAACTGTAGCCAAGGATTTAACTTAATCCCAATCAGTAGCTGATACCAACTTTCCCATGAGAAATCTTGCGGTGAAACCCCTCCCACAGTGTGATGTCAGCACCTAGGTCCAGACAGTTTCCTGTCTGTGAACTTCATTGTAGTGTGGGAAATAACAGCTTATTCCAACTGCCAAGCAACCAGTATCTCCATCTGTGCATATGTATATCTATGAAAAAAAACCCAACCATTTAGCGTATCGCATTGCTAGCGGGTGTGGTTATAGATAGTGGTAGTTTGTGCTGTCTGGTATTTTTTATGTCTGCTAGTAGTAAAGATAATTAAGTGCAGGCTGATTGTGGATCATCAACATACACAGGATGTCTCACACTCACTATAGGGTGAACCCTGATTCATCTGTGGAGTAGTGCGTCAGCAGAAGAAAAGGGGATGACCCCCCTATAAAATGTATATATGCAGGAGGTGGCACAACCTTTGAAACTCTTTATTGTTCCATTTACAAATTAAGCTGTTTCAAAATCACGCAGGGTCCCTTTATCAAGGCAAAACGTGCTCTAGACGACTATCTGTCTGCTGCAGCGCTTGGCATATGCTTATTTCAGCTGAATGGGGTGAGACACGTCTAAGCACTGCTCCTTGGATAGTGCACATCACAATGTGTGAGTGCTCAGAGATGTCTCACCACATTCAGCTAAAATAAGCATATGCCAAGTGCTGCAGTGGACAGACTGTCGCCTAGAGCGCGTTTTGCCTTGACAAAGGGACCCAGCGTGGTGTGATTGTGGCTCAAACCATATTCATAAATTACATATTAATTATTTATTGATCTTGCTTCGCTTCTCTATTTTAACTTCTCACTTTGCAATGTATTATACAGGATCTTCTCAAAAAATTAGCATACTGTGAAAAAGTTCATTATTTTCTGTAATGTTTTCGTCACCAGGCGCTGGGTCTGATCCCTTGCCTATCAAGCAGCGTGTGGGGTTGAGCTGTCCCTTAAACACTCAAAATTTTTGGGCAAAGTTATATTAATACACCTAACACGCGCTAGTTAAAATTACTAATAATTTTATTCAAATTGCACAAATTGCAAAAAATTGCACATACACCGTTTTGTTGGTACTCAATTTCTCCTACATTCATACCACATTCAAACATACACCCTAGAAGGGCCCTTCTAAAAATAAAATTAAAACATAGAGCATAAAAAATATAAAAAAATATATAGGACCAGGTGATCCAATAAATTGAATGTGAGTGGTTGGAGGTATAGGATCCTGTTAGAACCTCATTGTAAATAGTCCCATATAGAAACTCACATTAGGCGATTTCTGCCTTACTGAGATTTTCAAGACAACGTTCCGCAATCCGGAAGTTTCAAGAGAGAGAACCCAATCCTATGCCAAGGATAAGTTTTACTCACAGTCCGCTGCAGCTGCCTCCGTGTAGACCTTTGATATTCCTACCGGTAATCCACCACAACAGCAAGACCTTGTGTTGTCAACCGCTCACTTGATCAACTTACGCTGGCTCCCCAGTACGGCGCGTGTCACTTCCGCACACACGTTACAGTGACTCACTAGCCGCACTTCCGCTCAGCCTGCTCAGTTCCGGACGCCTAACGGGCACCTGTAAGCAAAGATCCAGAGGTCCTTTGAAGTGGTGACGTCACCTATACCAAACCAGTCCGGAACTGAGCAGGCTGAGCGGAAGTGCGGCTAGTGAGTCACTGTAACGTGTGTGCGGAAGTGACACGCGCCGTACTGGGGAGCCAGCGTAAGTTGATCAAGTGAGCGGTTGACAACACAAGGTCTTGCTGTTGTGGTGGATTACCGGTAGGAATATCAAAGGTCTACACGGAGGCAGCTGCAGCGGACTGTGAGTAAAACTTATCCTTGGCATAGGATTGGGTTCTCTCTCTTGAAACTTCCGGATTGCGGAACGTTGTCTTGAAAATCTCAGTAAGGCAGAAATCGCCTAATGTGAGTTTCTATATGGGACTATTTACAATGAGGTTCTAACAGGATCCTATACCTCCAACCACTCACATTCAATTTATTGGATCACCTGGTCCTATATATTTTTTTATATTTTTTATGCTCTATGTTTTAATTTTATTTTTAGAAGGGCCCTTCTAGGGTGTATGTTTGAATGTGGTATGAATGTAGGAGAAATTGAGTACCAACAAAACGGTGTATGTGCAATTTTTTGCAATTTGTGCAATTTGAATAAAATTATTAGTAATTTTAACTAGCGCGTGTTAGGTGTATTAATATAATTTTCTGTAATGTACTGATAAACATTAGACTTTCATATATTTTAGATTCAAATACACACAACTGAAGTAGTTCAAGCCTTTTATTGTTTTAATATTGATGATTTTGGCATACAGCTCATGAAAACCCAAAATTCCTATCTCAAAAAATTAGCATATTTCATCCGACCAATAAAAGAAAAGTGTTTTTAAAACAAAAAAAGTCAACCTTCAAATAATCATGTTCAGTTATGCACTCAATACTTGGTCAGGAATCCTTTTGCAGAAATGACTGCTTCAATGTGGCGTGGCATGGAGGCAATCAGCTTGTGGCACTGCTCAGGTGTTATGGAGGCCCAGGATGCTTCGATAGCGGCCTTAAGCTCATCCAGAGTGTTGGGTCTTGCGTCTCTCAACTTTCTCTTCACAATATCCCACAGATTCTCTAAGGGGTTCAGGTCAGAAGAGTTGGTAGGCCAATTGAGCACAGTAATACCATGGTCAGTAAACCATTTACCAGTGGTTTGGCACTGTGAGCAGGTGCCAGGTCGTGCTGAAAAAATGAAATCTTCATCTCCTTAAAGCTTTTCAGCAGATGGAAGCATGAACCCACTTGTGAACCAGAAACAGCAGCAGAAGTGCCTGACCTGGGCTACAGAGAAGCAGCACTGGACTGTTGCTCAGTGGTCCAAAGTACTTTTTTCAGATGAAAGCAACTTTTACATGTCATTCGGAAATCAAGGTGCCAGAGTCTGGAGGAAGACTGGGGAGAGGGAAATGCCAAAATGCCTGAAGTCCAGTGTCAAGTACCCACAGTCAGTGATGGTCTGGGGTGCCATGTCAGCTGCTGATGTTGGTCCACTGTGTTTTATCAAGGGCAGGGTCAATGCAGCTAGCTATCAGGAGATTTTAGAGCACTTCATGCTTCCATCTGCTGAAAAGCTTTATGGAGATGAAGATTTCATTTTTCAGCACGACCTGGCACTTGCTCACAGTGCCAAAATCACTGGTAAATGGTTTACTGACCATGGTATTACTGTGCTTAATTGGCCTGCCAACTCTCCTGACCTGAACCCCATAGAGAATCTGTGGGATATTGTGGAGAGAAAGTTGAGAGATGCAAGACCCAACACTCTGGATGAGCTTAAGGCCGCTATCGAAGCATCCCGGGCCTCCATAACACCTGAGCAGTGCCACAGGCTGATTGCCTCCATGCCACGCCGCATTGAAGCAGTCATTTCTGCAAAAGGATTCCTGACCAAGTATTGAGTGCATAACTGAACATAATTATTTGAAGGTTGACTTTTTTTTTTGTTTTAAAAACACTTTTCTTTTATTGGTCGGATGAAATATGCTAATTTTTTGAGATAGGAATTTTGGGTTTTCATGAGCTGTATGCCAAAATCATCAATATTAAAACAATAAAAGGCTTGAACTACTTCAGTTGTGTGTATTTGAATCTAAACTATGTGAAAGTCTCATGTTTATCAGTACATTACAGAAAATAATGAACTTTATCACAGTATGCTAATTTTTTGAGAAGATCCTGTATTTTTCCCCCGTTTTACTACATTTCCTCTTTAATTTCCACAGATGCAGATAATGAAAGTGTAACACAAATGGGTGAGCAGCACAGTGCTTAAACAAGGATACAGAGTTGGATGTGTGGTATAAATAGGAACTGATAGCTATAAGTGACACGGATAGTGCAGGTGATATAGCAATGCTTGCAGTGATAGGGGCAGGAGACTGGACTAAGCAATGATGTGGGGGAGCTAATGGAAACAGGCACTGCTCCAACAGTGGCACTACTAGGCTTTAACAGCCAACAGTGGCAATAGTGTATCTATTGGGAAGTACAGTTTTGGGCAGGGCCGGATTTACCATAAGGCACTGTAGGCATGTGCCTATAGGCGCCTGATGATGGAAAGGCGGCTCACTCCCCTCCCCCAGTGCCTCCCTCCCTCCTTCCCTATGCAGAGTCCTGATGAGAGTGTAAATTAGAGATTACTCACCCTGCTCTCTGCATTCCACTGGCGAAATCTCTCTAGCTACCTATTTCTTGGGGGCAACTCTAGCTACTTAATACTGAGGATAGCTCTGGCTCCCTAATACTTGGGGGCACCTGTACCTACCTATGACGAGGAAGGGAAGTAAGGGAGAAGTGACAGCTGGGCCAGCCGTCATTGGGCAAGCGATGCTGTTGAGCAGGTGTTTGTTGGTTCATGGAAGGCAAAGTCTATGGTGCCAGGACATCTGTGTCTATAGGCCCCTGTGATGTAAATCCGGGCGTGGCTTTGGGCTATTGTGTGGGTGAACTACAAACGTTCTTACTTTCCAAGAAGCTTACAGTCTAACATCCTTACATGGATTCGCTAAGGATTGTTTGAGTAAAAGTTATAAACTGTGACATTGGCTGTACACATAAATGTTGACTAGTGATTTGATCTGATGTTTATTCTACTGTTAAGCCCCATCTTCACGGGACAATTTTCCATCAAATTGACCAGTGATCTTATAAGAAATTGCATAATGTGTAGACGTCCAAATTGTTTCAGATCGATTTCTCATTGATAAGTACTCAAAATCGATCAGAATCTGATTGAACCAGTCGTAAATTATTTTATAGATCCGTCGATCTGATGGAAAATTGTACCATGTAAATAAGGCTTTAGCAAACAGCGCATACCATAGCTATATGGTTTTTAATTCTGTAAACATTTATTTTGAGAAAAAAGAGCATTTGCAGTATGTCATTGAACCAATCACAAAGTCTTCTTTTTCTCTGATTTTTACATTAAATGAATTGCAAATGTTATGCAGTGTTCATATTGTGTTCTTATTTTTGGTATAAAAACTACTTTCACCCTTCATATATAGAAATGTATTTTGTAACACCTGATGCAGATTTTTATGCTTTTTTTCTGTTAGTATATCCCAAACAGTATTGTGTCATTGGACAGCTGAAATCTCAGGGCAGAGGTCAGTAATTTTCATAATTGGCTCCTGACCCCATGCATAACATCCATTTAAATGTTTTGTGTGTGTTTCATTCTTATTGTGAGAAACTAATACGCTGCAGTATGAAAAATGTTGAACATTGCACCTAAACAATTTGTGCAATAATAAAGTTGAAGAGAAATCGAGAGCCCAATATGGTGTAGTATGTCAAAACAGATTGAATTAATGAAACAGTGAGATGGTAATACTCACAAACATGGGTTTCTGCCTAGGTAACCACTCAATAGGCAGGTGAGGAGATTAGACCTGTCCTCACTCAGGATTAAGAAGTCGCTCTCTGTAGATAGGAAGAAAAGGGGGTAGATCACCCCTCCACCTGGGGTGGACTCGAATATATTGGTAGGTGAACAGAGGCGCCGAAAGAATAAAAATACAATAACATTTTTAAAAATTGCTGGGAGGAAGAGAAAAAGAGAGAACACCAAGAGCCCAATATAGTGTAGTATGTACTGGTAAGGTATAATTGATAGAGTAATAATATTAATTTAATACTCACAAACCAGGGTTACCAAGTAGGCAACCACTGTCAAAGCAGGTGGGGAGATTGTCCTGACCCCACTCAGGATTAAAAAGTCGCTCTCTGTAGTTGAAGAAGGAAGGGTACAACCCTCCACCAAGGGTGGACTTGATGTAGATAATAGGATAACAGAGGCGCCAATAGGATAAAAAACACTAAAAGAACTTAAAAGCCCTCTGTGGCGCTCAGTGTTGATGATACTGGCAGATGCTGTTTACTCCTATCTGTTATTGCCTGATGAAGCGGGTTTGTATCCCGTGAAACGCGTTGCACTTTATTTGGAGTATCCAATAAAATTGTTTTGACTGAAAATCCACAGTCGTGTGTTCTGCTTGGAGGGGGTGAGTCCACCACTGCCTCCTCTATTACCAAAATGGGTTTTTAAGTTCTTTTAGTGTTTTTTATCCTATTGGCGCCTCTGTTATCCTATTATCTGCTGGGAGGAAGAGGTGAACTTGCCTCCGTTAAAGCAGACACAATGGACTGTAATTAAATAAATATACACATTTATTGAAAAATACCCCAAGGATGCACAGCCCACTTCTTCAGGCAATAAGCAGGGGATAAACAACTGTAAACAAAAAACAGAGGCATAGCTATAAAAGTTGCCCTAAACAAATGCATACGCATTATCAATTAGTGTAATAAGGATAGTATTTTAAAATGTTTTAGTATGGGTCAGTGTTAACTACAAAATGTGTGAAGGGAATTGATAAGATTGCGGTGGTAAATGGAGGATGGTGAAAACGATCGAGTTGGTAAAAAATTAACCGCATTAAATGAGATTAAATAAAAGGTAGGGAGTGAAGTAGGTTATAGTTGGCAAAAGGGTTATTTTTCAATAAATGTGTATATTTATTTAATTACAGTCCATTGTGTCTGCTTTATCAGAGGCAAGTCCACCACTTCCTCCCAGCAATTTTTAAAAATGTTATGTACTTTTATTCTTTTGGTGCCTCTGTTTTTAGCTATATTATAGATTACACAACACATATGTGAGAAAACGCGGAAGAGCCGCCGCCATGAGCCAGCGGCATGCGGCTCTTTCCGCGCACGGACGCGCCACACACGGAGAGGCAGCCGCCTCCCCTCAGCATGAGGCGGCTGTCTCCGTGCAGGTGTCTGCGGAGCACGGAGAAACCGCCGCATTGGACGCGGCGGTTCGTGCGCATGCCCCCGCTGCGGAGGCACCGCAGAGCGGGGCTGCTGTGGCTGGGACTCGTAGTCCCTCAGGTTTCAGAGTGACGCGTGCGCGCACTCAGGCAGGATTTACTCTCTCTTAGAAAGGAGTCAGCTGACCAGGCTGGTCAGCTGACTCGAGCTCCACTTCTCATTGGTCCAGCACTTAGGGAGGTGCTGGGGGCACAACTGTGTATATATACTACTGGCTGTTCACTTGCTCCTTGTCTGGCGTTGCGATCACATATGTGGGAGCACCCAGATCCGTTGTCAGATCCGCAAGTGTGCCGGGACCAGCTGGAGCTGTAATCCTACACTTAGCTAGATTCTGTTGATAGCTAAAGTACTAGTTTGATTGTGATTATCTGTTATGACCTATTGCCTGCTCGACTATCCTCCTGAACTCTGATCTTGTACCTCGATATTTCTGATACTCTGTTGCCGAACCCCGGCTCGTTCCTTGACTCTGCTTCTGCCTCCTGATTTTGTACCCCGATATATCTGATACCCCGTTGCTGAACCCAGCCTGTACTTTGACTCCGCCTTTGCCTCCTGATCTTGTACTTTATCTGTCCGTGTGTGTACGACCTGGCTTGTCCGACCTCGAGAACCGACCTTACTGTTAGAGGCGGTTCCTCGCTCTGTTAGTGATCCTTCCTCCTGAAGGTTACTTTCAGTCTGTCCTTCCTACTGTCAGTCTGACTCCTCCCGTCTTGGAGAGCTCAGGTCTGCGGAAGGAATCTGTGCAGTACTCCTTGCTGCACTGAGGCCTAGTCCTCTAAGTGTTACTGTTACACCTAACACTACACTCTACTCAGGTGAACAGAGGTTAGCTAGTATATCGGATTATCGGTGATACTGCAGATCATGTATAATCTGGTATACATCTGTATTCCCAGTGATTCTGCAGATCACTGGTAATCAGATCCTCTCTGTGCTTCACCGATCGTTACAACATATCGGGCAATTTATGTAACTCGCATTATGCTCACAATGTGTACATAGCATCCCAACATTTACCGTATTTTTCGGCATATAAGACGCTCCGGCATATAAGACGCACCTTGGTTTAGAGGGCAAAAATAAGGGAAAAAAAATAAACTAAACCTAGGTGTGTCTACACTGCAGGGGCTTCTTATGGACCTTTTACCCCCTAAAACTGCCTCTAAGTTACTCTATCTACACTACACTAATCCCTGCTGCCCTAACAACTAAGCTACAAAGCAATACAATACACTACACTACCACAACACATTAATACACTTCACTACACTATGCTACACTACACTACACTACACTAACACAACACACCACTGCAATACCCTTCACTACACTATACTACACTACAATGCATTGTACAATGCATTGACACAACACACAGCTTCACTACACTACACTGTACTATACTAACACTAAGCTGCACTACAATGACATGAATACTACACCTGTTCCTGCCGCCATGCTTCTCTTCCTCTCGCTTCAGCCGCGATTCTCTTCACCTCCTCAGGCGCAGTTCTCGGTTGCCACCTCCGCCGCCAGGTCCTCTGCTTTTGTGAAGGGGGAAAAGAAAAGCATTAGTGGCATTGTCCCCCTCTCCTGCCGCGATCTGCTCGGCGCTGCCACTCACGGAAAGCCACCGCCGTCTCTGCCGCTACACGCCGAGCGTCCATTCTCTTGCCCTCCTACTTCCTGTTTACATCACGTGCAGCCGCATCATGCATAGCCCGAGCGCCACTAATGCTTTTCTTTTCCCCCTTCACAGGAGCGGAGGACCTGGCGGCGGAGGTGGCATCCGAGAACTGCGCCTGAGGAGGTGAAGAGGATTGCGGCTGAAGCGAGGGGAAGAGGAGCATGGCGGCAAGATGGGAAAGCGCTTCCCTGCGCACTCTGCAACATTTTTTTGGTGCATTTGGCATATAAGACGCACCCAATTTTTCCCCCGTTTTGGGGAAGAAAAAGTGCGTCTTATACAGTGGCGTACCTAGGGCATTTGGCACCCGGTGCTGGGTATTAAAAGACCCCCCCCCCTTAAAAAAATGGGCGTGGCCACAACCTGCGGCGTGCTTTGCGGCAAAAAATGAGATGAGGGCAGAGCTAACTGTAATTTAAAGTATTAGCTAGTATAGTTGCCCCAGTATAGCTAGTATAGTTGCCCCCAGTATAGCTAGTACAGTTTCCCCCAGTATAGCTGCCCCCAGTGAAGCTAGTATAGTTGCCCCCAGTGAAACTAGTTGCCCCCAGTATAGCTAGTTTAGTTGCCCCCAGTATAGTTAGTTTAGTTGCCCCCAGTATTGCTAGTAAAGTTGCCCCCAGTATAGCTAGTATAGTTGCCCCAGCCAGTATAGCTAGTATAGTTTAGTTGCCCCCAGTATAGCTATTATAGTTTAGTTGCCCCCAGTATAGCTAATATAGTTGCCCCCAGTAAGTATAGTTGTCCCCAGTATAGCTAGTATAGTTGTCCCCAGTATAGCTAGTATAGTTGCCCCCAGTATGGCTAGTATAGTTGCCCCCAGTATGGCTAGTATAGTTGCCCCCAGTAAGCTAGTATAGTTGCCCCCAGTAAGCTAGTATAGTTGCCCCGAGTATGGCTAGTATAGTTGCCCCCAGTAAGCTAGTATAGTTGCCCCCAATATGTATAGTTGCCCCCAGTATGGCTAGTATAGTTGCCCCCAGCAAGCTAGTATAGTTGCCCCCAGTAAGCTAGTATAGTTGCCCCCAGTATGGCTAGTATAGTTGTCCCCAGTAAGCTAGTATAGTTGCCCCCAATATGTATAGTTGCCCCCAGTAACCTAGTATAGTTGCCCCCAGTAAGGTAGTATAGTTGCCCCCAGTAAGCTAGTATAGTTGCCCCCAGCGTAGGTGCCCCAGGAGTGGGAAGCAGGGCTAGATGGAGGGGCTGTGGAGGGGTCCCTCACCTGGGACCTCTCCTTCTGCCTCTCTCTCCCCTCTCCAGAATAGCGGCGACAAGTGCGGGGCGGCCGGAGCCGTATGGACAATTACTCACCTGATTTCCGCGTTCCAATCGTGGAGCGCAGCGTCATGATGTTACAGGTCTCCGCCTCCAATGCCGCCCACTGTGCTTCCGCTAATCAGGAAGCACAGTGGGCGGCATTGAAGACGGAGACCTGTAACGTCATGACGCTGCGCTCCACGCTTGGAACGCGGAAATCAGGTGAGTAATTGTCCATACGCTTCCGGCCGCCCCGCACTTGTCGCCGCTAATTTCTGGAGGGGGAGAGAGAGGCAGAAGGAGAGGTCCCAGGTGAGGGAGGGGGGGATATGTCCCTTCTCCCCACCGCTGCCTTCACAGCCCCTTCTTCTAGCCCTGCTTCCCCCTCCTGCTGTGCTGCTGTGGGGGGTCGTGGCGACACCCTCCTGGGTGTCTGACACCCGGTGCGCCACGCCCCCCTGCGCCCTATGATAGAGACACCACTGGTCTTACATGCCAAAAAATATGGTAACTTTTTTCAGTGAATATACCCTAATGTGCATTAAAAAAAGTCGCAACTAGGACTTGAAGGCTAAATTGTAGGCGGGATTTTGGAGAGACAGTCCTTCTTTGGGAACCCAATCCCTCTGTCCCTCTTTCTATCTCATTTGTCCCTCTTTCAGGACTGATGCACAGATCTGTATGCATTTTTCAACTGAGAAAAAATGTGTTTAATTGACTCTAAACTTTATTCCCATACTTTAAATTGATAAACTTCTTAAAACGAACCAGGATAGAAAGGACCAGAGTGGTTTCAATGACCAAACAACATATTTTTCTTATGAAATCATTATGGTATGCATGACTACGGGTGTGCCGGGGGTGTGATTAGGGGTGTGGCATGGGCGTGTCCTTCTTTACTATCTCAAAAAGTTGTGAGGGATGTGTATGAGTTATCAAAATTGTTTGCCGAAAGATTTGTGTTTGTTTAGATAGTCCCTAAATTCAGACTGAAGGAACCCGAGCTTAGCTCCTGCCTTGGTCTGCTGATTGGACAGTGTCAGACTCAGCATCTCACTGATACATTTCTCATTCTTCTCACCTCTCCTATAGTCAGTGGCGTAGCAACAGGGGGTGCAGAGGTAGCAACCGCATTGGGGCCCTTGGGCTAGAGGGGCCCTGTAGGACCCTCCCTCAACCACAGTATTAGCTCTTTATTTTTCATGTGCTAATATTATTCACTTCTACAGATGCTTTAAATAGTAGTGATCATTAATACACTGTTTCCCATCCTATTCTTGCACCTCTGACATTGTGGTTGTCTGTTATTGGTTTTGGTGAACGTATCAATTGTTATGTATAGCAATGGTTCTCAACCTGGGGTTCGCGGACCCCTGGGGGTACATCAGTACATGTCAGGGGGTCCCCCAGGGGCCGGGGACAAAATGATTATTCACTCTTAAATCTCCCCGTAGCGCCGCTATGCTCCATTCACAGGCGCTCATGGTGAGATGTGTAGAAGCCTAGCAGCTCTCTGATTGGCCCAAATGCTGCCTGTCACAGCAGCACGTGCACCCGCCCTCACCACCATCGCGGCCATTCAGAGCCGTTGCTGTGACAGGCAGCATTTGGGCCAATCAGAGAGCTAGCTACACATCTCCCCATGAGCACCTGTGTATGGAGCATAGCTACGGGGAGATTTAACAGCGGATAATCATTTCTAACCTGTGCTGCAGACACAGTATGTATATTGTATATGGAAAATATAGTTTTTCGGGGTGGGGCGGGGATGGTTGAGCAGAGGAGCAGGCCATGGGAAGGGGAGGGGGATGCAAAGGAGGTGGCAGAGGCTCTTCCCTCCAGCGCCATTTGCTACTGTTGCTGCATGTGGCTGGACGTGTGAGAGGGAGCTGTCACTGTGTATCACTGTATCAAATCCTAAAAGCTTTTATAAAAGCTATTATTAGGAAAAGGAGGGCTGTTAATAGTGAAGTGGATAGGTAGGCTGGTAGTGGAAAAAAACTGTTCTTTTTTCTCCCAATCTTTTTCCTTGCTGAGGCCCATAGATTTTCATTGTGTGTGCTGTTCTCCTGCATGACTAGTGCACCTGTATTTCGCTAGTATTTGGCTCCACCCACATCATGTAATAGCCACACCCACTTTTTTCACCATTCGGTAGGGGGTACATTTGCTAAGGTATGACCCACAAAGGGGTACATGTGCTGAAAAGGATGAGAACCTACTGATGTATAGCATGCTTGGGGGGCCCCAATGCAAAACTTGTACTAGGGCCCATAGCTCCTTAGCTACGCCACTGCCTATAGTCAAATGTCACTGCTGAACTTATCGTATGAATCATCTGTACAATTGTGGTGCTGATTGACTGCGAATGATTGTCTGAATTTTAGATTAGATCAGAATTTTAGATTAGAATTTTAGTCTGATCAAATTGCTTATCCTTTTTCCCACCATTGATGGAGAAATTGGACTGTTAATAGGCATCTTAATGCACTAATGCTGTAGAATAAGGTTCACAGTGAATGCATCCCTTTTTCAGAGAGCGGCATTTTGCAAGGATTATCAAAAGATATTAAAAGTACAAAGACAGCATCAGTTATATTAACTGTCTGTCAGCAAAAAAAAATAATATTTTTTTTTGAGCATATTGTTAAATTACTTCAAAGCAAACCTGAAGTGAAAATGAACTAATTTTATATGTAGTACAGCTAATGGTGCCCATACACAGTACAATTAAAAGTTCGATTTTCTCATTTATTCGACCAAAATGATTGAATCGATTGAAAATCGAAAAGAATCCTTTTTGCGATCGAGAAAAAAAACAAACGATTATTCTGTTTTTTCGATAAAAATCTGATTGGACATGTTGGAAAAATCTGGGTGATTGTTTGTGAAATTGTACAGTGTATGGTAGGTTGTATAAGAAAATACTTTTAAATAAAAAACAACTTTGTCACATTCAATAGTTTTTCATGGATTTTCGGAAAAACTGAACGTTTCTGTATGGTGTCTTAAAAAGAATTTTAAAAACTGTTTGACCAAACGCAATAATCGAAGGAATTTCTCTGATCGAAAAAAAATTGAAAAATTGTACTGCAGATGGGCACTATAAGAAATAGAAAATTAGCAGCAAAGAAAATAGTCTCATAGGCCTAGTGCACACCGGAGCGTTTCCGCTGCGGTTTGCGATCTGCTTGCGGGTGCGGATCTGCTAGGGTAATGCATTTCAATGGGGTGGTGCACACCAGAGCGGGAGGCGTTTTGCAGAAACGCATACTCCCGGGCTGCAGCAGATTTTGGATTGCGGATGCGTTTCTGCCTCAATGTTAAGTATAGGAAAAACGCAAACCGCTCTGAAAAACGGCACTTCAGAGCGGTTTGCCAGGCGTTTTTTGTTACAGTAGCTGTTCAGTAACAGCTTTACTGTAACAATACATGAAATCTACTACACCAAAAACGCTACACAAAACCGCAAAACGCTAGCTGAAACGCTGCAGAAAAATAAGAAAAAGCGTTTCAAAATCTGCTAGCATTTTGCGGATCTGCTAGCGGTTTTTGGTGTGCACCAGGCCAGATTGTTTTCCAGTACAGGAAGAGTTAAAACCACTTCAGCTATTATCTATGCAAAAGAGCTTCTCTGAGCTATTCGACCCACTGGGTTGAATACAGTCCTGTTTTCTGAAGCACATAAACAGCCAAGAAACCGTGAGAGACAGCTCATATAAGGTTTTAGGCCTGGTGCACACCAAAAACCGCTAGCAGATCCGCAAAATGCTAGCAGATTTTGAAACGCTTTTTCTTATTTTTCTGCAGCGTTTCAGCTAGCGTTTTGCGGTTTTGTGTAGCGGTTTTGGTGTAGTAGATTTCATGTATTGTTACAGTAAAGCTGTTACTGAACAGCTACTGTAACAAAAAACGCCTGGCAAACCGCTCTGAAGTGCCGTTTTTCAGAGCGGTTTGCGGTTTTCCTATACTTAACATTGAGGCAGAAACGCATCCGCAATCCAAAATCTGCAGCAGCCCGGGAGTATGCGTTTCTGCAAAACGCCTACTGCTCTGGTGTGCACCAGCCCATTGAAATACATTACCCTAGCGGATCCGCACCCGCAAGCAGATCGCAAACAGCAGCGGAAACGCTCCGGTGTGCACTAGGCCTTACTGCAGGAAAGTTCAAAGGCTCATTATTTCTGCTTTGTTTTATAGTGGTGTGGATTTTAAACTACAACTGTGACAGTAGGATGCAATGTTAACAAAAAAAAAAGCTATATAAGTAAAAATAAAAATATGAGACTCTTTTCTTTGATACTAATGTCTTATTAGTATTATTCATTATTTGTACTACACAGTGAAATTATTATATTATACGTTTTGTTTGTTTTTTTCACTTCAGCTTTGCTTTTTTAAATGGTGTATTATTATTATTATCTTTACCTAGAGGACAATTTTAAAACACTACAAGGTATGCAGATTTAATATTACACATTCTACATGTGGTCTGATAGCAGTTTGATTTTCCTTTGTATGTGTTTCCGATCTGGAAAAAGACACGCTGGGTCCATTTCACCTGATTTTTTTTTCTGATGTTCCCCCCAAAATGCAGCAGAGACATTGTTTGTACAGACAAGCACGGCTGGCCATTTAACATGCACTTCCTGTAAATATACACTGTCAATTTTTATTCTGCGTGCAGCTGCCCAGGGAAGAGGCAGCCGCATTACAACGAGTTTCCTGCGGCTGGTGAAATCATCTTCTAGTTTTAAAATTCATAGCTTCCTAAATTGTAGCATTAAGGAGAATCAGAAGGAAATAATAGGACGGGTGGAGGGGGGGAAAGCAAAACAATAAATGCATAAATGATCCCGGCTTAGAGAGAGATACGGTCATTTTCCACCCGTCCTACTTGAGATTAGTTTAAAATGAATGATCTATGTATAACCATTCCCAGCTCACGAGGATGACCAGTGGCCAAGGTTATTACAATGCAGAAAGAGAGACACAGAGAGAGAGAGAATACAAGGGAAATATTATATACAATACATGACCTGGGGAGTATTACATACACTACATGGCCAGATGTGTGTGGATATATGGAGAATTCATATATATGTGTTTGTTATGGTAGTAGCCTGTAAAAACTGTACACATTAATAAACAGTGGGTCCCCTTATTACTGCTACAACAGCCTCCACTAGGTTTTAGAACATGGCTATAGTATAAAAAATAAATTAAAAAAAAGTATAATTGAAGAAATTAAAGGAGATACGAGGTGACAAATTAAATCAATCTTTCATTGAAGTGTACCAGAGATGAATAGGGGAAAAAAATCATACATACCTGGGGCTTTCGCTAGCCCCCTCAAGCCTGATCGCACCCTCTGCCCATCCTTCACCTCCTCGATCTTCCATAACGGGTCCCGGTATCTTTGGCCAGGCGGGACATGTGCAATGCAGCCAGAAGAGTTGTTCCCCTGTGCAGTAGTACTGCGCAGGCGCTGAAAGCTCCCAGTAATGGGGAGGGCGCATGCGCAGTAAGTCCCGACTGCCAAAGATACCGGGAGCCCTTACAGAGGATACAGAAGGTGGAGGACGGCGCTGAGGGAGCAATTAGGCCGGAGGGGGCTGGAGGAAGCCCCAGGTATGTATGATTTTTTTCTTCCTATTCATCTCAGGTTACCTTTAAGGAATCTTTACTTACGTGGGGCTTCTTCCAGCCCCTTGAAGTCTTCTGAGTCTTTCGCCACAGCTCCGGTGCTCCCTGGTGTCCCACTGGCCGCCTGTAAGGCTTGCCGACCCATCACCGGATCGGCGCTTCTGCGCATGCGTGCGTGGCCGCTCGTACGCGAACGCACCCACTTTACTGCACGCCCTGCATCTGGAGGTGATCCTTGGATCCGAGGGGAATTTTATCATGCATGGTGGGGTAGGGAGGGATACCCAGTCTCTCTGTGATCATATTGCCTTCATTTGAGATGGGTCGGCGAGCCTTACGGGCAGGACACCAGGGAGCACCGGAGCTGTGGCGAGGGACCCAGAAGACTTCCAGGAGCTGGAAGAAGCCACAGGTAAGTAGAGACTAATTTAATTTGTCACCTTGTATGACTGTATGTCCTTTATTAATCAGTTGGTCCCCCATTAGTGCTAGAACAGACTCCACTAGGTTTTAGAACATGGCTATATTATATAAAACTCATAGACCTTAAAGGGGAACTTCAGCCTAAACAAACATACTGTCATCAAGTTACATTAGTTATGTTAATTAGAATAGATAGGTAATATAATCTCTTACCCACCCTGTTTTTTAGAGAATAGGCAAATGTTTGTGATTCATGGGGGCTGCCATCTTTGTCATGGGGGCAGCCATCTTTTTGGTTGAAAGGAGGTGACAAGGAGCAGGAGACACCGTTCCAACTGTCCTGTGTCCTGATTACCCCTCCCAGCTGCACACACTAGGCTTCAAATGTCAAATTCAAAATGTAAAAAAAAAAAAATGCACCAAAACAGCAGAACAAGAACAACGACATCAGAAATCCCATCATGCTTTGCACAGCGTCAGGGGAAAAAAGCCCGTGCAGTTTTCTTCTGTGCAGATAAAAATGGGGCTTGTATAAGAGAAACAAAGTTCTGATGCTGTGAAACTGTTAAAGAAACACCAGGCCTTTTCAGTGCTGCTGAGTCGATTTTTAGTCCGGAGGTTCACTTTAATAAGCAAAGTGTCCCCCTTTACTTACTGCTAGAAAAGCCTCTACTAAGTTTTAGAACAGGGCTATATTATATAAAGCTCATAGGCATTAAAGGGAACCTAAAATGAAAAAGATATGGAGGCTGCCATATGTATTTCCTTTTAAACAATACCAGCTGACTGGTTGTCCTGCTGATCCTCTGCCTCTAATACTCTTAACCATAGACCCTGAACAAGCATACAGATCAGATGATTCTGACAAAAAAATTGACAAGATTAGCCACATCCTTGTTTCAAGTGTGTGATTCAGACACTACTGCAGCCAAATAGGCCAGCAGGACAGCCAGGCAACTGGCATTGTATAACCACTTGTGACAATCTGGACAGATATACCCGTCCAGCAGGAGCCACTTAGTGGCAATCTTGATGGATATATTCATCCAGCGGTGTTGCGGTAGTTGCGCACTCATTCCCGGCGGGTGCGCGCTTGGTCCCAGCGGCTATTACAGGGGATCGATTGAGGAGGCGGAACAAACAATCGAAGCCCCTGTGAATGAAACAACATACCTTGAATCACGATGCATGCTGATTCATAAAACTGAAAGAAAAAAAAGGTTAAAAAAATTATACATTTCCTGGTAACTTCCAGGAGAGTGTACGGCAGGAGAATGATATTAATCAGCACCTCTTGGCTAATTGCTTTTGGCTATCACACCAAGAAATACAAACAAGTATTATTTCCAACTTCCTTAGCATACACAGGATATTATCGGAACACACTGCTACCCTGTGGTTATAGCTGTTGTCAGGAACCGGCCCCGCGGCAAGCCTGCAGATACGGTTCCCAACTGCGGGTTTGACCAGATCGAGAGGGGAGCAGCCTTAGTCAAGCTACAACAAGGCTGTCGCCGTCAAACACTTCTCACTGCCACCACTAGCTGCCGCTAGACACTTCCACTCTGCTGTCAAGTACCCTGCATGCAATCCGCGTTTTCGTATTCGGGTCTGCTTTGCGCTTTAGGCCGAATACGGGAATGCCACGCACACACACACACCGTACAATCGTACAGTAGCACGGCACAATCAGGCACTGACTTGTAATGCAAGCTACACTGCAGTCTCTCCTTCTAGGCTATGAGTGTTAGTTTAGTACAGCAGAAGTCAAACGTATTAAATAACGATTTAATATTCCAGGAAAAAAGTGGAACAATGCAGAAAATAATATATACAAGAGATTTACAAAACAAAGTAAAAAGTTACAAAGATAAAAGTTATAACGATACACACAAGACAATTTGCTTAAAAATAAAACGGGAATAAACGAAATTGAACCTTTACCAGCGCAAATGTCCAACTGTGGAGGGACACAAACTTTCCGATTCGATTGGGATCATCTCTAGCGATGTGCTACCCTCAGGAGAAGAAGATTTGTGAGAGTCTTCGGCTGGCTCTTATAGCCCGATTTGTTGTCCTGGGCAATGGATGTTCAGTCCCACAATCTAATGCAATTTCTCCAAAGTGTGACATCACCGTCTGCCGAGCCCCCTGTCACATCTGGGCTAGCTGTGACATGGAAATGTCAAGGCTTTTCCTGCTCCCGGTTACAGGTGACAAACTCATTGGTGACAACTTCTGTGACATGCAAATGTCAAAGCTTTCAACATTCCAGCAGGCTGTCATATGTACATTCCAGAGTCTCCTGATAGCCTTTGAAGTTTGCAGACTCAATTAGTCCAATTGTATTTTGGCCAACAGGTAGCGGTTTACATGAATACAAAGATCAAAGCAAGGCAACACCTTTGCATGATGCCAGACAAAAGAGGGTCTGGTCATCTAATTACCTCCTTCCTAATTGGAAGCAGACAATGCTATCTTCTTCTGCTGGCCATGGAATGCAGAGGTAATTTACATTTACATAAGGAACTCCAGAAAGCCATTCTGGCCTGCATACCCCTCTGAAAGATGCACAGCAGATGAAAAATGAAACGATATGGCTTCCACAAGATATAATATGGCTGCTATGTCCTGCATATTACCATACATATCATCATCACCCCTATATATCATCACAGCTGTTAATGCATAGATTTACACATAATAGACTGTTGTTGCTAAATACACCTTCCAAAAGCTTCCATTTAGACACAAATATTTTTGCTGATGCCAGGCAACTATGCTGCAACGTTTTCTAAAGATGTTGGATGTGCTTCACATCTGGGCTCTGTGCAAGTTCTTTCTCATCAGATCTGGCAAAAAGTAAAGGGACATTTTTTAGAAACAAACGAAATGTTGCCCAAAAGCTGGATGCACACACTTCTGTGGTTTGAATGGGTGGGAGGAGGCACCCCAGATATAATAAAAAAAACTCTAAAATCAGTTTAAAACATAAAGGTTGGCCTGCTGTGAGAAAGTTAACACAGCACAAGCTAAGAAGAATGCCTATATATTGAAACATTACTGTAGAACGACGTGCTTCGGGGGTTGAGTCCCGCTTCTTCAGGTGAATATAAGTGTCAAGCAAAGTAGTACATAGAACCTACATAGCTTCCAGATTGATTTTAGCCTCTCACACCAAATCCTTTCGCCCTCAAGTGCTCTACGGAAATCTTTTCATCTTCAGCACTTAGCACTCAATCATTCCTCTCTCAGCTATAGTCCTGGCTATAGTTCTGGCTGTGGCCAAGGAACAGTGCTCAGGTAAAATAAAGAAAAAGCATATCCTACAAACTCCTATGTTTTTTTTTTTTGGGGGGGGGGGGGGTATGCTAGCCTATAGCCCACATTATGGTTCCACAAATCTGATCATCTTACATTACACCAAGCAGTGTAACAATAGGTGTGAAGGCAGAGATGTGGGGGAACACTGAAGATATGACACTTTGATACAATGTAAAATAGTCAGTATACAGCGTGTATCCTACCTAATAAGAGACAAGTGTCCCTGCGTACATTGTCTCTGTGTCAGACAGCCTTTGGGACTTGAGGACGGGGCCAGTGAGTCAGGCGGGCGTGTACACGAGCGGACAGGTGCGCGTGCACGAGCGGCCGGTGCGCGCGCTGTCAAGAAACAGACCTAGAGCCCGTTTTTAAATGGGCTTGGGTCTACTAGTAACAGTATAAATTTTCTATCCCATCAAAATAAATCAACACACAGCAATTAATGTCTAAACTTCTGACAGCAATAGTGAGTACACAGCTTTGGCTCAATTAGACATTTTCCCTCCCCAGGGTCATGTTACTCGTTAGCGTTACAAGGTCTTTGGGGTGGATGGGAAGCAGGTGGGTTAAATTCGGTCTTATCGCTCTCGCACTATCTCATGCTGGTTACTGAAAGTTCAACATGGCACCTCATGGCAGAGAACTCTCTGAGGATCTTGAAAAAAGAATTGTTGCTCTACATAAAGATGGCCAAGGCTATAAGAAGATTGCCAACACCCTGAAACTTAGATGCAGCATGGTGGCCAAGACCATACATCAGGACAGGTTCCAGTCAGAGCAGGTTCTGGTGATACAAATATTGAAGCCATCATTGTTTTATGGTATGGGTAGGGAGTATTCAAATTTGGAGGGATACCAGAATCTGTTATCAATTCTATTCTGATTATTTGCAGACACAGCAAGTTATTACCTTCTTTCAATCCATGTGTTTAATCCCCTGCACTACCCACAGGGAATGAAAGAGACAGCAGCAGATAAAATCTGCTGTATTATACATCCTGGAGAGTGGTTCAGAAGGCTAACATGTGCTTAATTGACTGGATATTCAGAAACTGCATGGAATTAGTGGTTTGTATGGCAAGTCTGCATTTCAGGAGGTGATCCTTGGTTCCAAGGGGGATTTTGTCATGCAGGGTAGGGTAGAGTAGGGTGGGATCACCACTCTTTGTGATCATATTGCCTTCATTTGAGAAATGCTGCATTACCAACTGTACTGTGGTTTTAAAGCACAACACTCATAGTTTTGGATAGTGTGGAAAGAATTTAACGGTATTGTATGTTCTTGCTGCCATTTGCTATCTGCAAGACCCTCCCTCATTCCTCATTTCTATGATCTTGGCGGAAAAAAAAATGAGGGACAGATTTGGTTATATGTCTTCCCCACTCTACAAAAAAGCTTTCACCTGTTGCCATCTCTGTCCTTGTTGGACCTCACCTACCAATCCAGTGCCACAGGGGGCGCTGTTTCTGTGAAATGGAACGCAGTACCAGCGAGTAGTACATGGAGCGCTGGATCCCGGCAATGTGAGTATCTGTGATTACCCACTCTGCATGCGCATGCCACTGCATCCACCACTACCCCCCTACCCCCACTCCCACCCGCATGGCTATCTGATCCTGGCTACCTATACTGGGGCCACCTATACCAGGCTACCTATAATGGGGGCACCTATACCAGGCTACCTATACTGGGGCACCTATACCTGGCCACCTATACTGGGGGCTACTATTCCTGGCTACCCATACTGGGGTCACCTATACGGTTACCTGGCTACCTAAATTGTTGGCACCTATACCAGGCTGCCCATACAGGAGGCACCTTTACCAGGCTATCTATACTGGGGGCACCTATCCATGGCTACCTATACTGGGGGCACCTATAGCTGGCTACCTATACTGGGAGCACCTATACCTGGCTCTGCCACTGTACCAGTCTCCTCTTAGATGGGAACAGGAGTAAAAGCAAGGAAACACCTTAGTAAATTAATTCTGTGGTTATGGGGAATTAAATATTTATATGGATTTACCCACATCGCCAACACCATGCACACACAGAAAGTAAAGGAAATTATCCCATATGGAACAGCAATAACAAAAAAGGACATTCTAAACCTTTTTTGCAGACTTAAATATTTTTTCTGGAGTTGGGCTTTAAATTGACTCCATCCTCAGTGATCGTGAGCTTGGACGCCCAGCGGATGACTGATTGGACACGCATTCGCCAAGCCTGCACATGTCCATATTAATGTTATCAGGTAATACTAAATTCAGAAAGCCTGATAATAATTTGTCGTAGGAACTCTGCACCTTTCCTCCTCATTACTGGCAGCATGTCACCGCATTCATCTCCATCTTTAACTGCCTCCTCAGCAGTTTTCATTGCAATGCTGCTATGTTTGCTCTGTGAAATCACATCTGATAATGTCACGTATGCCATAGGCACTGCTGAGACACTTTCATGACTTTTGATAAAGTGGACCTGTCTCAGGGGCAAAAAGGAATCTGAGAAAAGAAAAAAACATTAATTTAGTCAACGCATTATACTGGAAATTATCCAGCTATTTATACCCATGGCAGGTGGAATCATATCCCTTCTTCCCATATTACATTATAAACGCAGAACCTGGAATCTCCCCACCTCTAGCTTTTTTACTTCAGGGAATAAGGAAAACTCAACTATTCATCATAAAATCTATCTATCTATCTATCTATCTATCTATCTATCTATCTATCTATCTGTCTATCTATCTATTTATTATCTATCCATCCATCCATTTGCATATAAATTAACACATGCATGCAAAATTGTGCATAAATAATCACAACAAGCTCAGTTCACCCTCCCAGGTCTTTCATCACCATTTCTTACATCCTTTTAATTTGCATCAGTTTCCCTTTAGATAACTCAGTCATGGAGGTTAATAAAACTGGCAGTTGCCAGTAGCGTAGGGGTTCCCCAGCTAGTGAGCAGGAACTATTCCTCTGCACAGAGCTGATCACCAGACCCAACCCATCTCTTCCCTGACCCCTCCTCTGTGCTGCAGAGAAATTAACTCTCTGTTGCCAGCACTGCAACTCAGTATAAGTACCATCAACTTCCTTCCCAGTTCTTCTTGGAGGAGTGTGTAATAAAGCAATTAACGCCCCCCCCTCCCCCCCCCACCCTGAGTGAGGACATTTTATCATCCACTCGGCCGGTAATATCAGTTTAACAACTTTTTAATCCAACCCTTCTATATAGAAACTTTTAAGAAGGTGTGGGGAAGGGCAAATACCTTTTTGTATTCACTGAGCAGGGCAGGTAGATACGACTCTGCTGAGGTACAGCTGCAGTTCTGTCAACAAAAAGTTCATCTTTAACTCTTAGGGGGCTACCTAACCCCCCTTAAGGACCAGGCCATTTTACATGCGGGGGGGGGGGGGGAGGCATTTGGGGGGGTCAGGCAGCCGGATCCCACTTTAGATGGCTGGGCATGGTGTCCCCTGTGTGGCCAGGTGTCCCCGTATTGCCAGGAGCATTTACTCACCTCCCAGGCTCCAGCAGTGAGTAGCTCTAGCCCCCTTCGCTCTGGTCGGCATCCTCGCTCGCACTGCCGTTAAATTCCAGGTCACGGCTTGATGACCACATCATGCCGAGACCCGACACGTCAGAGCAAGCGGGGATGCTGGCCACAGCGGACGGGAGTGACGATCGCTGGGAGAACATCAGGAAGGTGAGTGGATCCTCTTCCTCCCCTCAGACCGCTGCTGCTCTGTTAGTGATCACTACGATCCACCGGCGATCATAGTGATCACGTGATCAGGTGCCAATCGTGATGCCTCCTGATCAATGAGGGGAGATGTCAGCTGTCACATGACAACTTAATCTCTCCTCTCGGGTGCGCACGATCGCACCGGGAGCGAAAATGGCAGGTGACGTAAATCCTACGCTGTATCAGGCGTAGACAGCCACAAGTGCGGCGTAGGTTTTACATCACGCGGTCCCCAAAAGGTTAAACTGCCGTTCAGGAAGATTATTTGGATTAATTACCTTAATTGGTAGCTATGGCCACAGGATTCTGGCTGTTTCTTGTTTTTCTTCCCTTTTTCCTACCAATTCACCTTGTTTTTCCCCTTGAAGGTGTGCAGTGTGATCCGGTGTAGCCTGGGACGCTGGTGGCCAGCATCAGCCATCACTGCAGGTTTCTTTCATGAAGAACTTGGTCATCACTGTGAACCTTTGCCTTCATCTGCGCCCCCACCCTCCACCCCATGTCTCCTTAGGGGTGACAGATGATTGCCAAGTGCGACTGGTGGCGCCTTAGTATGGCAACCTCGGCTCTCGGCTTTCGGACATTATCTCCCATCCTTCCAGAGCCTGTATGAGCCAAAACCAATTCCGGGTACAACCCCCTGTTTGTACTTTGTGCAATAAATTATTCTGATCTTTTATCAGTAAACTCTCATAATACATGAAAGTGGTAAAATTGGCTATTCATTGCACAATAAAAATTAGATGTATGTACACACCTTTAAGGTGCCTATACATTTGTTTGGGAAGATCCACCAAGAGACTGATTGATTGAATATGATCAGAAATAAATCTGTTGTCTGCTTATACATCAGCAGACCAAATCCTGGGAGATTTCAGCATGAAATTTTTCAGGAGTCAGCCTTGTGACGCTGCACCTACCACCCATAGCCGCTGCCCCCCCTAGTGTACATGTACACTTGTGCCCCTGCATTAATACTTTACTTCTCCGCCGCTGTGTCTGAATGCTTCTTCCAAATTGAAAACATTTATATAAAAAAATTGAATGGTGTGTGGCCTCCTTTAATCTGGCTCCCTGACCCTCCAGAGCAATCCTTTGAGAAATTGAGCAGAACAATCAATCCCCCATAAGATTGCCTGCAGATTGCCTTGTGGACACAACCTAAAGTGACCAACAGTCTCCAGTATCACAGTCACAGATTGACCTGACCGGTGTCAAACCTACCCCACCAAAGCTTATAAAGAAGACTTGACACTAGCGCACTTATAGGTCAGAGGGACGGCCCCTACAGATGTCTCAAGGCTGCAGTAGAGACACCATCAAAGGCGATGCCGCCCACCAGCCCCCAAGACCTTGCACATCTATACACCTAATTTATTTTCCTTTCAACTTCTAAAGTAAATCCATTTGTTCATCTAAATTTGAATCATCCTATTACATTTTTTCAGAGTTTAGAAACATATTGTAACTGACCTGCTAAAAAAGTCTTCACTGTAGCGGAAATAATCAAAGCTGCTCGGGCCTTTCATCTATCTGTGAAATCCCGGCGTCTGTCTTGTTACATCTCGGTGACCCCGGCCACCAGTGCCCAGAACATGTTCACAGGTTCCTAGATAGTGTGATAGAAAAGCACACAAACTGTCTAATGCAAGGGCTCGCTATTCAACACGTCTCCCTGAGTGTTCTGTTCATTAGCATAGCTTTTAAATATAGCCCTATTTTTACCCAACGTCCACGGCTGAAAACTAATTTTCTCTGTCAGAGTGCCGAGAGTTTCGCAAAGAACAACCATATTAAAATAAAGAAGTTCACTTAAAGAGGAACTGTGGTGAAAATAACACATAAAATGGCCTATCTTTTTAGCAATATTTCATTTATAAATTATTTAGTCAGTGATTGGCCGTTGTAAAATCTTTCCTCACCCTGATTTACACAAAATATGCCTTGTCTCCCAGGAAATATGCCTTGTTCCCCCTTGGGAAACACAGATAGATGGATGGATAGATAGAAAGATAGATAGATAGATAGATAGATAGATAGATAGATAGATTTACATTAATCTCTATGGTGGAGCCTTTTTTACCTGTTTCAAGCTGGATGCTGATAGGTGAGTGAATAGGTGCGATAGGTGTTCAGCTGAGTTCGGATGTGTAGGTGGGTGGCTGGATACCGACTACTAAACATGGCTGGCTGGGGCATTATGTACGCATGCACACACAGACAGACACACTCACACACTCATACGCAGCATGTTTTCCTCAGTTATACATACACAACAATAAACTGGATCTTAAATCAGAGGGTAGAATGGCACATGGAGAGGAGGTGGGGCTAGAAAAGAGCAGTGCAGTCTCATCTCCAGTTTTATACTCACCTGGGGCTTCCTCCAGCCCCCATGAGCCCGCTCGGCCCCTCGCTGTCTCACCATGCCACTCTAGTCCCCCGCTGGACAGCCCCAAAGTCGCGCTTTGTCCAGCTGCGGGCACACCCCCCGAAGCTACAGGAGCATGGCCGGGTCACGCATGCGTGAGGAAGTGCAACTCAGACAGAATACCGGGCCATCCAGTGGGGGACAGGAGTGGCCCGTGGAGACGGCGAGGGATTAAGCGGGCTCAAGGGTGAACACTGTTAATCCAGTGCAGGAGACTTGGGCGCAGCCGGCGCCACCATAGGCCGTAATAGGAATTTGTAACTTTGGCGCCGTCAGAAGACGGAGCTGAAGTTACTTTTAAAACAATTGCAATTGCTGGAAGCCGAATTATTTAATTTCCCCCATCCATGGCAGTCTGGAGGGGGAATAGTATTTAACACAGCCAGGAACTTGTGCAACAGCAGGATCAGCCATATACCGGCTGTATCCTGCACCCAAGTCTCCTGCGCTGATACCTCTCGTATGCCTCAAGGGGGCTGGAGGAAGCCCTAGGTGAGTATAAAACCTGAGACTACTTTAAGTAAGACTAACAGCAGCAGAAAGCTAAAACTCACTATAGGGAACCCTGGAAAAATGTAATGCACTAGAGGGGAACTAGTAGGCTGAACACACTATATAAGTCACTGGAAAACTGTAATGCACACTGTCGGGGAACTGGGAGGCTGGAACACACTGTAGAGGGCATTGGAAAGCTGTAAAGCACTATAGGGGAACCGGAAGGTAGGAGCACACTATAAAGGGCACTGGAAATCTGTAACACACTATAGGGGAACCGGGAGGCTGGAGCAAACTAAACAGGGCACTGGAAAGCACTATAGGGAACTGGAAGGCTGGGACACACTATAGAGGACGCTGGAAAGCTGAACAGCACTATAGAGGAACCAGGAGGCTGAAACACACTATAGAGGGCATTGTAAAGCTGGTAAGCGCTCTAGGGGAACCGGAAGGCTACAACACACTACAGAGGTTTCTAGAAAGCTGTACAACTCTAAAGGGGAACCGGAAGGCTGGGACACATAATAGAGGATGCTGGAAAGCTATAACACACTATCGGGGAACCAGGAGACTGAAACACACTTTAGAGGCCACTGGAAAGCTGGAAAGCACTATAGGGGAACCAGAAGACTGAAACACGCTGTAGAGGGGGCTGGAAAGCTGGAAAGCTCTTTGTCAAGCTCTTCACTGGCTGCAAATTAACCAGAGGATTCAGTTCAAACTCCTAACCCTAACCTACAAAGCTCTCCACAATCTCGCTCCCCGGTACATATCCTCACTAATCTCCAGATACAAACCCAATCGCAATCTCAGATCGGCACATGATCTTCTGTTGTCCTCCTCTAGAATCAACTCCTCACATTCACGTTTACAAGACTTCGCACGCGCTTCACCCTTCCTCTGGAATGCCCTCCCACAACACATCCGTCACTCGCCAACCTTTGTTCCCTTTAAACGCTCTCTAAAAACACACTTGTTCCGACAAGCATATGCTCTAACTTAGGCCACTTCCCTTTGTACTAAGACCAAATTGCACTCCTACTAGGTATCCTAAAACACAAAGCCTCTATATATTTGCTGCATACTACCCCTCCTCCTGTTTCCCCCCCCCCCCTCCCCCTCATTCCCTTTAGATTGTAAGCTCGCAAGGGCAGGGCTCTCTCCCCCTTTTGTGTCTTGGTAACCATTATACATTTTATTCATCATGTTAATTTTATCACTGTCATTACCAATTCGATAATTTGTATTTTGTATCATTCTTTGTATTTTGTCACTAATTATGTATCTTGTATATTGGTGTACACCATTGTCTGTATTATTATGCACCCCATGTTTATTTCTTACTTTGTACAGCGCCACAGAATATGTTGGCTCTTTATAAATCAATAATAATAGGGGAACCAGAAGGCTGGGACACACTATAGAGGACGCTGGAAAGCTGTTACACACTATAGGGGAACCAGGAGACTGAAACACGCTATAGAGGGGGCTGGAAAGCTGGATGTAATGATTTGCTCAGCTGCCTGTGCAGGCAGGCAGCTTTTTGACCATTGTTTAGGTTTGCATGCTGCAGGACTCTGGAAAGGAGAGCTTCTGTCAGTTTTGCAGCTTGTGCTTGCTGAGGAATTTGCATACGTTTATCATGCAAATTGCCTAGCCACATCCATTGTGGGCTTGCTCTATAAGTACTATCTGTTTCCCACAATGCTTGGCTGGTCATAAGGACTCCTTCCTGTGAAACACTCCTGGAGGAGTGTCAGCCATGCTCTTTGTTTGAAGATCAGCATAGAATTATTCCTGGAACTTGCACTAGGCAGGTTTCCCTAGTGCAGTTAGGATTGTTTATCTGTTTTGTTTGTCTGTTGCGATTGTCCTGTCCCAGCGACAGGAAATCGTTCTGTGTGTCTGGGTGCTAACCGCAACAGCGGTTGTTGCTGGTAGCCCCTTCTGATCTGTTTCCCTGGATCGTGCTATCCTCTTTTCGCTAGTGCTGTGGATCCTTCTGTTCTGCCTCCCTGGATGGTACTGGCATCCTGCGCTAGTGCTGTGGATCCTTCTGTTCTGTCTTCCTGGATCGCGCTAGTCACTTTCACTAGTGCTGTGGATCCTTCTGTTCTGTCTGTCTGAATCGCACTTGCCCTAGCGTTAGTGGCAGTGGATTCCTCTGGTCTGGATCTTGGAGCTAACCTCGGCTGCGGTCGCTGCTGGTTACTCCTTCTGTTTGTCGTGTGCTTGGATCACACTGCTCTGACAGCAAGAGCAGTGGATCTTTCTGATACCTTGTTCGCACTACTCTGACGGTAAGAGCAGTGGTTCCTGTTTGATCGATTCTCGTTGTCTGTCTGTTTGCGTGCGCTTGCTGGTGCCTGCGGTAAGGCAAACGTGTAGCAAGAGCGTTTGTGTGGTGTCTGTCTTGTCTTGGTTAGTTAGGCGTGCTTGTCTCTATTGTGCTTATCACGTGGAGACCGCGCACGAACGCGTGCACTGTTGCGAATGAGTGCGGTGTTCGCGTTCAGTTAGCGTTTGTTATTTTCCTTGTTATTCTCATTGTATTATTTGCTGTGCCTTTGCTAACCTCGTATTCTGTTCTGATCTACCTTGTGTCACGTCTGGCGATCGCACCTCTTGCTATCGCGTTCCTATTTCATATCTGCTGTTGTGTGTGCACTGTCGCGGGTTGGCGACTAGGTTGGCGCACACACATACAACCTGTCCCTTTGCTCGTTCTCATTCGCAATCACCTCTCTTGCAATTGCGTTCTGCGCTTTGTACAATTCCTGTCTGGCATTTGTGGAGGTACAGAGGATTAGTTCCTCTGCACTCCCCAGCGCCATCTGCCGACAGGAATTTCCCTCTATGGGTGCGTAGCACCTTTGCTGGGTGCCTGCAATTATACGCTTGTGGAGGATTTCCGCCGTATCAGCGTACGCGTTGTGCGCTGATCACGGAGAAAGTTCCACAATCGTTACACTGGAAAGCGCTGTAAGGAACCAGAAGGCTGGGACACACTATGGAGGACGCTGGAAAGCTGCAACACACTATAGGGGAACCAGAAGGCCAGAAAACACTACTATAGAGAGCACTGGAAAGCTGTAAAGCACTATATGGGGAATTAGAAGGCTGAAGCACATTTCTCAGAATCATCTCTACCTGAACGTACTCAGGTATGTTATATTATGAAGGTAAAACCACAAGAGACAAATTCCCAAAGGCAGTTATGAACAGAAGGACAATGTGTTGATTCAGCACAGACTCATAACATATACACAGGACTGGTATACTCCCCATACAGTTCAATGAGCTCTCTTCAACACCAGATGAGATCCACTGACCCATGGTGAACAGCGCTCAAAACCAACATAATGCAGTTTTATTCAAATCACCCGTGTATAGTAACCTTAATTGCCCTTACTTCCCGGAATTCTTTAATAAGGACAAAGCAACAAGGACATTCATAATACATTCTGTACGACTTATTGCGCTCACAAACATCTCTGCTCCTTATGATGAACAAAAGGCACAAGGCGAGAGCCGCGAGACAGCTGCAGCGCTCGAGTCATTGTGTGGTGTGACATTTCCAGCGTATAATTTTCTGCAGATTAACTAGTAATCAGCTTCACAAATTGTCCAGACATGGGTCTCCGGAGCCGTGTGCTCTCTGCTCGCTAGATGCGAGGCAGCTAAACTTCACCTTTTATTTGCTGGGGGAAAAAACTGCAGAGCATGTTAAGGGTGAGACCGAAGGGGATGTTCTGGATTTGATGGAGAAGATGTAATCTAGCAAAAGACAACGATGTGTAAAAAGACTGTCGCACAAATGAACATTTCTAAGGATCTGAATCCCCACTTTGAAATTGTTATCAAAGATAAGTTTTATTTGTGGAGACAACTGTTCCCCCTTTCCTTTATGTCTCCCTTCCAGGGATGAGCAGAAAGTACACCAGTGCGAATTTACGCATCGTAGTTCGCATCTGCGCATCGTAGTTCGTAGGTGACGTTTCAAAACTACGCTTACGAATCTACGTGTAGTGAAGTACCGTTACGCGTAGCTTACGCCCACTATGCATAGTTAATATGTGTATTGCGTGGTGAACTACGAATGTGTTACTCGTG
The DNA here is from genome assembly GCF_040937935.1 of Hyperolius riggenbachi. Lineage (NCBI taxonomy): Eukaryota > Metazoa > Chordata > Amphibia > Anura > Hyperoliidae > Hyperolius > Hyperolius riggenbachi. The sequence continues at coordinate 194,994,474 of NC_090654.1, forward strand.
TCTAATTTTCCGCGTGCAATTGTATGCTTACAAATTTACGCATTGGAAAAGGGAATGTACCTATGGAAGAGTTACTGGTATAAGCAATTGAAGAGGAATTAATGCGTAAAATTTTCTGCATGCGGGCATAAGCATCCGCATGCACTACGCTTCACACTACGCGTAATTGCGTATTTTAACGCGTAGTCTACAAAATGCATACAAAGCGAATATTTGATTTTCGAAGCCATAGTTTGGCGAGGTGTAATTGCGTAAAACTACGCGTAGTTCCAGCGTAGCGAAGTTGGCTGACTACGACCACCCCTGCTTTTCCCTCTTTGAGGCACAAAATGTCAGGACTAGTTCATTTCACCCAGGAAGTCAGGGCTTACAATCACTGAATAAATAACACAGCTGTTGGAAAGTCTTTTCCTTGTCACTACTTCTTTTCTATAGAGGAGTCTTAGGTTTCTGTGCCTTTACCACCACCATTTTCTACACAATAGGCAGTGGATACTGAGACTCAGGAGTAAGGATGATCAATGAGAGGCAAATATTTCCTAGTTCATGCATGTTTATGTACATTTTTATTCAACTATAGGCAGCTTGAAAATGGACCAATCAATTTAAACCTGGGTGGGACTTGATTGGTCCATTTTCAAGTTGCATAGATTTGCATAAAAATGTACATAATCCTGCATGAACTGGGATATATTTGCATCTCATTGATCTCGGGAGCCACCATCCATGTGATGAAGATCCTAAAGAACTTTACTGAAAGATAGTAGAAGGGGGAAATTCAATCAAGACAGCAAAGTAAGAAGTAAAAAAATGGAAGGTAGCTCAAGAGATGATGTCAGCTGACTGCCACAGTAGATAAGCAGATAAGCTCATTTGAAAGCACACATGTTAACAATATGTCTGCTTCCATGGAAGCAGGAAGGAGAAACAGTGCAGATTTATTTCAGGATTTTTATTAGCTGTAACAAATGTTTTCCTTTAAAGGTTATTATACTGTTGCATAGCTTTTAGAGTAGAGAGGACGTTCTGAGTTCAGGTCCACTTTAAAGGGAACCAGAGGTGAGAGAGTTCTAAAGGCTGACCTCTTTTCTTCCTTTTAAACAATGCACATTCTAACCACGTAGAAGAAAAGGAAAAAGACAGTCGGCACTACTTGGAGAAGTTGCCCTTTAGATGTGTTGGGACTGACTCACAAAACACCTATATTCCAGATGCGTGCTCAGGATGACATAACGCTGCAGCCAGGGCCGGATTTGTACTCTTTACCGCCCAAGGCCAATGTCACCAGCGCCCCCCCCCCCCCTTCAGTATAGGTAGCGAGATGACCCCTTCCCCTTCCCTCTAGTATAGGTAGCCTGATGACCCCCCTCCCCCCAGTATAGGTAGCCAGATGACTCCTCCCCCTTTCCTTCCAGTATAGGTAGCCAGATAACCCCTTCCCTCTAGTATATGTAGCCAGATGACTCCTCCCTCTTTCCCTCCTGTATAGGTAGACAGATGACTCTCTTAATCCCTCCTCCCCCCACCCCTTTCAGTATAGGTAGCCAGCTCACCTTCACACCACAGCAGCCATCTGTGTCGCTCATTCCTCCGCTCGTCTCCAGTGCAGAAGTTTCCTCTTTCTTTCTATCTCCAATGCCGCCCAAGTCCATAGCCGCCGAGTAACAATGTAAACGTGCACAGAGAGCAAGGTGGCTGCTGCACAGGCAGCTAGCAGCAGAGTACCATGGTCAGGCATTAGCCTGATCTCCCTGCATTGCATCATCTGCAAGCTTGCAACTGCTGCACCAGTTTAGCCTGCTGCTTTGGTGCCCTTCGTCCTGTGGTGCCCTAGGCCATGGCCTAGGTGGCCTTGTCCTTAATCCGGCCCTGGCTGCAGCATAACATTGTAACAAAGGAGATTGAAAAACATTTGGCACTGCATTGAAGAAATAGCGCATTTATTCTGGACTTGTGCTCAAAAATTGTTAGGATGCAAACAGCAAACAATTCAACATGAAGAACAAAAACAGTCCTACCATAGGTGCTTGAATGGCAGTGGGTGCTGGGTGTGATACGGGCAGCCTGACAGCCGTTTCGCACGGCGGTGCTTCTTGAGCCTTAGAAGGAGCACCGCCGTGCGAAACGGCCGTCAGGCTGCCCGTATCACACCCAGCACCCACTGCCATTCAAGCACCTATGGTAGGACTGTTTTTGTTCTTCATGTTAAATTGTTTGCTGTTTGCATCCTAACAATTTTTGAGCACAAGTCCAGAATAAATGCGCTATTTCTTCAATGCAGTGCCGGATGTTTTTCAATCTCCTTTGTTACAATGTTATGCTGCAGCCAGGGCCGGATTAAGGACAAGGCCACCTAGGCCATGGCCTAGGGCACCACAGGACGAAGGGCACCAAAGCAGCAGGCTCCATCTATCAAGCCATCTACCTGCTGAAAAAAACTCATTGTGTATTCCAAGCATAACAAGAAATGAGAAAACAAGAGGAGAGGCTCTGCATGCAATCACACATACACAGAGGTTGATGTATAGATGGACATCCTATAAAATGCGTTATTAATAGTGGTGTAGCAATAGAGGGTGCCGAGGTAGTGACCGCCCAGGGATGGATTTTCCATAAGGCACTGTAGGCACGTGCCTACAGGCACCTGATCATGGAAAGGCGGCTCACTCCCCCCCCCCCCCCCCCCTCAGTGCCACCCTCCCTCCTTTCCTATGCAGAATCCTGATAAGAGTGTAAATGAGAGGTTACTCACCCTGCTCTTAGCATTTCACTGATGAGATCTACCTTCAGTCAGGGGAACCTGTGGCTGCTTAATACTGAGGTTCCTCTAGCTAAATAATACTTGGGGGCACCTCTAGCTACTTAATATTGAGGGAACTTCTGGCTATCTAATACTAATGGGCACCTGTAGGTACCTATGACGTGCAAGAGAGAAGTGACAGCTGGGCCAGCCAGCACACTTGTGGTGCGGTTCAGCAGGTGTTTGTTGGTTCATGGAGGGAGAAGTCTAAGGTGCCAGCACATCTGTGTCTATAGGCTCCTGTAAAGTAAATCCAGGCCTGCTTGGGCCAGAGGGGCCCACTAGGGGCCCTCCTTCATCCATTTTATTAGCTTTTTATTGGTGTTGTGCTGAACATGAACACCTCTATATGTGCAATTAATAATGGTAATTGTTTCCTTACCTGATTTCACCTCTCTGACACTGCAGCTGTCCTTGGTATGTTTTGGGGCTCCATATTAATAGAGTGCTTTGGGCCCCATGTAACACTCGCACCAGGCCCCAAGCTCCTTAGTTACGCCACTGGTTATTAATAACGTTTTTATCATCAACACTGTGAGAAAAGGTCATTGGAGGTAAACCACAGCCCTAGGTTTTACTTTATTTTATTAAACATGTGAGCATCTTGCTTTCGTAATGGATAAATCTGAACTCAGGTAGGAGCACTGAGCTCAAGCATATTTTGGTTCTCTACACGTGATAGGACACCTGGAGAATGAAATAATGTAATTATTAAATAACAGAAATAAGCAGTGCCAAGCTGCTAAAGCTACCATAGAGTTGATATCACAGTGTCAGTCTTTTTAGTCTGAGACTGAGCTCTTCTCTGAGACTTGTTTTATGGAAGAGTGAAGTCTGGACCCGCCCACTGATTTTGTTCTGCGTCTTGACATTTCTAGGTATAAATTTAGGGCACCATATCAGTGCTGGCCCACAGAGGACATAAAGTGTAATAGTGCTCCTGTCAGAAGGGGTCACGTGACCTGGTCTTCTAGCTCAGTGATCTATTGCAGATATTATTGATGGGGAAAGAGAGGCGAAAGAGAGAGGAGAGAGAGAGAATAGAAACATTTGTTTGTTTTATTTCACGTGGTCCTAATAAAATAAAACAGATTCCATATAAATATTTAATACAATCCTAGAAACCATCACTATAAAAATATATATATATAAATCTTAAAATATATATATATAATAGTAAAATAGTATATTTATTAACATAAATAAAAATTAGCGCTAAATGCAATAAATAAGGGCTAAAAAATGCATAATACTTTCCCTTTAGCTGAAAAGTTCCTGAATCACAAGCATGCAGCCATTTGGAATTTCTGGAAAAGACACAAAGGCCTGAGCCTGGGGCGGCCAGACATAAAAGGGGGTTGCTGCATACTGCAGAGGGGGATTCAAATTCAAAAAGGGAGGCTGCAAATTGGGAGCAACACATGGAAGAGGGGGACTGCTGCTGCCCAAGGGAGCTCTACATGAAAGAGGGGGAGCTACTCTGCATGTGTGGCATGGATGGATATGGAGTTGAAGATGGGGAAGATGCTAATGCCCATCCAAGGGAAACAACAACAAAGTTTGTATGGGGGCATTAAAAGTATTAATCTGGCTTTGCAGCCCATGGAGTCCATGATCTGCATACAGGTCTTGTTAGTACAGGGAGTGCAGAATTATTAGGCAAATGAATATTTTGACCACATCATCCTCTTTATGCATGTTGTCTTACTCCAAGCTGTATAGGCTCGAAAGCCTACTACCAATTAAGCATATTAGGTGATGTGCATCTCTGTAATGAGAAGGGGTGTGGTCTTCAACACCCTATATCAGGTGTGCATAATTATTAGGCAACTTCCTTTCCTTTGGCAAAATGGGTCAAAAGAAAGACTTGACAGGCTCAGAAAAGTCAAAAATAGTGAGATATCTTGCAGAGGGATGCAGCACTCCTACAATTGCAAAGCTTCTGAAGCGTGATCATCAAACAATCAAGCGTTTCATTCAAAACAGTCAACAGGATCGCAAGAAGCGTGTGGAAAAACCAAGGCGCAAAATAACTGCCCATGAACTGAGAAAAGTCAAGCGTGCAGCTGCCAAGATGCCACTTGCCACCAGTTTGGCCTTATTTCAGAGCTGCAACATCACTGAAGTGCCCAAAAGCACAAGGTGTGCAATACTCAGAGACATGGCCAAGGTAAGAAAGGCTGAAAGACGACCACCACTGAACAAGACACACAAGCTGAAACGTCAAGACTGGGCCAAGAAATATCTCAAGACTGATTTTTCTAAGGTTTTATGGACTGATGAAATGAGAGTGAGTCTTGATGGGCCAGATGGATGGGCCCGTGGCTGGATTGGTAAAGGGCAGAGAGCTCCAGTCCGACTCAGACGCCAGCAAGGTGGAGGTGGCGTACTGGTTTGGGCTGGTATCATCAAAGATGAGCTTTTGGGGCCTTTTCGGGTTGAGGATGGAGTCAAGCTCAACTCCTAGTCTTACTGCCAGTTTCTGGAAGACACCTTCTTCAAGCAGTGGTACAGGAAGAAGTCTGCATCCTTCAAGAAAAACATGATTTTCATGCAGGACAATTCTCCATCACATGTGTCCAAGTACTCCACAGCGTGGCTGGCAAGAAAGGGTATAAAAGAAGAAAAACTAATGACATGGCCTCCTTGTTCACCTGATCTGAACCCCATTGAGAACCTGTGGTCCATCATAAAATGTGAGATTTACAAGGAGGGAAAACAGTACACCTCTCTGAACAGTGTCTGGGAGGCTGTGGTTGCTGCTGCACGCAATGTTGATGGTGAACAGATCAAAACACTGACAGAATCCATGGATGGCAGGCTTTTGAGTGTCCTTGCAAAGAAAGGTGGCTATATTGGTCACTGATTTGTTTTTGTTTTGTTTTTGAATGTCAGAAATGTATATTTGTGAATGTTGAGATGTTATATTGGTTTCACTGGTAAAAAAAAAAATAATTGAAATGGGTATATATTTGTTTTTTGTTAAGTTGCCTAATAATTATGCACAGTAATACTCACCTGCACAGACAGATATCCCCCTAAAATAGCTAAAACTAAAAACAAACTAAAAACTACTTTCAAAAATATTCAGCTTTGATATTAATGAGTTTTTTGGGTTCATTGAGAACATGGTTGTTGTTCAATAATAAAATTATTCCTAAAAAAAAACAACTTACCTAATAATTCTGCACTCCCAGGAGTATGGAAAGTATCAGGGGAAAAGTACCACAACAGCCAAGCAAAAAGTATCTTAAAGTGACTTTGAAGTGAAATAGAAAAAAAAGGCGTTATATACCCACCTAAGAGGGTGGGTACATCTCTCAGCCGTACTTGGGTAGGTTTGGGTAGGTACTCGTCTCCTCAAGTACTCCTGAAGACAAGCGGGTTCTGTACAGCGCAGACAGGGGCATAGGCAAAGGCAGTGGGGTATTACAGCTGCCCAGAATCCCCCCTCAAACCAGGGCCGGTGCAGTGTCTGTGGACAGGGACAAGTTGAGACACCAGAATATCTGCAGGCATCCTGCAGCTCACAGCCCCGCCCCCTTTCTTTCCCCTGCTACAGTTGACTTTGGATGGAGCAGGTCAGGTATGAGCACAGCCCTGTGCCCTGCTGTGTGATTGGCTGCTTCACTTTCCCCTTCATTACCAATGTCGGCTGTCCTCATCATTATCTGTATCCAAACTGCTCCTGATTGATCCCGTTGTTGATCGGGAGCAGATCAGACATTTAGAAAATAATTGTCAGATCCTGTCAGTCGGAAGGGAAATTGCATTATGTGTACCCAGCATGATCTCCTACCATATTATTATACTGTTGAGTGGCTGAGGAAGACCTCTCAGGAATCCCCTCCTTGAAAATCCTGGGTTTGCCCCTGAGGGGTACACGCTTTATGCACAGCATGGATGTGCCCACCTTCAGAAGCACTCCTGGATGCAAGTGCTTCCTAAAGGCTTCCGAGGAATCCCTAAAGCAGGAAATTTGACCCAGAAACACGACAGAGAGGACCGGGAAGGCTCTATGTGATTCAGAGCTTTCCCTCTCTATATCGGTAGGTGAGTAACTAAAGCTTCAGTCTGCAGTGACACCTTCCATACTCTGGCTTTCTTTCAACTTGAAAAATATAATCTGTGGAAAAAGCTTCATGGCTCATTTGAAAGATTTTGTTGCCATCTAGTGTACAAATGGGGAAAAAGATTTAACAAAGAGATTAATTAGTTTGTGTGCTGCATTTCAACGTCAGTGCCAGTAATTTGGAATTTTCGCAGCATCCCTCTGCTGCCACCATCACGCACACTTTCCAGTTGAAGAGGCTGAAACTTTTCCCCGAGTGTTGACCTTCAAATATAATTCGACAAACTAAAGACATTTGTCCTACAGGTTTCAAAAAGTTCCAACTAAATTTGGAAACATAATTGCAAGATGCAAAGTGCAGAAAGTAATCAGCCTGGACCTACGTAGTCAGCATCCTTAACGATGCAAAGGCGTGTCGTGTTCGCCGGCCAGATCTCTGCCTATTCCGAAGACGTTAATTGCATCTTGCTTAAAAGTCTTATTAGCTGAGCTAGACAGCTGAAACCTTACTAAACAGAGCTGCGCTTATTAAAGTGAAACTCTGCATACCAGGAAAACAATCCTTTTCAGGGCAGTTCTATACATGAAACAGTTGCTGCTAGGCATTCAGACGCAGCCTGTCTTGGGAAGCACTGCCACATCTCCCTGCTGTATAAAAAAAAACGTAAGTTTACTTTATGGCTAACTGCACCCATTTGCTATTTCAAGTTTGATATTCCAATTTTATTCTGAATTTAGGGATTTTGTGCATAGTTTAGCATCTTTTTTGAATACAAAGTGTGTATTTACTTCTAGTGGGCTCTGCACGCCTCTGTTGGTAGTCAATTCAGATGCAGTCTGGTTTGGGAGCGCTGCCAATTCTTCCCAGCTCTAGTGTTTCATCAAAAGTAATTCCAAGCTACTTACTGTGCACCTGTGCACGTATAGGGTAGGAACACACTAGGCAGAATTGCATATGTGTTTTCAATAGCACATAGTCAAAAACGCATATGCGATTCTGCCTAGTGCGTTCCTACCCATACTCGTACTAACAAGAACTACTCACCCATCCTATTGTAAAGAAAAGTGTGTTCATAAAAGGATATGTTCTATGGGTGCTTTAGCGCTAAAATGACTTTAGCAGTAGGTATGCATGCAAATTGTAGATATCTTGTAATTGGGCTTGTGAAATGCACTTCCTGTTGATTTCTGATATACCCATTTCAATCTGCATACAATTTGCATGCATGTTGAGGGAAAAAACCTATTGTTCCCAAATTAATCTTTAGTCCATGCTGTCCAAAAGAGTGACAAGAAATCTCTTCAGTTCAGCTACCTTTGCCACCAATCTATCTTTGCCACCATAATTCTAGCAAAGACTGCCAGATGGCAGTGTCCATGCCATGATGCTGCCAGGCACTGATTTAGTGCAAGTGGAGAAAACAACTAACTAGGCCTCCTGCTTTGTGCAGATGATTACTTGTTTAGGCAGAAGAAACATTTGGGCTATGTGTACTGAAGCATAGAGTAGAGATACCAGTCAAGAAAATATGTGCAGTTTGTGCTCACATTCAGTATTGAAAAAGGCAGCTAAAAATTGAAACTGAAAAGGCAATTTTTAAACACTGTTAAGGTGTAGAAACATTTGTGTGGCACTGATACATATTTTTAACTCATTTTTAGCAAGAGGGTATTGTCACTTTAAAGTGAACCATGCACCATTTTTAGCACCCAGGCCATCTCAATAGCACATTAAATATGCTTGCCAACAATGTGGCTAATTTTTTTAAAAAAAAATCAATTTTACCTCTTTTCTTTTTACATTTAAAAGTTTAGGAGAGGCATGTATTAGCCTACTTCCACGGCCTGCCAGACTGCAGAAGTTTCAGGCAGATAAGGACTGATGTAATTATTTTATTGCACACATTAGCAGAGAACAAACAAAAGCTTTGATCAGCGGGACGAGAAAGGGGAGACCCCCCCCGTTGGTAAAACACTGTGCTTCAAAGAGTTTACAGAAGTCACAGTTGCTATTTTCACACCTTCCCCTAGATAAATAATGGGCAGCTAGAAGGGGAGGGGGAAAAGTGGCAGTTCCTATAGCTTTTAAAACTAGGAAAAAGAGTGGTGCTTGATTCATTTTAACACCTGTCACATCTCCATGCTGTTCTTAATACACCTAAAAATGTATTTTCTGAAGCAAATTACTCATATAGAAAAGATGATGTTTTCTACACCAGAGGGAGGGAGTGATCATGACACAAGGCAGAGTATTATTGCTGGAGTACGCTGAAAAAGGACACCGCTGTAATTTGGGTGTTGGATGAAGCTGCTAGTGGAATATAGATAAAATAACTGGTATCTTAGTATTGGGCAGTGGTTGCATGACCATCTTCTCACATTAACCCACCCTCTACTTACTCCAAACATTGGAGAAAAACAATATTTGACATTTCAAAGGTGGCTGCTATTTCTCCAAGGACACTGCTGTTTGACAGAGCAAAGGGTTATAATCATTTATTAGATGGAAGATTCCTTTTTTAAAAAAAAAAAAAAGCTGTTAAGGTACTCATACATCTCGGTATTCACCAGATCGGCCATCGATAGTTTCCTCTCTGATAAAATATATTGCCTGCCCACATATTGCAGATAGACTTCAAATCTATTGGAAATCTTCCAAGCATCACCACCTCTGCCTGCCATCCTCTCCCCAACACCCCAAGGAATGTGTAGTACCACCACCACTAGTGTCTGGAAGCTTGTCAGTCACCAGGGGGTGGGGTTATCTGCAATACCCCAACAGCTCAGCCATGCCTCCATAGTGTCTGGCAGACTTGTCAGTCACTAAAGGGGTGGGGCCATGTGGAAAATCCCAGCAGCACATCCATATCTCTCTAGTGTCTAGCAGGCTTGTGAGTAACTAGAGGGTGTGGCCATATGGAATACCCCACCAGCACAACCACACTTCCCTAGCATCACCACCTCTGCCTGCCATCCTCTCCCCAACACCCCAAGGAATGTGTACTACCACCACCACTAGTGTCTGGAAGCTTGTCAGTCACCAGGGGGTGGGGTTATCTGCAATACCCCAACAGCTCAGCCATGCCTCCATAGTGTCTGGCAGGCTTGTCAGTCACTAAGGGGGTGGGGCTTTCTTGAAAACCCCACCAGCACGTCCATACCTCTCCAATGTCTGGCAGGCTTGACAATCACTAGGGAGGTGAGGCCATCTGCAATACCCCACAAGCAGAGCCACATCTCCATAGTGTCTAGCAGGCCTATCAGTCACTAAGAGGGTGTGGCCATATGGAATACCCCACCAGCACAGGCACACCTCCCTTGTGTCTGGCAGACTTGTCAGTCAATAGGGAGGAGGGGCTATCTGCAATACCCCACAAGCACAGCCACACCTTGGTGGTGTCCAGCAGACCTGTCAGTCACTAAGAGGGTGGGGCCATCTGGAATATCCCATCAGCACAGCCAGGGGCATCGCTAGCCCTATTTTGGGGGGCATGTGCCCCCAATCTGTCCTGGGGCACCCCCGATTTGTTCCCCAGGGGTGCACGCTGCCCCCTTCTGGCCGCCGCTGCCCCTCCCCCCCCCCCCCACGGCTGTCCCCGCTGCCAGAGCATCAGACCTCGATCAGCGGGCGACCAGACAGAGCGGGCGCTAGGACCAAGCGGACACCGCTGATATGCGGAAGTGACATCACTTCCACATATACAGCGTGGTGCGCCCGCTCTATCTGGTCGGGTCGCCCGCTGATCGAGGTCTGACGCTGCTGGCTGCGAAAGGTAAGGGGGGGGGGGAGAAGTGGCCAGGAGGGCTCCTGTCACTATCTAACTGGGGGTCCCTGTCACTTCCTAACCAGGGGGCACCTGTCACTCACTACCTAAATGGTGGTCCCTGTCACTCACTACCTAAACGGGGGTCCCTGTCACTCACTACCTAAACGGGGGTCCCTGTCACTCGCTACCTAAATGGTGGTCCCTGTCACTCACTACCTAAACGGGGGTCCCTGTCACTCACTACCTAAACGGGGGTCCCTGTCACTCACTACCTAAACGGTGGTCCCTGTCACTCACTACCTAAACGGGGGTCCCTGTCACTTCCTAACCTGGGGGCACCTGTCACTCACTACCTAAATGGGGGTCACTGTCACTCACTACCTAAATGGTGGTCCCTGTCACTCACTACCTAAACGGGGGTCCCTATCACTTTCTAACTTGGGGTCCCTGTCACTCACTACCTAAATGGGGTCCCTGTCACTCATTACCTAACAGTGGTCCCTGTCACTCACTATCTAACCTGGTGGTCCCTGTCACTCACTACCTAACCTGGTGGTCCCTGTCACTCACTACCTAACTGGGGGTCCCTGTCACTCACTACCTAACTGGTGGTCCCTGTCACTCACTACCTAACTGGTAGTCCCTGTCACTCACTACCTAACTGGGGATCCCTGTCACTCACTACCTAACTGGTGGTCCCTGTCACTCACTACCTAACTGGTAGTCCCTGTCACTCACTACCTAACTGGGGGTCTCTGTCACTCACTACCTAACCTGGGGGGCGCCTGTCACTCACTACCTAAACTGGGGGGCTTCTGTCGCTACCTAAACCGGGGGGCTTCTGTCACTACCTAAACTGGGGGACTCCTGGAGCTATCTTAACTAGGGGGCACCTGTCACTACCTAAACTATCCAGGCCAGCCAGCCCAGCATCACCACCAGCCAACCAGCCCAGAATCACTGTCAAAAAGGCCACAGCATCACCACCAGTCAGGCCAACATTTACTTCAACAACCCAGCATCCCCGCCAGCCAGGTCACAGCATCACCGCCAGCCAACCCAGCCACAGCATCGGCCACAGCATCACTGCCAGGCCTTTCAGCCCACACATCATCCCCAATTCAGCCAAAAACAGTATTGCCAGGCACAGCAGCTAGTAGAGGAGAATTCAGAAGCCAGGTGAGAGGTGTCTACCATATTCTGCCTATTTATGTGAAATGCTGTTTATTTATGTGCCTCATGACTGCTGAATTTGTCTTGTTGGGAGCCTCATGATTTGTTGGGGGCCTCAAGATTGCTGAATTTGTCTTGTTGGGAGCCTCATGATTTGTTGGGGGCCTCATGATTGCTGAATTTGTCTTGTTGCCCGGAACAAGACAAATTCAGCAATCATGAGGCCCCCAACAAATCATGAGGCTCCCAACAAGACGAATTCACGATTGCTGAATTTGTCATGTTGGTGGCCTCACGATTGCTGAATTTGTCATGTTGGGGGCCTCACGATTGCTGAATTTGTCATGTTGGGGGCCTCATGATTGCTGAATTTGTCTTGTTGAGGGCCTCATGATTGCTGAATTTGTCTTGATGGGGGGCCTCATGATTACTGAATTTGTCTTGTTGGGGGTCACATGATTGCTAACTGTGAGACTATGGGAAAAGCTGAATCCTCATCATATGAGACAATAGCATTAAAACTACTTTTTTAGCTTTTTAAAACAGAAAATAAAACTGGGAGGTTCTAAAAAAGTGAATACATTTTTCAGGAGTAGGATAGAGGAAATTGTTTATCTTCACAGTTTATTTTCAACTTGGATTTTCCATAATGTTCATGTATGAGTTAAAACGTTTGTACAGTATTTAGTTTAAATTGCTTTTGCCACTTTGCGATAGATAAGTGACTTTTGGGTTGCAGTTTGGGCACTCGGCCTCCAAAAGATGCGCCACCACTGTCCTAATCTAATGTCCCACCATTGCTAGGTTCATGTAAATTTGTCTCCACCCGTTACCACACCCACATTCTGGTCCATGGCCCACCCATTCTTCGGTGCGCTAGCTGCAGTGTGCTGATCTGCTGCCTACAGTATGTACAGTATACGCTGTTCTCTAGTGCCGGCACTGTGTGATCTACCTCCAGTGTGTACAGTATAAGGTGTTAATCTGTGCCTTTACTGATTGTAAACCAGCTGCCACGCCCACGCCTATTTTTTTGCCGCAGCGCGCCGAACCATAATATGGTGCTAGCAACATCATTGCCAGAGTTAGCATTCTAAACTTTCCATTTTATGCTGCAAACCCAAAATATTTCCATGAAGTACAGTTATAAATAATGTGATAGAAATAGGGCTTAAAGGCTGTTATCTTCTCAGAGAGGTTGGTCTGTGCTATGCCATTTTGCAGTGTGAAGAACATGACCAGGACCACAGTTAGGCAGCATTTTATTATGGTTAAAGTTTGAGAAAGTTCTTATCTCCTGTGTGCAAATAACCTGAGCGTTGAGAAAGCTTGTGCCAAATTAGGACTAATTCCAAAAGCTGGACCTAGATTCTGCTGAGCGCTACAGTCTATATCCCACTGAGACGTCTACTTATTAGAAGGAATTGAGCTCTGCAAATTACTTCTACAGTTAAGTTAAAGATGAAGATAATTATGCCAAATCTACTCCACACATTGCCCCCTGATTTAAAATGAAATTATATTCATGATTTCGCCCCTTTGAAGACATCTAAAAACTCCCTAGTTGCCTATTGCTTACAAGTTCCACACTGTTAGGGCTCATTCACACTAGGCACGTTTTCGGCCTTTTTTCAAGCACAGGCAATTTTTAAAATCGCCCACAAAACGCTTGTTCAATGAATCTCTATGAGAAGGTTCATCAGCGCAGTTTGTGCGCTGTGCATTAGGCAAAGCGGTGCCTGTATCATTTTTGGGGCGTTTTTGCTATAATGGAAGGTATAGGAAGAACGCAAAACGCTCACAAAACCGCTTTATGCAGCTATTGCATTCGCGTTTTTTAGAATAAATACATTGTATTTATTATTTTCCGGGTCAAAGAGGTCACTTCCTGACTTGCGTCAGAGAATGAATTACAAAACCAGTCTCAAAAAGCGCTTAGAAAAGCGCTTTTACCAGAAACGCAGTGGAGCACCGGGAGGGGGAACCCCCCACCAAAAAAAATGTGAAACGCTTGTGTTTGCGTTTTCGATTCTAGGTGTGAATGAGGCCTTAGGGCTTGTTCACACCCAGTGTGTTTTGCGTTTTTTTTTTGCGCTAGCGATTTTTAAAAACACCCTGAAATCGCCAGTGCAATGAATCTTAATGGGTTAGTTCATATCAGCGCGTTTTCTCCACTTTCCGCTCAGCAAACTGCTTCATGTACCATTTTCGGGGCGATTTTGCTACAATGGAAGGTATATGAAAAACGCACACCAATCACTTTATCTGGCGATTATCCGGCGATTGCACTCGCACTTTTATTGTATTTATTCATTTTCGGGGGAAAGAGTTCACTTCCTGACTGGCGTCAGGAAGTGAAAAAACGTAATTGCTCTGCAAAAGTGCTTACAAAGTGCTATGTACAAAATCATAGCGTGCAGTGGAGCGCTGGGAGGGGGGGAAAAATACGCAAAAAAAAAAGAAAATCGCTGGCGTCATCAGAACAAAGCCTTACTCAGGGCTGTGTGTGGCTGGATATCTCACATCTGTGATCTGTGTGTGGCTGGATATCTCACATCTGTGGTCTGTGTGTGGCTGGATATCTCACATCTGTGATCTGTGTGTGGCTGGATATCTCACATCTGTGATCTGTGTGTGGCTGGATATCTCACATCTGTGATCTGTGTGTGGCTGGATATCTCACATCTGTGATCTGTGTGTGGCTGGCTATCTCACATCTGTGATCTGCTGTGTACACCACACATCTGACCTATTTAATAGGAATTAGAGTGGGTTCCAAATTTACAGGATTTATTTATTTATTTATTTGCTCTAGAGAGATTCCGCTGGACAGAAGCGGAATTTTGAATGAGGCAAATCAGATTCAGAAACAAATGTTTGCTTTCAGGTATCTATTATTAACTTTGTAAGGCCTCTTGCACACTGTAAGTGATTCCGATTCAGATTCCGCTTTTTAATCAGTTTTTACATCCGATTCAGATTCCGATTTGCAGTGTGCAGGAAGCAAACTGCAAATCGGAATCGGAATCGGATGTAAAAACTGATTAAAAAGCGGAATCTGAATCTGAATCACTTGCAGTGTGCAAGAGGCCTCAATCTGATTAGTCAGCTGAAAAGCTTTGGTTGAACCAAGGGGAGTTAACGCTTATCCTTCGAAGCAGGTGGTTTTGACGCACGGCCAGGTGCCCCATAGCAACATGTTATGCTGCACGGGGCACGTAAGAGTAATTTGGGGCTCCGGCGATCACCGGACTGCATAATTACACCTCCCTCTGAGTTGAGATAGTATTAAATGCTGGAAGGAATTTAGCGCCAGCAGGGACAGGGAGATCCATCATTCGGCTCGCCCTACTCACAACTCACGACAGTGTACTAATACGTACACTCATCCCTGAGAAAATGAAAACGTACAGGATGGAGTGTTGCATCGCACTGAAAACATGTGGTGCGACTTTTCATCAATGTTGCGGTGCAATCCTATTTCTGTGGATGCGCCCCGCAACGGATCATGTGTGAAAGGAGCCTTCAAGTCAATAAGAGTGCAGAAGTCAATAAGAGAGAAAATAACATACCAAATGCGTTGCAATGCTATTTTCTTTCATTTTAATTTTCCTTGAGTGAATCGGAAAAAAAATGCAAATGCAGTTACACCGTGAAGAGGAATGATAGCTTGAAAATCATGCTGAAAACACATAAAAAAAACACTTTGATGTACATAGAAAAATATCATGGTTACATTACAATTTGCAGTGGAAAACAACCTAACAATTTTCAGGTGGTAAGGAAGTGTTAGATCTCAGTCTGATTACAGGAAAACACTAAAGGTGGCCATACACTTATAGATTTTTAGCAGATTCGACTATCAGATAGATTTCTGTCAGATGCCTGTCAAGTCGAATTTGACAGGAAGCTATCTGATGTGTGCCACATACTAGGAACAGATTTCCAATAGATTTCACAATTAAATCTATTGGAAATCTATCTAAATGCATTATTGGACCATTAGATCCAATGCAACCCTATGGGCCATCGATGGGCCAATTCTATGGGCCAGCAGAAAATCGACCTAGATTTTCCATCCTGTCAGATAGATGAAATCGACTGAAATCGATCGTTATCGGCCGCAAATCGATCAATCGGTAGTTTTGATAGAATCAATTTCCGATTCATTGATTCCATAGAATCGATGAATGGCTGAAATCAACCCAGGGGCGTAGCAATAGGGGGTGCAGAGGTAGCGACCGCATCGGGGCCCTTGGGCCAGAGGGGCCCCGAAGGACCCTACCTCAACTACAGTATTAGCTCTTTACTGATCCTGTGCTCATAATAATCACTTCTATAGATACTTTGAATAGTAGTAATCATTAACAAACTGTTCCCCACCCCCTTCTTGCACCTCTAACACTGTAGTTGCCATTGGCAGGTTTTGGTGCGCCGTATCTATTGTTATGTATAGAGTCCTTGGGGGGGCCCCATTGTAAAACCTGCATCGGGGCCCACAGCTCCTTTGCTACGTCACTGAATTAACCAGTGTATGGGCCCCTTAAGGAAGTAGAGGTCTGAAGCCTGTGTGGCTAGGTGCACAGCAATGATTAAGCACAGCTATACTATGGGTTTATAACTTGAATGGTTAAAGCAAATCTGTGACCAGAGGGGGGTAAAGTTTTGATACTTACTTATGTAGCAGTAGCAGGAAGCCTTCAGATAATCCAGAGGCTTTCCTGATCCTTTTCGAACCCACTGCTATTCCGCCGGACCCTCTCCTTTATCGGCCCATACTGCCATCCAGTTATAAGCACATCCGTACTGAGCATGTGCTAGTACATTTTGCCCATGCCCAGTATGGAAGTGTTCATACATGGACAGAAGTGTGGATTAGAGGGATTTAGCACTGAAACTGAGGGCTTAGGTAAAATTGGGGAAGTCTGTAGACTACCCACAGGCTCCCTACTACTAAGGTAAGTGTATAATTTTATCACTAAAATTTGCTTTAGTTATCCTTTAAAGGGACTCCGAGCTCTGAGTAAAAATAAAATTTGAACTTACCCGGGGCTTTCTCCACCCAGCCCTGGTCGGGACGTCCCACGCCGGCCTCCTGGCTCTTCTCCCGGCGGCTGTCCGCGTAGCGCGGACAGGCCGGACCCCCGGGCGACACTGGCGAGTGTCGGGGCTTCTTCTTCCCTATACGTCACGAATGACGTCACACGCTGGCCGCCGCGCGTCATGACGGCGGCCGGCGTGACAGCACGCCGCATGCGCGGTTTAATCGCGCATGCGCCGTGCTGTCACGCCGGCCGCCGTCATGACGCGCGGCGGCCAGCGTGTGACGTCATTCGTGACGTATAGGGAAGAAGAAGCCCCGACACTCGCCAGTGTCGCCCGGGGGCCCGGCCTGTCCGCGCTATGCGGACAGCCGCCGGGAGAAGAGCCAGGAGGCCGGCGTGGGACGTCCCGACCAGGGCTGGGATGGAGAAAGCCCCGGGTAAGTTAAAATTTTATTTTTACTCAGAGCTCGGAGTCCCTTTAACCACTTGACTTCACCACTGAGGTGTTTTTCCCCTTATGGACCAGAGCAATTTTCACCTTTCAGCGCTCCTCCCATTCAATCGCCAATAACTTTATCATTACTTAATACAACAAAATGATCTAGATCTTGTTTTTTTCACCACCACATAGGCTTTCTTTGGGTGGTACATTTTGCTAAGATTTATTTTATTCTAAATCCTGGGAATAATAAGATAAGAAAATAAGAAAATGGAAAAAAATAATTATTTCTTAGTTTTTGGTCATTATAGTTTTAAAATAATATATGTTATTGTGGATAAAAGCACATTTTATTTGCCCATTTGTCCCACTTATTACAACGTTTAATTTATGTACCTAGCACATTGGCCTCGATTCCTCAAGCATTACCACATGTGGTACTGCAGAAAACAGCTAACTTTATTGAGCACCTAGGAAAATGTCAATTCATAAAGCCTGTTACTGCATGGCAAGTTGAAATTACTGAGCAGTGAGGTAAATTACCAACTTGTGTGGTAATAACCTCAATAAATGTCAGGAAATGTCAATTCATAAAGATTAGAACATGCGGTAAAACCCAGAAGCATGTGTGGTGATTACTGGCAGCTCTGATGTGGCCTAAACTGTGAGGTAGTTAGTGATTCACAGAAGTAGAGAGGGTCAATGTATAGCATGAATCGAGGCCAATGTATGGTGACAATATTTTATTTGGATATAAAGATGTATCTTTTCAGTTTTGCGTCTGGAAAATGACATACATATTAAACACTAACAGAAAGCTATGTGTGTATGTCTTCACTTTCGTTTTATCAACGACCACGGCATCTCATTGATGTCGCTGGTCATTGATCACTGGCACTTGTATCAGTGAATGGGCGGTGATGAAGACGCATGGGGAAGTGGGCTGGAGTGAGCAGGAGCACGCACTACAGCGATCGTGGCAGGAAACTTATATCTACACCCCTGGAGTGGTGCAAGTTTTACAATGGGGCCCCCAAGCACTCTATACATAGCAATTGATATGACGCATCACAACCTGCCACTGACAACTACAGTGTCTGAGGTGCAAGAAGGGAATGGGAAACAGTTTGTTAATGATTACCACTATTCAAAGGGCTTGATTCACAAAGCAGAGCTAACTGTTAGCACGCCTGTGAAAAGCCCCTCAGCACGCCTAAAAGACTCTTTTCGCGCACTAATTCGCGCGTGAAACGCATCGCCCGCAAAGTTATGCGCACAAAACTTTACGCACATAAACCTTTATGTGCATAACTTTGAACGGTTTCTTAAAGCTTTGTGCATGCTAACTACTTAGCACCCTAGTTAGCACGCCCAAAACCTTTAGGCATGCTAACTAGGTTAGCACCGCTTTGTGAATCGAGCCCAAAGTGTCTATAGAAGTGATTATTATGAGCACAGTACCAATAGAGCGCTAATACTGCATGTTGAGGGAGGGTCCTTCCCCTATTGCTACACCCCTGCTTAAAATCAGGAAGCGGTTAAGTTCCAGGAAATGCTTATAATTTAAGGTAATTCCTATAATTTACACTAATCAACATGATTGCTTTGCGAATTTGCTTTCTTCAATTTTTGGATTAGCTAGTTTTAGCTAGTATACAATCCTGTGATATCAGTTTTGGGCAGAGCCAGCCTTTAAACTTAAATACCTGAGAGCGGCAATGGCTGTAGTCAGCATTCTAAGCTTAAAATATGATTATTTGTTACGGATTTCTGCTTTAGCACAAGCCGCATAACATGATAAAATGAGCCCGAGCTGGTTATGAGCCTACTGAGGGGACATATCAGCCAGGGCGGGTTATTGAAGGCTATTTATTTTTTTAAATGTAGCGGTGTGAAAGGTGTTGTATCCTTTTATGGATCTACAATAAAGGCCTGCGACCACTGGCTACATGTGAAGCGCTTTAAAGATTAATACCCATTTCCTTGGCAAGGCCTGAGTCAGATGCTGTGCAAGCTTTGCAAAGCTGCGAGGATTTAAGAAATAATAAATAAAATAAGCAGGTGCAAGACGTTAAGGGAAAACATGTGATTAAGTCGAGCTGTGTGTGCTTCCTCATTGCTTACAGACAAGACTAATGTCATAAATTATGCAGATATACAGATCTGGAACAGTAATATAGTGCTACATAAACACACAACTTTTCTGGCAGCTAATCCATTACCAAGAAAACACAAAGAACAACAATAGCAAAAGGACCCATTTATCGTGTCAGTGTACTGATATTTAAGGGTGCTAAAATGTCTTGAAATGGAGCCCTGATCACTATTATATCAACATATTGCTATGACTGATTTCCCACCCATTTTATTACACAGTCATTTCACTCCAGAATGTACAGTAAAATTTGGTAACCTGTGCCTATACTGAAAGTAAACTAGCAGCAATGTGTTTAAACCACTTGATGACCCAGCCTTTACCCCCCCTTAAGGACCAGCGCTGATTTTGCTGATCTGTGCTGGGTGGGCTCTACAGCCCCCAGCACAGATCAAACACCAGACAGAGCGACCAGATCGCCCCCTTTTTTCCCCAATTGGGGGATGATGTGCTGGGGGGGTCTGATCGCTCCTGCCTGCGTGTGGCTGGCGGGGGGGGGCACCTCAAAGCCCCCTCCACCGCAGGATTCCCCCTCTCACTCTCCTCCCTCCCTTCCCCGGAGATCGGAGGCTGCACAGGAACGGATCTGTTCTGTGCAGCCTCTAACAGGCTCCTGCCTGTCATGTGACAGCGATCCCCGGCCGCTGATTGGCCGGGGATCGCTGATCTAGTACAACGCTGCTACTGTTAGCAGCGTTGTACAAATGTAAACAAAGCGGATTATTTCCGTTTGTGTTTACATTAAGGGCCTGTTTCCACTACACGCAGATTCTGCATGCAGAAAACTGACTCCAATTAATGCCTATGGGAAATCTGCACCAGAAAAATCGCGTTCAGTGGAAACAGGCCCATAGACATTCATTGGAGTCAGTTTTCTGCATGCAGAATCTGTGTGTAGTGGAAACAGGCCCTTAGTCTGTGAGCCTCGATCGGCGGCCCGCAGGCTATTCACGGAGCCCCCCGCCGTGAATTGACAGGAAGCAGCAGCTCGCGCGAGCGGCTGTTTCCTGATTAATTAGCCTGCAGCCGGCGACGCAGATCTGCGTCGCTGGTCCTGCAGCTGCCACTTTGCCGACGCGCGTTATGAGTGCGCGGTCGGCAAGTGGTTAATCATCGTGGAAAATTGTTTTTCTAAGGCTACGTCACAGGGAGGTGGCATAATGGTCAGATTGTAAAGCAGAACATCCCACTGCAATATATAAATGGAAAATCGAGATCCCACAATAGCGTAGTATGTTCAAGTGTAAGGTGGAGTAATAACGTATGGTTGTACTCACAAGTGTAGGTTACCAGCAGGCAACCACTTTATAGGCAGTAGGGGAACTTGGACCCATCTGTCACGGATGGTTGCGGGGCTGCAGATGCGTCCTGGAACCGCCCGTGAAGAAAAAGCGGTCGCGCTCGATTCTCTGCATCGATTGCGATTCAGATCAATAGAATCTGGATTGGTTGTGTAGGGGCTACCTGTAGCAACCTGGAGTTTCCCTTCCTCCCAGCTGTCACGGAACAGCCAGGAGTAACGTAGGCGAATCTGGAAGATTCGCCGTCGGTTTCTCCGATTTCTTGGTCAGATCTGCTGGTCATTGCAGCGAACAGAACTGACATTCCTGGGGTTTTTTTCTTTTTTTTTCTCTTTCCCTCCTTCCAACAAAAGGCACTAGCCTGCTGCAGAGTGTCCCTGGCTTCAAGCTGTGCTGATGGCCCATCCATCAGATATAGTTGATAAGCACGATGACAGAAACAATATAGTTGGGGAAAAATCAGACATTCTGGCTCTCCTCCCAACAGGGGAGCTGACACGTAGCTTGCTGCCCCAAACTTCAAAGAGCCTTTGCCTGGGGATGACCTGCTGTAAATCCCAGATGTATCTCATATTCCATAAACTGCTATATGTGTCATATTTTCTGTGTTGCCAGGCTGGCAGACCCTCCAAACTAACAGAGCAGGATTGGCCCTGTCTGGCGCTGGTTCTGAGAACGTTTCAGAACATTCTGAGGTAAAGACTGCCAGTTAGGCAGTTTGAAAGTGCCCTGATGATACTACAGGGGTCCCACCCCTCATGTTTAGTATCAGGCTGCTGGGTAAATCGAGACAGACCTGAAAATGTTAGTAAATCTGCCCTGACCTGTACGGTTCTGTGAGATAGAGCCCATATATGGTTAGATATGATTTCTGGTCCCCAGGACAAGAGGAGGACTCATCTCATATTCTAAGGGGGTGTGTGGCTCCCGCCCTCACTCCCTCCTACTGGATCAGGGGCATAAGAATGGCAGAGGAGACAAACTCAGTGTCCTCCACCCTGAAACTCCATCTTGATCACATCTGTGCCAGCTTGAGGATATGCTGGCATCCACCTGGTCTGAACTCTGAACTTTGATTGAAACCAAGAACAAGTTTTCCCACAAAAGGACACCTCTCCATGAACTCTAAGTATCCGTTTTTTTCTCCCCTTTATTTTCATACTGTGTTATCTCATGTCTCAATAATTGTTGATTTTAATAATTTTTTGTATATATTAATTATTTATATGGCCGTGAATAAAGACTTTACCAAAGTCATTCACTGTTCCGCTACCCTATTATTCAGCATACACAGGAACTGAACTCAGACCTCTGATGAGACGCTACTATTGTTGATATCTAGACAGAATAGAGTGTGTTTAACCGCTTCTATTCGCAGGACCAGTCAGTCAGTCGGGTCCACTGGCCCATACCAGTGGTGGTGGCAGATACCCTGAAATAGTGTGTAAAGTTGTAATTACCGTACCTCACAGGCTCCCTTCTGGTCGGGCTGCTGCCCAAATTTCTGTCTGTTTCTGCACAAAGATCGCGACCAAAGCTTGCATGGTCTGTGTGCTGAAACCGATTGGAAGGCAATTTGCCGTCTGACCACTAGGGCTCCTGTGACACCATCCCCTTTGGATATATTAATATGTTGCTCTATGTGGAAAGAAGAAATGGGGAAAAGGCCCCTCCACTGTAGGTGGAGTTGGGGAATGATGAAACAGAAGTGCCAGTCAGGATAAAACAATATAAAAATAAACAAAAACAGGGGAAGTAGTACTCGCCTTCCCATCAGAGATTCAACACAAAATTAGCAACAAAAATCTTTAATAGTATACTCCAGAGCAGGCTTTCTCAAGGAACCCAGGGTTCCTTGAGTACTCTGCAGGGGTTCCTTGGCATTTTCCCCCATTGTGGGGGAAGTATAATAGAGCACACTATAATAGGTGGTACTGTAACAAGAATCACTAAATTGGGGGCTCAGGAGACAATAGAATGATTGACAGTGTAATGGGGTAGTGAAATAAACAGCCACACATACTTTTAAAGACCACGCCTCCTGCAAAATAAATGCAGGGGTTCCTCAAGATCAAAAAAATGTTTGCAGGGGTTCCTTGAGATTCAAAAGTTATTTGCAGGATTCCTCCAGGGTAGAAAGGTTGAGAAAGGCTGCTCCAGAGTAACCAAGCAGCTCAGGGTGACCCAAACTACTAGGAATGTATAGGGGGATAAAAGGGACCAAAAAGCCCTCCTACTAAAAAGCAAAGCTTGGTGTAATTTGCCTTCTTAAAACAGAAGGAAATTTGCAATAATTCAGCTATAAGTTAACATCTGTGGTCACCCACAATGCACTACTACTGAATATGCAAATTATTCATTTTCCCCCTTGCTAAGCCAGGCAAGCATCCAAAACAGCTGGTGTATAGCAAGCCTATAGCTTTAAATTTTACACAGCCATATCAACCTCACATGTAGACAGCCTGTTTTGGACTTTTGGTGCTTATCAATACATGGCAGGGATTAATAAGGCTGTATGAGATAGGGCTTGGACCAGTACAACAGAGTAACCAAGCAGCTCAGGGTGACCCAAACTACTAGGAATGTATAGGGGGATAAAAGGGACCAAAAAGCCCTCCTACTAAAAAGCAAAGCTTGGTGTAATGTAATGTGACGCATTTTACGAGAGAAGCTTTTTGTAGTTCATAGTAAGCGTGGCACCTCCATCTTGCAAACTACGAAAAGCTGCTTCCGTTTTAGTTACTAGTAAATTTTATATGATCAGCGAAGAGTCCAAAAACAAAAGACAAGTCTTCAACAAAGAATAAGAGCAGGTAAATCTTCACCACAATAAGTATGGGGGGCACGGCACAGCTCTGCAATCATGGATACCCAAAAAAAGGAAAGAGGCTTACCAGCTGGTGACAACCCACATTATAAGTTAGTATCAACGATTTGGTAGGACATCAGGAAGCAACAGTCTGCCCAGGATCCACTGATTCAGCAATGATTCATCTCACGAATGGATATCAGTAAACATCATAAAAAACAAACAAACGGCAACTCTAAGTGTAAACCGTTTAATATAGAGTTTTTATAGTAAAAACAGCTTAAAAATAACATAAAAACAAAACTTACATACGGGGCCCATGCAATGGGAACCCCGAGAAAGTTGTACGCGTGTATGGGCCAGCAGTAGAGGACAGAATAAAGGTGCCGCCTGTCTCCTTCCCTTTACTGATGAAGTGGGCTGACTCCCGCAAAACATGTCGCATTGCATTTTTGGAGTACACTATGAAAGATTTGTGTTGCTAATTTCGTGTTGAATCTTCTATGGGGAGGTGAGTACTACTTCCCCTGTTTTTATTTATTGTAATATTATTTTATCCTGACTGGCACCTCTGTTTCATCATTACATCATCCTACTGCAATGCATTACCTATGTGACATTCACATTGTGGCTGGTAATAGCGTGCGGCAACACGGGGATAGCGTGGGGGGTGTGATATTCCCATTCTGTTACATTGCATACCTGCTTTTACGGGGAACTAAAAATATCATCCCTCACATCAGAGGTAAAAGATAACACAAGGAGACCCCCAATGTATAATAAATGTATTAAAAACTGTTTAAAAAATGGTTGCAAGTGTTGGCTTACCTCCAGTGAAGTCACAACTAGCAATCACCAGAGGCACTCAAGTTTTCTTCAACTGGCCCTATGGCACTGTACAGACCTGATGAAGTGAGCTAGAATTCACAAAACACACTGTTCTCTTTTGTGCTAATAAATATTTTTGTGATTGCCAGGTATGATTAATTGAAGTTAATCCAACACCGGCCTCCATTTTTAAAATTTTAAAGCGCACCTGAACTGTTTTTAAAACTCTTGACTTTTACTTCCCTGGGCCTTATTCCAGCCCCCTGTAGTCTGTGAGGTCCCATGTATGTACGTGTCGTCAGTGAGTTGGGCGCAGGGCGAGCCCAATGACAGCTCTCCCTGCTGCCACAAAACCCCCCAGCAGAGTTAAATACTATTCCCCCTCTGAGTTGTCGCAACTGGGTGGGAGACGTAATTCAGAGACCGACAACCGCCAGAGCCCCGCCTTACCCTTACGCGCATGGTTAACCTTCCTGGCGGTAAGCCCGAGCTGAGTTCGGGCTATGCCGCCGGAAGGCACCGCTCAGGCCCCACTGGGCCGATTTGCATATTTTTTTTTTTTTTTTGCTACACGCAGCGAGCACTTTGCAAGCTGCATGTGCAATCCGATCGCCGCCGCTACCAGCCGATCCGCCGCTATCTGTCGCACCGCAGCCGCCCCCCCCAGACCCCGTGCACTGCCTGGCCAATCAGTGCCAGGCAGCGCTGTGGGGTGGATCAGAGTCCCCTTTGACGTCACGACGTCGATGACGTCATCCCGCCCGTCGCCATGGCAATGGGGGAAGCCCTCCAGGAGATCCCGTTCTTTGCACGGGATCTCCTGATCTCCGATCGCCTCTGGCCTTGTCTCGCTACATGAAAATTTTTTTTTTTTTTTCTTAAATGGCTTTGCTTCCCCCTGGCGGATTTTGACAAACCGCCAGGAGGGTAAATTGCTGCTATGGGGTACATAGTTTTGGTGCTGGGGGTTGAGTGCCGCGTGCCAAAACAACCTGCTTTGCCTGTGGGTCCCCTCCATTCTCCTCCTGGCAGCTCCATAAGATATGTGGCTGGAACTCCATTCAACCGACTGGGCAGCTCTATAAGGACTGGAGCCTCAGTAGCGCCAACTGCACATGCGCAGAATGCTTCCAGCAATGAGAGCGTGATCAAGAAGGGTGCACAGATGGGGCCAGTGCCACGCATGAACAGTTTGCACCACAGGCATTCCATTCCAGTCAAACATCTTATGGAGCTGGCAGTGTGACAGGATCTTACATGTACAATCGGCAAGACTGGCGTTCTGTTCATACTACTGACAAAGCCGCCAGCAGTACGGGACCCCGATGTGCAGTCAGTGCGACTGGCGTTTGGAGGGGACCCAGAGGACACCAAGACCCCATAGGTCCCTTGGAAGAAGTAAGTCAAAATCAACAGTTTTAAGCACAGCTCAAGTGTGCTTTAATGCTTTCATTATGCATTTGGTGCCTCCTAGTGTTACCCTTTATATGAAACATAATGTCATAAACTTTAATAGGTATCCTGGCTTTTTAAATTTTTACACAGCTTTTAAACATCTCTCTTATTTCTCTCGAGAACATGGACAAGTTAATTTGTGTTGTTTTTTTCTGGACTTTAATTTAGCCATATATTACTGCATTAACGTACATTCTGCGTCTCGTGTGAGAGTGTTCCATAAATATTATGAGTAAAGTGGATAATGGCAATGACGGAAGTTCTACACCTCAGCACAACAGTCAAAGCAGGACATCGCAGAAGGCACGGCACGCACCACATCTCTGAGTAGCTGATATACAAAAGGCCAGCCTGCATTATGGAATTACAATACGAAGTCAGGCAAACACCAATCCAGACACCACCTGGTAGCTTTGTTTTTAGAGTGCTCAGATGGTACTTTTTGTGCTTAAAAAAAAGAGGATTCTGCAGCTACAAATCTGGTTATATGACATTAAGCAGCCCTGCTGAAGAAGTTAACAGCAGACTTTGGTGGCACCTCTGCTACTTGCTTGCATATGATAATGGCTCTTGCTAGGCCTCCTTTCCAAGAACTGTTGATAGGCAGTGAAATGCCTCTCAAACTCTCTCAACTGCTCACTGGTGCCTGGTAACTGCTTCTTGCTAAATGATAACTGCTTACTTCTGCCTGGTAACTGCTTGCTGAGCACACAGCTCAACAGTTCGTGGAAAGGAGGCCTTAAAAAGGGTGGCAGATATAAATGCAGTGGCGTATTTAGAGGGGTGCAGGCATGGCTTGTGCCATGGGTGCCATGCCAGCCCCCTCATTTCCCATGCATGCTTAGCTTTCAATGCTTGATCCGCGGCTCTCCCTCGCCCACCCGCATACTGCGCTATAGCTGACCGTGATAAGCCATTCCCACTCTGAGCCGCTGCTCTGTCTCTTCGGTCATGCTGATTTGAGGAGTCCTGTCAGTGAGTTGGGGTGGCGGAAGATGCAGCGGGGAAGAGGGAGGCAGCATGCGGGCGGGTGGGGGGGGGCAGGAGGGGAGAGGCGCAGGTCAGGCAGAGCCGCAGGTCAGGCATTTAAAGAAATGCACCCTGTATGTATTTAGAGAGTCTAGCCTGTCTAATTCCCCCTCAGCGGTGTCTAATCAAGTTGTAATTTGATCTCCCCTGTGTCAGCTGACTGCCACCGCAGATAAGCTCATTTGAAAGCACAGAATGTTAACAATATGTCTGTTTCCATGAATCAGACAGTAGAAACAGTGTAGATATATTTTAGAATTGGTATCAGCTGTAAGAAAAGAAATGTTTTTCGTTAAAAGTTATTATGCTGATGAGTATGATGAGTATCTTTTAAAGCAGAGAGGATGTTTTGAGTTCAAGTCCGCTTTAAAGGGGAATGACGCTCTGATTGGGGGGGGAGGGGGGCACAATTTTAGATTTCACCCAGATACTCCTCTGTATAAATGATATTCGTGGTTTAGCAAAATGGACGCCACAAAAGAATCAAAGGGCAAAACTGAAAAATCACGAAAAAGCAGAATTAGAATGCAGAGAAACAGTTGGCAGATGGAATTCTGAATGCTGCCTTAATTCAAAATTTCAGACAAGAGGCCAGCTTGCTGTGATGTTCCTCCCATCACCCACCCATTCCTTCCTCTACTCCTCTTGAAGTGGACCTGAACTCTTGCACAGGACAGAAAGAAAACAGAGAAATGCACCCTGTATGTATTTAGAGAGTTTAGCCTGTCTACCGTAATTTCCCCTCATCTTTGACTATGCACAAGTTGTAATTTGATCCCTCAGCTGTGTCAGCTGCCTGCCACGACAGAGATCTAATTGGTAAACACAGAATGTTAACAATATGTTTGCTTCCATTAAAGCAGGAAGTCCTCAAACTGAAGATTTATTGCAGGATTTGTATCAGATGTAACAAATTTTTTTTTCAAAGGTTAATATGCTGTTGCGTATGTTTTAGAGCAGAAAAAAAGTTCTACTTTCAGGTCCACGTTAAGAGGAGGGAATGGGAGGGTGATAGGAAGTGAACTTTTTCAGGGAGTGGTTACGGGACCGGGGGGGGGGGGGCAAGGAGAGGAACAGACAACGCACAGAGCTATGTGGGTCCAGAAGGAACATTCCTCTGTGAGGTTCTTTTCTGCAAGGTCTAGCGCTCAACACAGTCACTGTTCTTTGCAGTACTAATACAGTCCTCACAGAAATGCTCTCTTTGATCAACTTCCACTCGGTTTACAAGAAACAGTCTATGTAACACATTACCAGGTTGCGCCCGCTCACCAGATTTCCAGTTATTCTTAAGGCAAAGATTTATGTCGAGAAAAACTGGAGGATATAGAAGTGAGATTGAAAGGAAAAAGCGCTTACTGCTGGTCTGTGCTGGGCTAGCTAGACAATCTGGTGAGAGGCTTGTATTTCACTTAAGGTTCGTATACACGTCCGATAAAGATCGTTCGTTACGAACGATTCGTGACGTTTACACGATATTCAAATTAGACGGAAAAGATCGTTCGTAATGAACGATTGTGTACGCACGTGAACGATATAAGTATAAAGTACTGAACGACGAACGATTAAAAAATGCGTGCGCAAACGGAAGTGACGTTATGACAGGCAATAAGAACATGCGTTATCGGACGATCTTTGTACACACTGCAACGATTGAACGATTATCTTTCGAAAAAATCCGCCGGGTTGGATCGGTCGGATTGAACGATAACGGTAGTTATCGTCCCAAAAAACGATCGTTGGAAAATTTGGAGCGCACGATTATCGGTCCAATTGTCGTTATCGTTCGTTTTTGAACGATCGTTATCGTACGTGTGTACTCAGCTTTAGTGGTGGTAGCTCACATATAGGGTGAGGAGTGTGCGGGAGCACTGGTGGTTTCTAACCTATGTGAGCATACTACACCATATATCTCGGTTTGTGTTTTATATTTTTTACTTATTGGGAAGCCTATGAAGATTGTTCATAAGTGAGGGAAAGAAGGATTATCACTGGCTGGGCCAAACGCGCATATGCTAATCCATAATGGTTAGCCAGGAAATCTGGTGAGGGCAACCTGGTTATGTGTAATATGGACGGTTTCTTTTAAACTGAGTGGGAGTTGATCATAGAGAGCATTTCTGTGAGGACTGTATCAGTACTGCAAAGAACAGTGACTGTGTTGAGTGCTAGACCTTGCATAAAAGAATATTGTAGTTAAAGGGATCATACACTCCTATTTAGGTCACAGCGGCCCACAAATAAGTAAAGGTCAGGATGCTTGAACATTAGAGTATACTGCTTAAAGGGAACCTAAACTGAGAGGGATGTGGATTTTTCCTTGTAAACAATACCAGTTGCCTGGCAGCTCTGCTGATCTCTTTAGCTGCAGCAGTGGCTGAATAACACACCTGAAACAAGCATTCAGCTAATCCAGTCTGACATCAGTCAGAGCACCTGATCTGCATGCTTGTTCAGGGCCTGTGGCTAAAAGTATTGGAGACACAGGATCAGCAGGAGAGCCGGGCAACTGGTATTATTTTAAAGAAAAAATGCATATCCTTCTCAGTTTAGGTTCCCTTTAAGGAGCGCACTAATCGATTTTATTGTTTCCTCTGTGATTACCTTAGAAAGCTTCGCCTTGGGTCAGGTATCCTTTAAGAACAAGCAAGCATTTTGTACTATAAGGTCGCATTCACAGTGGGACATTGCGGTTTAATGCGACGTTAAAGTCGCATTGTGACTGCGTTAAAGTGAACCTTAAGTCAGCACAAAAAAATGAGATTTACTCACCTGGGGCTTCCCTCAGCCCCCTGCAGCTGATCGGTGCCTTTGCCGTGTCTCGGAGATCCTCCCGTCTTCGCCGGCAACCACTTCCAGTTTCACCGTCAGGACCCGACAGGCTGGGAAGGCGAGTGATTCTCCGCGTTCCCAGCCACAATATCGCCCCTTATGCTGCTATTGCGGCCTCCTGGCCGCATAGGGGGTGATATTGTGTCTGGGAACGCGAAGGATCACTCGCGTTCCCAGCCTGTCGGGTCCTGACGACGAAACCGGAAGTGGTCGCCGGCAAGGACGGGAGGATCTCGGAGACACGGCAGGGGCACCGATCAGCTGCAGGGGGCTGAGGGAAGCCCCAGGTGAGTAAATCTCATTTTTTTTGGCTGACTTAAGTTCCTCTTTAAGAGGTAACACACTGCAAGCAGTGAGTTACCACAACGCAACATTTTTTAACGCAACTTTAACGTTGCACTGTAAACGGCCCATAGTATTAGCATTGCAGTGCGGTAAGCTGCGTTATAAGACTTTATAACGCGCGACCATAACGTCCCACTGTGAATGCGACCCTAATCTGCATTATTAACTATGGACTATATCTTGGAGCCACAGTTTGGTAAACAGAGGCATTCTCCAATGCCCTAATATGAGCATAAGGGCTGGAACCCACAGGAGCGCTTTTGGCAGCGTTTTGGCAGCGCTGCGATACGCTAGCGTTTTGCCAAAACGCTCAGCTGATGTTAATGGATGGGGCAACTTCCACAGGAGCGTTTGCGTTTCTCAGAAACGCAAACGCAGGACCTGCAGCATTTTGGGAGCGTTAGCGCTTCAATGTAAAGTATTGAAACGCTAGCAGAAACGCTCAGCAAAACCTAAACTGAACGGTTCTGCTAGCGTTTTGCGGTTCAGCACACTGTAACAAAATGAAAAATAATTCACAGGACCAATCAGGATAAAAACGCGAAACGCAAAACGCTACACAACCGCTGAGGAAAAAAATACAATGTTGCAAAACACGACCGAAAACGCGCATGAATCAGCTTGCAAACCGCTCAGACAAAACGCTAGCGGTTGCGTTTAGCGTTTGCGGTTTGCAGTGGGTTCCAGGCCTAATTGTGGATTTGTGCTGCAAGTAATAGCATCATGTATAACAACTTGTGTTTTAGGCTACCTTACATTGCAGTTAGTTGTGTCGGACAAGATAATAGCATTGCAAACGGGTTGCAATTACATCGTTCTGGTACGTTTACATTAGTGCGTTAGCAGTGCAGCGTGAGATGAGCTGTTGGAATAAGGCAAGGCATACTGCACGGTACCAGATTACATGTGTGTTCACAGTTTCCGTGAAGCATACTTTTTATGTGTCAGAAAAACAAAAGTTTGCTTTCCTAAAACAGAAAGAATTTGCGATAATTCAGTATGGAGTGAGCTTGAGATGTCTCCCAGAGCAACACTGCTGAATATATGCAAATTAACCATTGTACCCTTAGGCCACATACAGACATCAGACCATAGTCTTTGGAAAATGAAAGATCACAGACCAATCTTACCACCCTTCATGTAGTATGAGAGCCATACTCTACACAGTCTTTTCTATGGAGCTGAACTCCCCATCAGACAGAAATCTTTGCAAGATGCTGCACACACAGATGCTGTACAGACACAAAAGATCAGTAGCTGCAAAAGATCTGTTCCTGCCAAAAATCCATTCCTGCAAATTGCAATGATAGTCTATGAGATCTGCAGATCATCATACACACATGATTTAACTGACATTCATCTGCAGATCAGATCCACCAGGATGGATTTTCAGATCTGCAGATCTGCAGATGAATGTCAGTTAAATCATGTGTGTATGATGATCTGCAGATCTCATAGACTATCATTGCAATTTGCAGGAATGGATTTTTGGCAGGAACAGATCTTTTGCAGATACTGATCTTTTGTGTCTGTACAGCATCTGTGTGTGCAGCATCTTGCAAAGATTTCTGTCTGATGGGGAGTTCAGCTCCATAGAAAAGACTGTGTAGAGTATGGCTCTCATACTACATGAAGGGTGGTAAGATTGGTCTGTGATCTTTCATTTTCCAAAGACTATGGTCTGATGTCTGTATGTGGCCTTAGAAGCTAAACACACCTCCAGAACCGCTGGAATGCAATGATGTGTCAGTTTGTTAATTTGTACAGAGCCATAATAATCCAACATGCATATAGACTGTTTTGGATTGTTTGATCCTCATCAGTGCATGGCATGGATTAATTTGGCTCTATGGAGTAGGGCTTGTGAATCCGAGAGGCACAGACTAACCAGCAAGCTCATGGTGACCCAGAACTCATTGGAGTGTGTAAGGGACTACAATGGTCCTATGTGTCAGGTCACACATGCACTGCATGTACTGCACAATGCAACATTTCACCTCCTTTTGAGACCCATGCCTGATCTACCATGCGACTAGTTTCAGGCCCGAAATTGGTTGCATGTATCGGTAGAAAATGCTGCAACATGTAGGGCCGACTTGCTGGATCGAGTGCACAGCGGTGAAGGCGAGCAATATCGTGATGAGTGATAAAACCCCCGCTGCTGTTTCCCCGTGTATAAATGTACATGTGTGTGTTTATACATTACCTGTGTGACGTCATGTCGTGCTATACAGTGTGTATGGGGCTAATGGATGAGTGGCGGTTTTGAAAGAGGGGGTAGGCACGTATTGTATAAAGGTACATGTACATTTTTACACTAAGGGAACAGTAGCAGATGCAGTAGACATGGCGGACTCGGACAATTACCAAAATATTTCATGCTAAAATTGATTGGGAATCGGCCTGCGGTGTATGGGCAGCTGACAGATCTCTTTCCAATCAGATTCGATCACAGAGAGATTTGTCTCTTGGTCGAATCTGCCCATCATCGCTACATATATGGCTACCTTAAGGAAAAAATGTTGTATGCTATTGCACCTCATTATTTGAATTTATGCCCTATTTATAAATCTACCACAGTTATGACCTAAGGACTATCATCAATGATAAAGCAAGCAATGGAAAACTGAACATCAGCTGTGTTTTATATGTGGAACGCGTGGCTCTTACGCTCTGCGTTCCCTCTTCACCACAGCCGTATACCCAGAGCGGCCCGCGACAATTGGCGTCTTAATGGCGTTAGTCACAATGAAAGTTTCCAGAGCTGACCAGGTAGAGGAGCGCGTTTCACGGGGAGGTCAGCTTCCCGCACATCAAATTTCTCACCGCTAGAAACATTTTGATTGCCTGCCAGAAACAATTTGTGTATTTATAGCCGTTGAGAATATTTTTCTATCTTTAGACACATTAAAGTAAAGCCGAGCTATCTGCTGTAATCAGATTTCATAACCAGCAGAAATGAAAACAAAATCGTATTTTTTTTTACCAGCCCACCTCGCGCGGTAATATTTGCCAAATAAATAAGTGTGACAGCACAATTGTGATCACACTGACGGAAGACATTGAGATGCAAATGGATTTTCAAAGCAACTTAGTGCTGATACAACACGAGGTGTGGGGGGTCTAAAACACTGATAATAGCAAGATAGATAGATAGATAGATAGATAGATAGATAGATAGATAGATAGATATTGTAGATAAAATAAATCTTCAGAGCGAGAGAGAGAGAGAAATAAAGATGCAGAATGATGTGTTGGTTATAAAACGTATTAATAGGCAGACCGAAATATAGATAGATATCTTTAGAGAGAGAGAGAGATAAAGGTGCAGAATGATGTGTTGGTTACAAAACGTATTAATAGGCAGACCGAAATATATATAAATAGCTATCTTTAGAGAGAGAGAGAGAGAGAGAGAGAGAGAGAGAGAACTAAAGGTGCAGAATGATGTGTTGGTTACAATACTTATTGTAGACAGGATGAATTTACAGTAGAGATCCATACACAAGGTGGCCAATAACGACCACCTCAGCCAATAGTCAAGCGTGTGTACAGCGGCCCCCGACCCCATCTGGTGGCACAACTCACATCCATGAAGGCCATACAAATTGTCTGTGCCGCTCCCCCGCCCGCCACATGACATCACAGCTACACAACTGACACAGGCCGGCCAGCAATATCGCCAGGGCCGGATTTACAACTCAGGAGCCTGTAGGCAGTGACGTACTGGCGCCTTAAGCTCTGCCCCTCAACACAGGCCACACCCCCAACCCTGGCCTGCATGCATGCCATCAAATTGCTGGAAGGTGGGACCGCAGGCTGCCAACTGAACTGTGTGTGGCTGGGAGACGGGATCATGGGCGGGCCATGGTGGTGACAGTGATCGCGCTCCCAGCTTTTGAATTGCAAAATAGGGACATTCAGATACCCGCCTTTGCAGTACCTACAGTGCCTTATGCTAAATCCGGCCCTTGATAACGCCCATCGGGTTTGGGTCTTGATCCCTAAGGGGCGACAGAAGTCAAGAGGTGTGTACGCAAGAGAGAGAGAGAGAGAAATTATAGGAATGAATGAGAGAGAGAGAAGTTAAAGGTGAAGATTGATTTATTGGATAGATAGAATTGTACAGTTGTAGAAATAGATAACCCAACAGATATATGATAGATAGATACTGTAGATAGATAGATATTGTAAATAGAATAAATCTTCAGAGAGAGAGGGATAAATATAGGTGCAGAATAGTGAGTTGGTTAGATAAATAGCTTGTACAAAGTACAGTACTTATTGATAGATGTAAATAGCAGGGGCGTAACTACAGGTTGCAGGGGGGCCCAGAGCTGTAACGGGGCTCCAACTTCTTCTTCACTCCCACCGATAAAGGGGCCCATCCTTCAGATCAGGTGGTTTTTGTGGCTATACTCGTTATGTGTGTGAAGATATGATATCCACACGTTTCATGACTCTTGCAAAATGGGCCGCCCAGGCTGTGAGGGTCACCAGGGGCAGGGCCTGCGCTACCATAGAGGCAAAGGGGGCAATTGCCCCAGGGCCCCTGAGCACTGCAGGGTCCCCAGGAATCCTGGGGAGCACAGTACATTTGAAGGAGGCGAACTGGAGGGCGGCAGCAGCTGGCTTAGGAGTAGAGATAGCCCGAACAGTTCGACCACGAACTTATTCACACGAACTTCAGTGGTTTGCGTTGAAACACGAACTTTATGACGAGTTCGACCCGCCCTTTTACTACATCATTACACTCAACTTGGACCCTATACACCACAGTCAGCAGACACATGGTAGCCAATGAGGCTACACTCCCTCCTGGAGCCCCCCGCCCCCCCCCCCCCCCCCCTTGTACAAGGCAGCTGCGTCGGCCATTTTCCTCACTCGGTGTTGCTGCAGTAATTAGAGAAGGGAGAGGTGCTGCAGAGAGACATTGGGAAAACTTAGTTAGGCTAAAATATTGTAATTTTTTTGTGATTTAGTGAACCTTTCAGGCTAATGAAATCATTTCAATTGAATATACTGTACATCTGATCACTCTGCACGATGGTCTAAAAATAATGTGCCAAATCAAAAACTAAAGCCGTAAATTTAGCAAAACAGAACCTTTGTGTCACTGCCAGATGTTTTGGCTACCAGTGTAGCAGAAATTAAGGGGCCCATACACTGGCAATTTCAGCCATCGATCGATTCTATGGAATCGATTGATAGATCAGAAATCGATTCTATCAAATCTATTGATCGATTTACGGCCGATTTCGATCGGTTTGATCTATCTGACAGGATGGAATATCTAGGTCGATCTGCTGCCAGCAGCAGATAGATGGCAGATAGAATTGCATTGGATCTAATGGTCTAATAATACATTAAAGAGAACCTGTAACAAAAAAAAAGTCCCCTGAGGGGTACTCACCTCGGTAGGGGGAAGCCTCAGGGTCCCAATAAGGCTTCCCCTCCACTGTAGCTGCAGGCAGTCCAGCACTGGCTCCCCCGAAGTGTCTCGGAATCCTCCCTCAACAAGGCTGACGAGCGCTGATAAGCGCTGGTTTATTTACGATCCGAGCAGACATGTCCGATCGGGATTCGATTCAATTCGATTTGACATTGTTTTGCAATAGAAAATCGAATTGAATCGAATCGAATCCCGATCAGACATGTCCGATTTAATCGGATCGTTAATAGAATCATAATCGTATCGTGTAGATTGGGTTTTAGATTGATTTCCAATAGATTCTTTCATTCTGAAATCGATTGGAAATCTGTTGTTATGCTACGTACACACTTGCAATAACAATCGTTTACAAGGACGACCAATATTGAACGATTGGAATGCAATGATGGGATGCAGCAATCATCATACACATATTAACCACTTCAGCCTACAGCTTCGAAAATCTTATGCATCCGAGCAATGTTCACCTCCCATTCATTCGCTAATAACTTTATCGCTACTTATCAAAATTAATTGATCTATATCTCGTTTTTTCCGCCACTAATTAGGCTTTCTTTAGGTAGTACATTTTGCTAAGAGCCACTTTACTGTAAATACGTTTTAACAGGAAGTTTAAGATAGAAATGGAAAAAAATCATTATTTCTCAGTTTTTGGCCATTATAGTTTAAAATTAATACATGCTACAGTAATTAAAACCCATGCATTTTATGTGCCCATTTGTCCCGCTTATTACACCATTTAAATTACGTCCCTATCACAATTTATGGCGCCGATATTTTATTTAGAAATAAAGGTGCATTTTTTCAATTTGCGTCCATCACTATTTACAAGCATATAATTTTAAAAAATTTAATAAGATACTCTCTTGACATGTATATTTAAAAAGTTCAGACCCTTAGGTAACTATTTATGTAGTTTTGTTTTTTTTTATTGTAATTTTTTTTATTTTTTTTTTAATACAAAAATGTATTTGGGTAATTTTAGTTTGGGAGGTAAATAGCCAATTTTAGATGTAATATAATGTATTTTTTATTCAATACAGGTATGTGGGTGCAGTTTACTATTTGGCCACAAGATGGCCACATTCAAAAAATTCCTGGATGCGAACGATGTCGCATCTAGGAACTAAAATGAAGAGAAGAAGTTTCCTGGGGGGCAGAAATACCGCGCTCTCTGATGAGAAAGCGTCGGTATTTCTGCCGGGGACTTAGATCGGTGAATGGGAATTATATTCCCATTCACTGATCGGGGGGGCAGCGGGAGGCATCGGGAGCACGTGCGGGCGCGCGCACCACACGGCTGCAGCACCACTGCCTATCTGGACGGATATATGCGTCCAGATATGGCGAAGTGGTTAATGATGATTGTTCTCGCAGAAAAGAACCATCAGAGGGAAATGTTGTGTACATATTTATATAAAATAAAAAAAAATCAAATATGAGGTTACAATAGATAATATATGATAGTTAACTTGCAAACAAAGTTTGTTTGAAATTTATAATGTAACAATCGTTACGGGCCGCGCTACACAGGAAGTACGGAAGCAGGGCAAAATCCAACACAGGCGCATTGGCCCTTGTAACGATTGTGCTTGGCAGATAACTGTACACACTATAGTTTTGTAACGATTGTCGTTCAATATGATCCGTCCTGTTGGATTTTCTCATTGTGCCGATATTGTTCGTTCGTTGTTGTACTTAATGATCGTTTGGTAAAGTTCTCTACCTAATTATCGTCAGACTGATCGTTAAACTGCTGTTTCAAACGACCATAGTCGTAGCATTAGTGTGTGGCACACATCAGATTCGACTTGACAGGCATCTGACAGAAATCTGATGGTCGATAAGTGTATGGCCACCTTTAGATTGTAAGCTCCAAGGTTACTTTCACTGTGCCTGTTACAATAGGAGAGAAACAGGCAGGAGCAGATCTGTGATTACGAGCAACACGCTAAGATTCTTCCATCAGACACTTTGACAAATGAAGTTCAGTTTTTTAATTATCCAGATTGGAACATAAAATAAACACATCATTAAACAAATCCATGAATGTGTACAATGGTGTGCTGCATCCATTGCTGCTTCAGAGACCCCCCCCACCACATGTTGATTAACTCATTCTGCATGCCAGCCAGATTCCACCAGCCACCAAGTATTATCTGGATGTGCTAATTATAAGCTGTGGTGTTCAAGCAATTATGGAGCTTTAAAGATGTGTATGATGTTTGTTGTGTGGCATTTACTTGCCCGCTGTGTCATTTGAACAGACTGCTGGTATTTCTGTAGGAGCAGTTTGATTTACCACCGGGAGCAGAGTGGGACCTCTATAAATGTTACGTAATGCCAGGCCAGGGACTGGAGGGGTCATATGATAATAAGAAGACCTCAAACAACAATAAAGAGAGATGTGCTGTCATCTAATGTTATTATTGTAAGTTTGAGTAAAGCATGACCCTAGGTTTAAAGTGTACAGCCTCTTCGCCACAAGCAGCTGAAGGCGGTGAAATCACGGTCTGTCAGCTGTTACCGTCCACTGGCCGGGCACTTGCAAGAGCTTGGAATAGGCGGTGGACAGAGGCCCCCTCCCCCCACCTTTCCTCATGGAATTGCATCTGAGCTCGGCACAGTTTTTCAAACATGACACATGTGGTGTTACCCAACGCTTACATTCGACTGCACATAATTGCAGCCAAATTGTGCAGGTGGGAGGCTGAACTACTAAAAAAAAATGAGCAGTTCAGCTGCCCATGGAAAAGAATCTCCAGTTTTATAGAGGTAGAACAACTAAACGCATTCCAAATATTTAAGTAAGTTTAATTTAAGGAGCTTACCTCGGAGCTACGGTTTTGTCCATCATGGCTGGCAAAATGGATGACTACAGTCAGGTAGGTATTGAGGAAGTGGTTATTGAGGAAGTGGTCTTCTTATGATCAGACCAGGGCCAGTAGCGTAACTAAGGAGCTTGGGGCCCCAGTGCTAGTTTTACATGGGGCGCCAAGAACTCTATTGATATGAAGCCCCGAAACCTACCAAGGACAGCTGCATTGACAAGCGAGCAAGGAAACAGTTTGTTAAGGATTACCACCATTTAATGCACATATAGAGGTGTTCATTATCAGCATGACACCAAAAAAAGGTAATAAGATGGATGAAGGAGGGTCCCTAGAGGGCCCCACTGGCCCAAGGGCTCAGATGCGGTCGCAACCTCTGCATCCCCTATTGCTACGCCACTGACCAGGGCTATGGAAAGGAAGGGACTCTGTATTCTGTCTTTTTGGCTAAAGATAAAAAATGAGCAAGTCATCTCTTTATGGCCATGAAGCCAGGCTCAAATAAAGAGACGATTTGCATATTCAGGAGTAATGCATCATGGGAAACCACAGTTACTCACTTAAATTTGAATTATTGCTAATACCTCCTGTTTTAAGAAGGCAATATATATATATATATATATATATATATATATATATATATATATATATATATATATATATATATATATAGTAAAATCCCCATTAACTGGAACTCAGACATCTGGCAGTCTCAACTAACCACAATGCCTGAGGGGGAGAATAGAGATGGAACTTTAGCCTTTTGCAGATCTGTGCACAGCAGAAGCAACAAACCTCCTGGTCCATCTTCTACACTTCCTGCAGCTTTGAGTGGCTTTCCTGTGTCCATGTACGGGTCCTGGCATGTCATGTGACCCACATCAGGTCACATGCACGCTTCGGGAGCAGTACACTGAGGAATGGATGCAGGAAAGCCGCTGGGAGTGACATGAAGTGTAGAAGACCGTGCCCGAAGGTTTGGTGAGTCGCTTCTGCTCAGCACAGATCTGAAAGGGGGTGCGGGGGGGGGGGGGGAGGGGGGCTAGTGTTATTTTAGGGCCAGTTGCTTGACTTCTCAAGCAACCGGCAAACACACATATCTGGCATCAGGCAATCCCCGCCTGTGCCGGATACTGGGGGTCTTACTGTACTAAGGTTTATTCATAAAATACTCCTATCATAGGCTTTTCGGTCTCTATTAGCCCCTTAAACTTTCCTAGTGGTTGCGGGTCACCATGAGCTATCTGGGTATTCTGAAGTTACCGTTTCTGAAATACTGAAAGGCATGATTGTCATAACTGGCAATAAACAGTACAGCAGACACTCCTGTTGGGGTTCTTTCAGCCCAAAGCCTGTACAATAATGGCATTAAATAGGAGAAAAAGTAGATCTGAGCAGGTAAATATATTGATTTCAGGGGCGGTTAAAATTTTTTATTTTCATAGAGCCCTACAATCCAACTTGCAGACAACTTTCTCTTACTAATCCTACCATTGAGGCATATCCATACAATTCCTTGCACTGAAGAAGGCCAAAATAGCCTGAAACAGCTGTCTATAAAGCCTCTCGTACTCAGACTAGCGGGCTTTTGGCTGAGACTGCTGGTTGGGGCTTTCTCTGCTGAGAATCTAGCGTGCACAACAACCCTGATGCTCTACGAAAAGCTCTAGAGTGCGGGATCATCTCCTTACCCTTCCAGCTCAAAGCCGCTCCATCGTGTGCAGGAACATCATCCTAATTACCCCACTTTATAGCAACAGAATGCGTTGCCAGGCTGTAGGCCAGTGACTTGTCTGTACAGCACTCATCCCTGGTTTAATAGAGAGAGTTTTGATGGTTTATGTGGGTCCATTACAAACAATCCTTGCGGTTCCGGTTCTCTATATCTTACTATTTACACATATGTGTGATTGGTTCTGTGTACATTAGACTAAAAACAAGCATGTAGCTAGTGAAATAAGAATTCCCAACATGCATGCTTGTTCCAATTGATAGACTTACTTTGTGAAGCCGTAGGATAAGACTGACAGTCAATTATAGTCTTCAGTGGCATCGCTCTCCTTTCTGTCATGACAGGTTCACTTTAAGTTTACGCCAAAGAGCCATGTGTTCAGTAACCTGTTGCTGGTGTTGCTCTTTTTCAAGCCTGTTAATTAACAATCACAGCAGGCCGCGTGCTATCGCAGGAGCAATACAAGTGTCATTTTTATTGTGAAATATCTCCACTTTAGATGACGCTTGTGCTTCATTCAGAAGTCAGAGCTGTATAACACACCATCGTTACTACACAGCACTGAAGCTGAGATTCTCAGACTGGTAATTAATGCAGTCGGGTGAATCACTGTGAACACCAACGAGATCTCAATATGGCATAAATGGAAACATTTTACAGATGTATCAAAAAGTAATGGTGTCTCCTCTCTCATTACAGCACCAAGAATAGAACAGGCTGGTTGAAAAGACTTTTCTTACAGATTTAAAGGAAAAAGGACATCCAGAAATAATGCCATATCAGCACTAGACTGCCCCTCGGCCACTATTGATTTTGTGTCCTGAAGAGACCTGAGAATCCTCTCTGGCTGCCTGCTGTTTGCACACACACTTCTCTAGACAGTATGATATAAGCCAGGGTCATCCACAAGACAACCTAGGCAGGTGGCCAGGGCCCTAGGGGGGTTCAGGGGGCCCAACGCCCACTTTCAGGGT
The DNA here is from genome assembly GCF_040937935.1 of Hyperolius riggenbachi. Classification (NCBI taxonomy): domain Eukaryota; kingdom Metazoa; phylum Chordata; class Amphibia; order Anura; family Hyperoliidae; genus Hyperolius; species Hyperolius riggenbachi. The sequence continues at coordinate 195,035,513 of NC_090654.1, forward strand.
GCCCAACTGCCATATTTATTATCTTTTAAACAATAACAGTTGCCTGGCATCCTGTTGATCTTTTATGCATGAGTAGTGTCTGCATCACACACCTCAAACCAGCGTGTGGCAAACACAGTTAAACTTAACATAACTGAAGCAAGGAGGATATGGAGACTGACATAATTACTTTCTTTTAAGCAATACTAGTTGCCTGGCTATCCTGTTGATCCTCTGACACTAATATTTTTAGCTAAATTATTCTTTTTTATTTATATAGCACCAGCATCTTCCATAGCACTGTACGTAGTACAGAACAAATATTGGGGAACATGTGTACATGAGAAGTTCAAGACACTGTACAACCATGACATCCAGCAATCTTGCTGGATGTCATGTTTGGATGTTTGTTACTCAATCACACAACAATGGCTGAACGGATTTGAATGAAATTTGGCAGACATATAGTACATTACCTGGAATAACATATAGGATACTTTTTATCCCCATAACCAAAATTTGAGCGGAGACAAATACAAATTTCACTGGAAAATGTACACTGCAGCCATTCTTACACTGTTAATGGTAGGGTTCTCAAACTTTGCACAGTTGATCACTGGGTGACTGGGATTAATATTCTGAAAAGTGGGTGGAGCCTACATAAGCCAATCAAAATTCACCTATTGATTTTCAAGGGGAATATTTAATTGCTGCCATTCTTGCACCATAATGCTCTGCCAACAAGATGAAGCTGGTTATTCCCAGGATACACTTAACATTTGGTGCTCGGGCCTTTTCCTACGCAGCCCCTACTCTATGGAACTCACTTCCACAATCAGTACGAGAGGCTCCTTCTCTGGACAGCTTTAAAAAAAGGCTAAAAACTCACCTCTTTTCCCGAGCCTTTGAGACTGCATAATGCAGGGTCACAGCGCTTTGAGTCCCCAGGGAGAAAAGCGCTATATAAATATTATTGGTATTGTTATTAATGGCACAAGCCTCAAACCTGGTACAGTTAGGTGACTGGGGTTAAAAATTCAGAAAAGGGTGTGGAGCCGCAAACAGCCAATCAGATTTGTTTAATTTCAATGCAAATTATTGATGCCAAAGACTGCAAAGCTCACAAACTTGGTCATTGAGTAATTGAATAAATTGGGTGTTAGGGTTAGAAACAGTGGGCACGGCCAACGCCAGCCAAATATATACCTGGCCAATGCCGGGTCATCAGTGGGCAGAGACAAATACAAATATCGCTGGGAAAATGTAAACTCTAGCCATTCTTACACTGTTAATGGTAGGGTTCTCAAACTTGGCACAATTGGTCACTGGGTGATTAATATTCAGAAAAGTGGGTGGAGCCTACAAAAGCCAATCAAAATTCACCTATTGATTTTCAAGGGGAATATTTCATTGCTACCATTCTTGCACTGTTAATGGCACAAGACTCAAACCTGCTACAGATGGTCATTGGGTGACTGGGGTTCAAATTCAGAAAAGGGGGTGGAGCCACATACAGCCAATCAGATTTGTTTCATTTCAATGCAATGATGCCAAAGACCGCAAAGCTCACAAACTAAGTAATTGAGTAATTGTGTGTTAGGTTTAGAAAAAATGGGCAGAGCCAACACCAGCCAAATACATACCCGGGCAACGACGGGTCATCAGCTAGTATACTGTAAGTACAAATACATACATAGCTAATGTGTCTGAAATACCACTAGAATTGGTACATGTTCATATGGTAAATTACATCAAAATAAGAAACAATAGGAGGCAGTCCCTGCCTTTGCAAGCTTACAATCTAGAGTTATAGCCCCTGAGCAAGCATGCAGCAGATCAGGTATTTCTTACATTATTGTCAGATTTTACATTAGCTGCATGTTTTTTCTGGTGTGATTCAGACACTACTGCAGCCAAATAGATCAGCAGGATGCCAGGCACTGGTATTGTTTAAAAGGAAATACATATGGCAGGCTCCATATTCTTCTTACTTCAGTTGTCCTTGAGGCCCCTCTTACACTTGACTTCCAAGTGTGAATTGTGTTACCTTGTTTTTTTTTTTCATCAACCAAAAGTGTTTATTGAGAAAAGATTATTACAGTATAAAATACAAATGTACATGAAAGGAGAAAATAATGGACATTGTATGAAGGCAACCAGAGGGTATTTTACAGAGTAAGCCATCTACACATTGAACAGGTATGTATTAAGTGGACTTGTACAAAAGGGATATGAATTTTTGTGCCAAAACAAGGTTACACGCAATAGAGACAATAGCAGGTAAAAGACAATAGATTGGGTGGGTTTAGTGATTTAACCATTTATCCCATACTTGATTAAATTTATTTGGGCATTTTCTATGGGCATAAACCAGTTTCTTATAAGGCAAATGTTTACGCACTCTAGTTTTCCAAGCTTCAATGGTAGGAAGGATAGGAGATAGCCACCTGAAGGTAATACATTGCTTGGCAGCAAATAGGGATTCCATGATCAGAATTTTGTCAAATTTAGGGGTGTCTTCATGTAAAAGATTAAGGATACATGTCTTGATATCTGGGTCTACTGGAGATCCCATCAAGTCATGTAAGAAGTCAGTGACTTGTTTCCAAAAATCAGCGATGGGTGGGCATTGCCAAATAAGATGGAGAAAAGAAGGGTTGTGGGCTGAACATTTGGGGCATGTGGCGGATGCAGAGGGAGAGAATTTTATCAGTTGGGACGGGATTAAGTAGCTTTGATGTAGGGTATAGATTTGTGTTGCTCGCTAACGCATGGAGAGACCATTTTGGGGGTGGAAAGGCAATCATCCCATTCCTTCTCGTCCAATTGGACTCCCAATTGGGTCCATCTGGACAGGGAGTTCTGAATTGTAAGGGTAGACTGATGTTCCAGAAGCATCGAGTATACTATCCCTATATGGTGCTTCATTGGGCCCTCCTTAAGGGTCTCCATAATAAAGGAAACATTAGTGTGGGGTAGGCCCAGGGGGAACTGGGCTTTGAGAGCATGTTGAAGTTGTAAATACATAAATTTGAATATTGGTGGAAGGTCAAACTGTTTTTGGAGAGTATGGAATGATACCAGGTTAGCATTATGGATAACTTGGCCGAGATATATAATACCATTAGTTGGCCAGAGATTGGTGTTGTCAATGTGGGTCAGTTCAGGTAACTGGGGATTGTGCCAGAGGGGGGTGTAGAATTCTTTATTTGAGGAGGGGATTATTTTATTTGCTGCCCGCCAGACCCTAGAAGCTTGAAGAAGGATAGAGTTATTGGGAGAGTTTCCAGTTAGATTCTCTTTTAGAAGGGCAAATTGTTAGAAATGGAGCAGGGTGAAAAACCTAAGAGGTCAGGGGATTGGAGAGAGTTGGACACAAACCAGTGTGCCAGCTGTTCCAATTGAGAGGCAATATAGTAAAGGTAGGGATCTGGAAGGGCCAAGCCCCCAGAGGAAGTAGGACAATGCAGTATATTAAACTTGAGCCTCGCCCTGGACCTACCCCAAACCAGTGAAAGGAACATGGATCTAAGTTTTTTGAAAAAGGATTGGAGGATATAAATTGGAGAATTATGTATAATGTAGAGTACTTTGGGGAAGAGAACCATCTTGATCAGATTAACACGTCCCGACACTGAGAGAGGGAGTTTAGTCCAGGCCGAGGCTTTGGCCTGAGTAAGGGATAGAAGAGGGGCAACATTATTTTGATAGTACATTTGAGGATCCAGGGTTACAATCACCCCAAGGTAAGTAAAGGAGGTAACAATTCGTAAAGGACATGGCAGGGGGGATGTGGAAATCTCCGGATCATCTAGTCCTAAGATGACAGATTTGCTCCAGTTCACGGAAAGCCCGGAGCAGCATCCCATCTCGCTTATTAGGTCAAAGGCAACTTGGAGGGATTCATTAGGATCTGCAAGGAACAGAATGGTGTCATCTGCATATTGACTTATTTTTTCTTCTATATTGCCTATGCGTAGGCCTTTGATTCTTCTATCCGCCCTAATTTTACAAGCTAGTGGCTCTGCCGAAGGGGCATATAATAACGGGGATAGGGGGCAGCCCTGCCTGGTTCCTCTATTGATTAAGAAGGGGTTGGAGAAGGTTGAATTTGAGCAAACTTGGGCCATTGGTTGATTATAAAGAATGCTGACCCATTTAATGAAGTTATCCCCAAACCCAAATCGGGCCAATGTGGCTAAAGAAAAGGCCATTCAACAGCATCAAATGCCTTGGCGGCATCAAGAGATACCACCACTCTTTGACCTTTATTTGTATGGGAGGCTTGAAGATTGGCGAACAGGCGCCTACTATTCAAGGAGGTCTTTTTTCCCGGCATAAAACCTGTTTGATCATTATGGATGAGAGTAAGTATTACTTGGTTAAGCCGGTTGGCCAGGATTTTTGCTAATATTTTAACATCTTGTGGTAATAAGGAAATGGGTCTAAAAGAATCACAAAGTGTAGAATCCTTGCCGGGTTTAGGTAGGAGAATAATTTATGCAGTACGCATAGAGGTGGGGAGCATGCCTTTTTTAAAGGCGTGGTAAAAGGTTTGGAGTAACGAGGGTGCTAAGATGTCCGCAAACCGTTTATATATTTCACCTGGAAGGCCATCAATGCCAGAGGCCTTGCCATTGGGGAGAGAATGAATTGCGATCTCTATGTCTTCTAGTGTAATGGGGCCCTCTAGCATTTCCCTGTGTTCTGGAGCAAGTCTAGGGAGGTTAATTTCTGACAGGAAGATTTCAGCATCAGATTGATTAAAGGGAGATTTAGAAGCATACAGGTCCTTAAAGTATTCAGCAAATCTATCATTTATAGCAGAGGAACCGGTGAGGAGAACACCAGAGGAATCCCTGATGGCCGGGATAGAGCTCAAGGAGCTCTATCCCGGGCCATCCTGGCAAGAATTGTACCAGTTTTCTCACCTTGTTCGTAGAAAGATTGTTTATAAAAGAAATTCTTAGCGTGGAATTTTTCAGTGAGTATATCAGCTGAGTTTGTGCCCGTTTACAAGCATCGAAGTTCACCCCAGAGGGATCTGCCAGGTAGTTTTGTTCCAAGATAGGTATCTGTTGTTGGAGGGAAGAAATAGATGAGTTGGTTTCTTTTTTGAGATGTAATACCGCACTAATAAGAAGACCCCGCAGGTGGGCTTTAAAACAATCCCAGATAAGGGACCGGTTCACAGTATCTCGGTATATATGGAAGAAGGTTTGCAGTTTATCAACCAGCCAGTCCTCGGAGGTGAACAATGAGAGCCAGAAGGGGTTAAACTTCCATAGGAAGTGTTTGGGGGTGTCATACCATTGGATGAATACATAAACTGGGGAATGATCGGAGGTAATTCTGGGTAGGGAACCTATGGAACCCACTAGGGGGAGCACATTAGCTGATACTAAAAAGTAGTCTAGTCTTGACAGAACATTATAGGAGGTGGAAAAACATGTAAATTGGTTTTAGGAGGGGTTAAAGTATCTCCAGGCATCATATAGAGGAATTTCAGATAGGAGGTTGGCGAATGGAGTGTTCTTTGAAGAGGCTGGTGGGAATTTGTCTAAAGCAGGATCACATAATGAGTTAAAGTCTCCCATCCAGATATTGGGGCAGGAGGGTACTGTTGAGACAAAGTGGATGCCTTCTCTGAGTAAAACAGAGGAGTATGGAGGAGGGATGTAGAAAGCCAATATATTTATAAGCTTATTATCCAGAAGGCCATGAGTAAATACATATCTTCCATACTGGTCTGTCTTAACCTTAATTGGGTGGAATGAAAGAGAGCGGTTAAACAGTAGGGAGACTCCGCGGGAGTATTGTGAGAAAGATGAATGGTATGCTTTTCCCACCCAGCCTCTCTCCAAAGCCTTAACCTTATTTCCTGTTATATGAGTTTCTAGGAGGGCCAATATGTCAGGTTTTTGTTTTCGCATAAAGCTCATAACCAGGGAGCGCTTAATTTGGTCATTTAGACCACGAACATTCCAGCATATTATTTTAATACTTCTATCACTAGTTGCCATTCAAATACCAGAGAGAGATTTTGAAAGGTAGGATTCAAAAGACCAAGCATATAAAATACAATAGGCAGTAGGTACACATGAGGTTAATGAAAGTAACATAGTATAACACGGCTGTCAACATGGCAGCCATTCCCAAAAGAACACCCTGTTCCACAGCAACCAGCATGTGGAACTTTATACCCAACAATATAACGGAGAAGGAAGGAAGATAAACGAGCTGGAGCCAAAAGCCAGTCAGACTCGTTTATTTACACTGAGATCTTGATGATAAATACCAAAGTATATAGGTTCTTATTTTGGTGGGGTAGTGGCGGAACACTGCGGGAGAGACCCGTCCAGGTAGGGTACAGCAGCTGCTTAGCTTCAGCTAGGGTAACATGTGTAGGGAGGGGAAATTACGAGGTGTTTCCCTGTGGTAACTCTCATTGAGGTGAAGTACAGAATAGTCCATTTATAAATGGGGGGGGGGGTACACGAAGGATGTGGACGCCATGTTGGAGGCTTGCTTCTGAAAAAAAAAAAAATGAGAGGTAGGCAATAGGCATGTTCCTGGAGTTAGGTAACGGCGAAGGCTACCAGTCCAAAAAACTTATAGACTCAGGATGCAGTTGGAGCCTAATAAAGGTAGCATACTGTCGCTAGTGCAAATTCCCTATATAGAAGGTATTGAAGTTTTAGTCCATTTATAATACAAGCCCAGAAGAGAGCTGGTGACTGTAGACCGCAGCCTTATGCGGGCAGGGTAACATCAAACACGGCAGCCTACTGCGGCAGATAGAGCAACACGAGCCGTTAGTCCATATGTCACGAGAAACGAACATTCACCTTGGTGAGACCGTAAACACACAGTGCAATGTAGGATAATGAGAATACTTTAGGATAACTCAGCAGACCTTGACATTGGCACGATGATGTTGTTTTTCCCCCCGAAGAAGAGATGAGTAGGACAGTCTCACAAAAAACATGGCCACTGGCTGCAGGGTAGGGAAGAGTGTAGTTGGCGCCCAAACAGGCATGGGGGACTGTAGGAAGACATATGGCAGTAGGAGTTGCAAAGCAGAGAGAGGTTTAACAAATCACATGTGGGTCTAAGGCAATAAGGATCCGCGAAGATGGGGGTGGTGTTACAGTACCTTAGCGCGGTGGTGAAGCCGGGTCTCGATTCCTCGGGCGGTTTTCAAGCCAGCGGATTATTTCTTCTGGTTCAGAGAAAAAGTGAACTTTACCGTTATCGGTGATCCGGAGCTTTGCAGGGTATAACATGGCATAGGGGAGCTGAGCATCTCTCAGCTTCCTCTTTGCTGTGGCGAATTTGGCGCGCTGCTTTTGGACTTCTACCGAAAAGTCAGGGTAAAAGGAGATCTTAGTATTTTCATAGGTAATCGACTCCTTGACTCTTGCAGCTCTCAGTACCGCGTCCCTGTCGCGGTAATTCAGTAATTTAAAGATGAAAGTGCGCAGTGGAGCACCCGGAGGGGGAATCTTGGGGGATATTCAATAATAAAGGCCTTTGAGAAAGTGTCTTCTCCAAAGAGGGATGCTAGGAGTGATTCTGTAAACTACTCAGGGTCATTTCCCTCTACCTTTTCAGGGTGGCCCACGATGCGTAGGTTCGAGCGGCGCTGCCTGTTTTCTTGGTCCTCCTGTCGATCCATGACAGCTTTCAGGCCTTTCTGGGAGCAGCCCATCTCCACCTGTAATGGTCTGACGGAGTCTTCCAGGGCACTGATTCTACCTTCAGCATCGGAAACTTTGCTTTTCAGATTACGGAGGTCCTGCCGCAGAAAAGAGACATCCGTTTTCACCTCGTCCAGGGTGGAGGTGATTTGGGAGAGGCTTGACTGACAGGCTGTGATTACTTTTAGCACTTGGGACAGTGTCGGGCACTTCTGCTTAACTGAGGAAACAGAGTCATCGTCTGAGGCAGGTTGTGACACCGAGTCGGCGCCATCTTGGTCCTCATGGCGAAATTTTTGTAGCTTCTGGAGAGCTTCTGACGGCCGGGAAGTAGCCATGCTGCGCTCCTGCAGGGTCAGGGGAGCTTACAGGGTGCAGAGCGATCAAGAAGGAAAGAATCCGCCGCTGTTAAAATGGGTTTCAGGATGTTGGTGGACGGGAGCTCTGTCGCAGCACGTCCGCACGCCGTTAGGTTCAGGCCGCGCCCCCGTGTTACCTTGTTTGACCACAGGTTAACGCAACTACAATGCAAAGCAATGGGGCCTAGCACACTTAACGGGGCGTGTAGGTGGGAAGGGGGGAGGATGGCGCTATGCATATGACCCGGTCAGTGCACTCTGCTGCAGGGTCATATGAATGAAGATTTTTGCGTTGCAGTGTGATGGGGGTGGAGCATCTCAACGCGCCATGTGCTGGACACAGCCCTCCATAGCCCACAGGGAGAACAAGCCCACAGGGAGAACTCTTCTCTGTCATTTTTTATCACACAAATGAAAAGATGAAAAATAGCCTTTGTATTGCTATTTGCTAGTATTTACTGGAAATATCTGTGGCTTTTAGAATTTTAGCTAACTTTGATAGTTGTCCAGTCAGGGAAGCATGGAGGGGAGGGGGCAGAGGGAGAAAGGAAGGTGGTGTTTGGAGGGACTTGATCTACATGTAAAGAGAAACTAAAAAAATGGAAGGGTAAAGGGAGCAGTGAAGAGGATGAATAAACGAGGTGTAAAGAAAAAAGGAAAGAGTGGAGGATAAAGAAGGTAAGAAATGTAGAGGTACAAGGCAAAGTGGAAAAAAAAGATTGCTATGGTGGAAAAGGAGGGGGGGGGGGGGGAGGAATGTGTGGACAATGAGATAAAATGAGAAATGAAGATGGGGGAGCACCGATTTAAAAAGAAGGAATAAAGAAGAGGGGGGGGGGGGGGATATTGGGGAAGAGAAGGAAGTGATATGGAAAGTATGAGGAAATCATAAATACAGAAAGAGAGTGATGGGTTAGGTGTCAGATAGACCAGGAGGAGAGAAAATCTATAACAATATTTATATATACAGTACATAAAGTTTTCCTATGGCGAAAGTAATAAAATGCCACTGACCCAAATAGATGCAGCTTCCAATGCACCCAGCCAGGCTGGCATTTAACGCCGAGAGATTAACCCTGCGCTTCGTATTCCATGGAAGACAAGCCGGCGCATCGTTGTGCAGGTGGAAAACTCATTGCCTGGCCTCCTGCTAAGAAAAACTGAGAATCATCTCTCTCTGGGATGGATCTCACTCGCTTTAAAAGTCTAATGAAAGAATTTATTTCCCTCACTCTGAGCACCAGGCCTAATGGCCAGGAATAGGCCATCGCTTCATAAAATGGCTTTTCAGGACAACATCATCTCTGCAGCTAATTGGTGCAGCTCTCCCCTGAAATACATACAAGCCTGGCATGAAGAGAATTATGAACACGTCTGCTTTTCACAATGTGTTTACAACAGAACTCCTTCCTACCTCTCTCCATCACACATATCACTGGATCACTCTGCAAACTGCACACCACCCAAAGCGGAGTACATGTGCCTGTTTGTAATAGGTACAGTACAGTGTAAGCTCTTCTGGGTCAGGGACAAGTTTGAATTAATAAAAGCACACCTGAAGGGAGAGATATATGGAGGCTGACATTTATTTCCTTTTAAACCAGGGGTGTCCAGCTCAATCATATAAGGGGCTAAAATCTAAAATGTAGTTTAACCACCCTGGCGTTCTGATTAAATCGCCAGGGTGGCTGCGGGAGGGTTTTTTTTAAATAAAAAAAAAACTATTTCATGCAGCCAACTGAAAGTTGGCTGCATGAAAGCCCACTAGAGGGCGCTCCGGAGGCGATCTTCCGATCGCCTCCGGCGCCCAGAATAAACAAGGAAGGCCGCAATGAGCGGCCTTCCTTGTTTTGCTTATATCGTCGCCATAGCGACGAGCGGAGTGACGTCATCGACGTCAGCCGACGTCCTGACGTCAGCCGCCTCCGATCCAGCCCTTAGCGCTGGCCGGAACTTTTTGTTCCGGCTACGCTGGGCTCAGGCGGCTGGGGGGACCCTCTTTCGCCGCTGCTCGCGGCGAATCGCCGCAGAGCGGCGGCGATCAGGCAGCACACGCGGCTGGCAAAGTGCCGGCTGCGTGTGCTGCTTTTTATTTCATTCAAATCGGCCCAGCAGGGCCTGAGCGGCAGCCGCTGGCGGTGTTGGACGAGCTGAGCTCGTCCAGACCGCTCAGCTGGTTAAGTAGCGTTTCACATTGTTTATTAAAGGGAAGGTTCAGGGAGGGTGGTTAAAAAATACAAATCAATTTCCACTTACCTGGGGCTTCCTCCAGCCCGTGGCAGGCAGGAGGTGCCCTCGCTGCCGCTCCGCAGGCTCCCGGTACCCGACCTGGCCAGGCCGGCTGCCAGGTCGGGCTCTTCTGCGCTCCAAGGCCCGGCACTTCTGCGCCCCACACCGGTGGCCTGCGCAGTACAGCCCGGCGGACGTCCGATGACGTCAGCGCGCCGGCGTAGGACGCAGAAGTGCCGGGCCTTGGAGCGCAGAAGAGCCCGACCTAGCAGCCGGCCTGGCCAGGTCGGGTCGGCCACCGGGAGCCTGCGGAGCGGCGGCGAGGGCACCTCCTGCTTGCCACGGGCTGGAGGAAGCCCCAGGTAAGTGGAAATTGATTTTTATTTTTTAGCCACCCTCCCTGAACCTTCCCTTTAAGATTTATTAAACCATCTCAAACTAAGCAAAGTAACTATATTGACTGTGGGGGCCTGCTCCTCCCCCGTCTCCGGAGTAGCGCAATGGGGCAGTTTAATATTTATCGCTGGAGAGATACGTAGAGTGCACTTCCTCTTGTGCAGACTGGCCCCGACGGGCCGAACTAACGGGACCCGATACCGGAGCTGGAGGAAGCGGAGGACAGCAGTGCGGATGGGGCTAGAGGAGGCCATAGGTATGTATAAAGCGGTAAGTATGACTGATCTCTGGTACACTTTAAATATTTTTATGAAATAAAACTAATGACGGTATATAGGACCAGCAAGGTGTGGAAGATAAAATTACATGTTTTGCTTAGGAATTCCAACTGAAGTGAGAGGAATATGGAGACTGCCATATTTATTTTATTTCAAAAAATACCAGACGCCTGGCAGTTCTGATGATCTATTTGGCTACAGCAGTGTCTGAAAAACAACAGAAACAAGCATGCAGCTAATCTTGTCAGATCTGACAATAATGTTAGAAACACCTGATCTCCTCATGCTTGTTCAGGGGCTATGGCTAAAAGTATTAGAGGCAGAGAATCAGCAGGGCTGCCAGGCAACTGGCATTGCTTAAAAGGAAATAAATATGGCAGCCTCCATATTCCTCTCACTTCAGCTGTTCTTTAACGCCTACATAGACATGGAGAGTTTTTTTTACATACTCTTATCCTGATCAGTTTATGCCTGTAAACAGTTACATGTATGTTACCGAGAGGGGGGCACAGTTATTCCTGGGGGTGCCAGTGCCCCAGTGTAGCACTGCCACTGGACAGAGATGGATTAAGATGTAATGGGACCCTAGGCAAAGAGGTATGTTTGGGGCCCCCTTGTGGTCTTTTTGGTAAGCTATAGTGGAGAGAGGTCAGAGAAGGTGGCTGGTGGGCCCCTTGACACCCATTAGGCCCCAGGCGCCTAGGTTGCCTGGTGGATGACCCTGATCTGCCACTGGATACCAAATAAGATGCAAATATTTCAGCTTTGCATGCAGCTTGGAATGGAGCCAAGCAAATACAGCATCTGCATCTCATGTATTATCTCTACCACAGGACACTGTCAGAGGTCTCGTGGTGGAGTCCACGCCCTCAGCTGTTTTGGTGTCACAAAGGACATCGGCACAATATTATGCAGTTGGATTTAATGTTGTGGCTGGTCAGCTTATTCTTCTACAATAGAAATACAGCTGAAAGAAGAGAGAGGATAAGATTCCAGGGCATGATTACAGCCAGGCATTGATGGATGCTCACCTGAGGTATACGCAGTGTTTTCTGCTGACCTGGTTTCCGTGCAGCCAGTGCCAGCTACAGATCTCTGTCCCCAAACAGCGAATGCATGATTGATCAGGAGTGGGGACTCCCAGCATGGAACTGCACAGGAAATTCTTACAAATGTGAGAATGAATCAGGTTAGCGACTGACCACAATCTGTCATGGCTTCACAGGGCCTGCTGGGAAATTCCGCAGAGTGAAGTCTTTTTACACATTAATCAAGATTATTTAATAAAAGTGTTGGCGGCAAAGTGCTAAGCGGCACCCTTATCATCCATTAGCCAATCTAGTTTCAGTAAAGTGAACTGTAATTGGTTGTGAATGTATACTTCAGGTGCCATTAAAGGAGAACTCTGCAATGCATTAAATTAAAATATCATCTTGTTTATAGAACTAATGGCAACTAATATGTGAATATTTTTTTTTATTACTTCTAATATTCTTCAAAAAGTTTGAAAACTCAGATACAATTGAAAACAATTGTATTGATCCTCCTCTTAAAAATGATTTTATGTTTAAAAACTAGGTTCACAGTAGGATGTTGCATTGTAAAGTTGCAATGCAACATTTTCTTCTGAGAAAATTAAAAGAGGAGGGAAACTTACCATTGACCCGCTTAAATACTCTTTCTCATAATTGGATTCACCTGTGTATGTAGGTCAGGGGTCACTGAGCTTACCAAGCCAATTTGAGTTCCAATAATTAGTTCTAAAGGTTTTAGAATCAATAAAAAGTCAAGTGCCCATATTTATGCACCTGCCTAATTTTATTTCAACTATTATTGCGTACTCTCTGTAAGTCAAATAAACTTCATTTCACTTCTCAAATATCACCGTGTGTGTCTCCCATATGATATATTTAACTGACATTTTTTTTTATCATAACAACCAACGATTTATACAGGAAAATCATGACAATTAACAAGGTTTCCCAAACTTTTGCATCCCACTGTATATACACACATACACTAATACTGTATGTGTGCATGTACAGGGGTTGGACAAAATAATGAAAACACCTAACATTTTGGCATCATAATCTTTGAACATGTTTTAAGCAGTCAAAACATGACATGTTACATTGTTTTTTGTTTATTGTTTTTGTTATTTGATATGTTTAAATAATTGTGGGGTTTTTTACAGATATTTAAACAAAAGTTGGTAAAAATTTATAAAAATGGCAGATCTCTCAGACTTTCAAAAAGGCCAAATTGTTGGTGATCGTATGGCAGGCACTACTTTAACAGAAACTGCCCGAATGCTTGGCATTTCAAAAGGGACTGTCTCAAAAGTAATGACTGCCTTTGAAAGAGAAGGAAAAATGTACTCAGCAAAGCACAGTTGTAGCCGAAAGTCGAAGTTGTCTGAGAGAGCCCGTTGGACTCCAAATCGAATTGTTAGAAAAACTCGCAAGACCACGGCTCCTAAAATAACTGCAGAGCTGAATAAACACCTAGAGAACCCAGTTTCCACAAAAACTGTTCATTGGGAACTGCACAAATCTGGAGTCCACGGAAGAACTGCAATTAGAAAACCTCTGCTCTCAAAGACAAATGTTTCAAAGCGAGTGGTGTAGAAACCACTAGAATTGGTCCCTCGAGCAGTGGAAAAATGTGATTTTCTCTGACGAATCATCATTTACCTTATTTCCGACCTCTGGCTGAGTGTAGGTTTGGATGAAATGCTTCTTTCGGCTGTCTCCAGACTGCCTTCTCCCAACTGTAAAACATGGTGGGGGTTCTGTGATGATCTAGGGTGCTATTTTTGTGAAATTCACCAATGATTTCCCTTCATCGAAGAATTAAAAGCCATGACTATTTAGGAATTTTGGGCGACCAAGTTCATCCCATGGTTCAAGAACTGTTTCCGGAGGGGAATGCCATCTTTCAAGATGATAATGCCCTAATCCATACAGCTAGAATTGTTAAAGAATAGCACGAGGAACATTCGAATGAAGTTGAGCATCTCATCTGGCCAACGCAATCCCCAGACCTCAACATTATTGAGCATTTATGGTCATTATTAGAGATTCAATTAAGAAGTCGATTTCCGCCGCCATCGTCTCTAAAATAACTGGAGGGTGTTTTAACTGAAGAACGGGCTAAAATTCCTTTGGAAACAATTCACAATTTGTATGAATCAATACCTCGGAGAAGAGAATTGAGGCTGTAATTGCCGCAAAAGGTGGACCTACACCGTATTAAATATATTTTGTTGATTTTCAAGGTGTTTCCATTATTTTGTCCAACCCCAGTATATATATATATATATATATATATATATATATATATATAAATTACCAAGGGGTGAGCAGCACAAACCAATTTTTTTTATGCAATTCTATGCAAAGCATGCACGCAGCGCTGGAGGTCCCCAGACTCCATAAGAAATATATAAGTACAGAGGGGCTGCAGCACACAACAGGAAAACAGTGACAGGGGCTCTTGGTTACGCTTTAACGCGCTTAAGCTCACCAACTGCGCCAAAGTGTCCCCAATCTGGTGAGTCCTACTCTACCATGCAAAATGCCAGTTTTTATAAGCAGTCTAGTGGGAACTAAACCAAAAACCCTAAAATGTCAACTAGATGGGAAAAAAGGAAATTAAAAACACCTCACCCTTCACCTAGCTACCAAACGAACTCTCTTAACATGTGCAAAGCACTCATTTATATACTTAACTGTGCTAGAGGTGGGCGTGGTCATGCAGGCTCACAGGGGAAAATTATAAATAAATTACCAAGGGGTGAGCAGCACAAACCAATTTTTTTTTATGCAATTCTATGCAAAGCATGCACGCAGCGCTGGAGGTCCCCAGACTCCATAAGAAATATATAAGTACAGAGGGGCTGCAGCACACAACAGGAAAACAGTGACAGGGGCTCTTGGTTACGCTTTAACGCGCTTAAGCTCACCAACTGCGCCAAAGTGTCCCCAATCTGGTGAGTCCTACTCTACCATGCAAAATGCCAGTTTTTATAAGCAGTCTAGTGGGAACTAAACCAAAAACCCTAAAATGTCAACTAGATGGGAAAAAAGGAAATTAAAAACACCTCACCCTTCACCTAGCTACCAAACGAACTCTCTTAACATGTGCAAAGCACTCATTTATATACTTAACTGTGCTAGAGGTGGGCGTGGTCATGCAGGCTCACAGGGGAAAATTATAAATAAATTACCAAGGGGTGAGCAGCACAAACCAATTTTTTTTATGCAATTCTATGCAAAGCATGCACGCAGCGCTGGAGGTCCCCAGACTCCATAAGAAATATATAAGTACAGAGGGGCTGCAGCAAATTTATAATTTTCCCCTGTGAGCCTGCATGACCACGCCCACCTCTAGCACAGTTAAGTATATAAATGAGTGCTTTGCACATGTTAAGAGAGTTCGTTTGGTAGCTAGGTGAAGGGTGAGGTGTTTTTAATTTCCTTTTTTCCCATCTAGTTGACATTTTAGGGTTTTTGGTTTAGTTCCCACTAGACTGCTTATAAAAACTGGCATTTTGCATGGTAGAGTAGGACTCACCAGATTGAGGACACTTTGGCGCAGTTGGTGAGCTTAAGCGCGTTAAAGCGTAACCAAGAGCCCCTGTCACTGTTTTCCTGTTGTGTGCTGCAGCCCCTCTGTACTTATATATTTCTTATGGAGTCTGGGGACCTCCAGCGCTGCGTGCATGCTTTGCATAGAATTGCATAAAAAAAATTGGTTTGTGCTGCTCACCCCTTGGTAATTTATTTATAATTTTCCCCTGTGAGCCTGCATGACCACGCCCACCTCTAGCACAGTTAAGTATATAAATGAGTGCTTTGCACATGTTAAGAGAGTTCGTTTGGTAGCTAGGTGAAGGGTGAGGTGTTTTTAATTTCCTTTTTTCCCATCTAGTTGACATTTTAGGGTTTTTGGTTTAGTTCCCACTAGACTGCTTATAAAAACTGGCATTTTGCATGGTAGAGTAGGACTCACCAGATTGGGGACACTTTGGCGCAGTTGGTGAGCTTAAGCGCGTTAAAGCGTAACCAAGAGCCCCTGTCACTGTTTTCCTGTTGTGTGCTGCAGCCCCTCTGTACTTATATATTTCTTATGGAGTCTGGGGACCTCCAGCGCTGCGTGCATGCTTTGCATAGAATTGCATAAAAAAAATTGGTTTGTGCTGCTCACCCCTTGGTAATTTATTTATAATTTTCCCCTGTGAGCCTGCATGACCACGCCCACCTCTAGCACAGTTAAGTATATAAATGAGTGCTTTGCACATGTTAAGAGAGTTCGTTTGGTAGCTAGGTGAAGGGTGAGGTGTTTTTAATTTCCTTTTTTCCCATCTAGTTGACATTTTAGGGTTTTTGGTTTAGTTCCCACTAGACTGCTTATAAAAACTGGCATTTTGCATGGTAGAGTAGGACTCACCAGATTGGGGACACTTTGGCGCAGTTGGTGAGCTTAAGCGCGTTAAAGCGTAACCAAGAGCCCCTGTCACTGTTTTCCTGTTGTGTGCTGCAGCCCCTCTGTACTTATATATATATATATATATATATATATATATATATATTGCAGTATACTGCAAGTTTTTATTACATAGTGAATTATCTGCACTCCAGTCTGGGATTCTCACAGATTTTCAGCATGTGACAGGCAGCTCCCTCCGCCTCAGCCTCACAAACTGCATCACATACAAGCTGAAACTGAGAGCAGAGACGCTGTCTGTGAGGAGTAAACAAAGCACACAGAGCCTGCAGGGGGTGTGCATAACTTGTATTTATTACAACAGAGGCAGCTCCTTCCTCTCTGGGTCGACACAGTTTGACAAAGAAAAGAAGATATATTACAGAGACAGTGCAACTAGAAAAGGCTGCAGTAGTCCAGACCACATTAGAACAGGTATAGGAACTTATAGGATAGAATAAGGGTGACATTTTTGTTACAGAGTTTCTTTAACATTGGAAAAAGGGAAATTTGCAAAGATGGGCCGGTTCCTCCAGCTTTGATCAGATTTGCAATGGAAAATCAGTCAAAACCTGCTGCTCTGCATAGGTGCTTACTGCTGATTTAATTTTAACTGGACTATAGTAAATGGAGATTTTGCAAACTTGCCTGAAGCTGAGATTTTAACCACTTGCCGACCGCCCCCAGCCGATGGGCGGCGGCAAAGACTGGGCCTAAACGACCGCAATACGCGTGGTTATGCGGCGATCGCGTCATTCATGACCCGATCAGCCGCCGGCGACTGGCTCCGCCCCCCTCGCGCTGTATCCCGCCGGCCGTTCGGAAACGCCGGCGGGTTACTAGCACCCGGGATCGCCGCATGTAATATGTATAATAGTCTTTGTAATGTATACAAAGCCTATTATACTGGCTGCCTCCTGCCCTGGTGGTCCCAGTGTCCGAGGGACCACCAGGGCAGGCTGCAGCCACCCTAGTCTGCACCCAAGCACACTGATTTCCCCCCCCCCCTGCCCCCTGATCGCCCACAGCACCCCTCAGACCCCCCCCCCCCCCTGCCCACCCCCCCAGGCCACTGTTAGCACCCAATCACCCCCCTAATCACCCATCAATCACTTCCTGTCAATGCTATTTTTTTTAACCCTAAACTGCCCCCTGCTCCCTCCTGATCACCCCCCACCCCTCAGATTCTCCCCAGACCCCCCCCTCCTGTGTACTGTATGCATCTATCAGCCCCTAACCTGCCCCTTGCGGGCAATCTGATCACCCACCCACACCAATAGATCGCCCGCAGATCCGACGTCAGATCACCTCCCAAGTGCAGTGTTTACATCTGTTCTCTACCCTAAACACCCACTAATTACCCATCAATCACCCCCTATCACCACCTGTCACTGTTACCCATCAGATTAGACCCTAATCTGCCCCTTGCGGGCACCCAATCACCCGCCCACACGCTCAGATTGTCCTCAGACCCCCCCTTATCAATTCGCCAGTGCATTATTTACATCTGTTCTTCCCTGTAATAACCCACTGATCACCTGTCAATCACCTATCAATCACCCCCTGTCACTGCCACCCATCAATCAACCCCTGTCACTGCCACCCATCAATCAGCCCCTAACCTGCCCCTTGCGGGCAATCTGATCACCCACCCACACCATCAGATTGCCCCAGACCTACCCTCAGATCACCTCCAAAGTGCATTGTTTACATCTGTTCTGCCATCTAATCACCCACTGATCACCCATCAATCAGCCCGTCACTGATACCCATCAGATTAGACCCCCTAGGGCACCCAATCACCCGCCCACACCCTCAGAACGACCTCAGACCCCAGCCCTGATCACCTCGCCAGTGCATTGCTTGCATCCATTTCCCCCCTCTAATCACACCTTGAGACACCCATCAATCACCTCCTGTCACCACCTGTCACCCCCTAGCACACCTACCCATCAGATTAGGCCCTAATTTGCCCCGTGTGGGCTCTTGATCACTCGGCCAAAGCCTCAGACCCCCTTCCGATCACCTCCCCAGTGCATTGATTGCATCTATTTTCCCCTCTAACCACCCCCTGAGACACCCATCAATGACCTCCTGTCACCCCCCTAGCACTCCTATCCATCAGATCAGGCCCAATACAACCTGTCATCTAAGAGGCCACCCTGCTTATGACCGGTTCCACAAAATTTGCCCCCTCATAGACCACCTGTCCTCAAAATTTGCAGATGCTTATACCCCTGAACAGTCATTTTGAGAAATTTGGTTTCTAGACTACTCACGGTTTTGGGCCCGTAAAATGCCAGGGCAGTATAGGAACCCCACAAGTGACTCCATTTTAGAAAAAAGACACCCCAAGGTATTCTGTTAGGTGTATGATGAGTTCATAGAAGATTTTATTTTTTGTCACAAGTTAGCGGAAATTGATTTGTATTGGTTTTTTTTTTTTTCACAAAGTGTCATTTTCCGCTAACTTGTGCCAAAAAAAAAAAAATCTTCTATGAATTCACCATACTCCTAACAGAATACCTTGAGGTGTCTTCTTTCTAAAATGGGGTCACTTGTAGGGTTCCTATACTGCCCTGGCATTTTAGGGGCCCTAAACCATGAGGAGTCGTCTAGAATCCAAATGCTTCAAAATGACCTGTGAATAGGACGTTAGGCCCCTTAGCGCACCTAGGTTGCAAAAAAGTGTCACACGTGGTATCGCCGTACTCAGAAGAAGTAGTATAATGTGTTTTGGGGTGTATTTTTATACATACCCATGCTGGGTGGGAGAAATCTCTCTGTAAATGGACAATTGTGTGTAAAAAAAAATCAAACAATTGTCATCTACAGAGATATTTCTCCCACCCAGCATCTGTATGTGTAAAAAATACACCACAAAACACATTATACTACTTCTCCTGAGTACGGCGGTACCACATGTGTGGCACTTTTTTGCACCCTAACAGCGCTAAGGGGCCCAAAGTCCAATGAGTACCTTTAGGATTTCACAGGTCATTTTGCGACATTTGGTTTTAAGACTACTACTCACGGTTTAGTGCCCCTAAAATGCCAGGGCAGTATAGGAACCCCACAAATTACCCCATTTTAGAAAGAAGACACCCAAAGGTATACCGTACGGAGTATGGTGAGTTCATAGAAGATTTTATTTTTTGTCACAAGTTAGCGGAAAATGACACTTTGTGAAAAACACAATTAAAATCAATTTCCGCTAACTTGTGACAAAAAAAAAAATCTTCTATGAACTTACCATACTCCTAACGGAATACCAAAATGACCTGTGAAATCCTAAAGGTACTCATTGGACTTTGGGCCCCTTAGCGCAGTTAGGGTGCAAAAAAGTGCCACACATGTGGTATCGCCGTACTCAGGAGAAGTAGTTTAATGTGTTTAGGGGTGAGTGGGAGAAATATCTATGTGAATAGACAATTGTGTGTAAAAAAAAAAAAAAAAATTGTCATTTACGGAGATATTTCTCCCACCCAGCATGGGTATGTGTAAAAATACACCCCAAAACACATTATACTACTTCTCCCGAGTACGGCAATACCACTTTTTTGCAGCCTAACTGCGCTAAGGGGCCAAAAGTCCAATAAGCATCTTTAGGCTTTACAGGGGTGCTTACAATTAGGCCCCCCCAAAATGCCAGGACAGTGAACACACCCCACAAATGACCCCCATCTTGGAAAGTAGACACTTCAAGGTATTCAGAGAGGAGCATAGTGAGTCCGTGGCAGATTTCATTTTTTTTTTTGTCGCAAGTTAGAAGAAATGGAAACTTTTTTTTTTTTGTCACAAAGTATCATTTTCCGCTAACTTGTGACAAAAAAATAAAATCTATGAACTCACCATGCCTCTCACTGAATACTTTGGGATTTCTTCTTTCCGAAATGGGGTCATTTGGGGGGTATTTATACTATCCTGGAATTTTAGCACCTCATGAAACATGACAGGTGGTTAGAAAAGGCAGAGATGCTTCAAAATGGGAAAATTCACTTTTGGCACCATAGTTTGTAAACGCTATAACTTTTACCCAATCCAATAAATATACACTGAATGTTTTTTTTTTTATCAAAGACATGTAGCAGAATAACTTTTGCGCTAAAATGTATAGGAAATTTAACTTTATTTGAAAAATGTCAGCACAGAAAGTTAAAAAAGTCATTTTTTTGACAAAATTCATGTCTTTTTTGATGAATATAATAAAAAGTAAAACTCGCAGCAGCAATCAAATAGCACCAAAAGAAAGCTGTATTAGTGACAAGAAAAGGAGGTAAAATTCATTTAGGTGGTAGGTTGTATGAGCGAGCAATAAACCGTGAAAGCTGCAGTAGTCTGAATGGAAAAAAAAGGCTCTGGTCCTTAAGGGGCGAAAAGACTGTGGTCCTCAAGTGGTTAATTAGGGCTCTTTCACATCAGACAACCGTTCTCCTGCACGCGTTGTCTGCCTGCGGCGTGTCGTCGGGTATCTGCGGTGCAACGCAATCAGCGGCGGTAGCTGGTAATTAAACCCAACGGAAAACGCCGGCTCGCGGGTGCATTGGAGGAAAAACTGCACCCGGGTGCGTCGGAACCGCAACGCATCGAAACGCAGCGTCGAGTGTGAAAGGTAAAATGAAAGTCTATGGACTTTCATCTTACCTTGGTTAACGCAAACGGCTGCCGTTTGCGTTAACACACAAAGGCCTCAATTCACTAAGCTTATCTCCTGTCTTTAATAACTCTTCTAGAGTTGTTACCATGGTGATAAGGCATGTAGTATTCAGGGAACATTTTACCTCAGGCAAGCCTAAAGTTAACTCTTCTGTCTTTAAAGGGACTCCGAGCTCAGACTAAAAATAAAATTTTAACTTACCCGGGGCTTTCTCCATCCCAGCCCTGGTCGGGACGTCCCACGCCGGCCTCCTGGCTCTTCTCCCGGCGGCTGTCCGCATAGCGCGTACAGGCCGGTCCCCCGGGCGACACTGGCGAGTGTCGGGCCTTCTCCTTCCTTATACGTCACGAATGACGTCACACGCCGGCCGCCGCGCGTCATGACGGCGGCCGGCTGACAGCACGGTGCATGTGCGATTAAACCGCGCATGCGCCGTGCTGTCACGCCGGCCGCCGTCATGACGCGTTGCTGCCGGCGTGTGACGTCATTCGTGACGTATAAGGAAGGAGAAGGCCCGACACTGGCCAGTGTCGCCCGGGGGACCGGCCTGTACGCGCTATGCGGACAGCCGCCGGGAGAAGAGCCAGGAGGCCGGCGTGGGACGTCCCGACCAGGGCTGGGATGGAGAAAGCCCCGGGTAAGTTCAAATTTTATTTTTAGTCTGAGCTCGGAGTCACTTTAAGTTAACTCTTTAATCCTTAAAATAACTCCAGAGTTAAAGACAGGCTGTTCATTAACTGCGTGTGAAATTAACTACAGAGGAGGTAAATTAACTACAGAGGAGGTAAATTAACTACAGAAGAGGTAACGTAAGGAATGAAGAGATAAGATAACTCTCTTACTGTGTAGAGGTAAGTTTTCTCTTGCCTTATTATCTCCAGCATGATCTTAGTGAATTGAGGCCAAAGTCTGCCGTAATGTGAAAGAGCCCTTAGAAAATAATCTAAAATTTACCATCTCATAAACATGGCAGAAGTGTGCCTGCTTCCATGGAGATCTTCTGGAAGAGATCCTGGTTTCAGGAGATCTAGAGGTAAGTGATATGGCGACATCATCACGCTCGGGCCATATGCAATGAACTTTTTCTTCTGTGTTTTCTCCTAGGTGATATTTTTAAACTTCTCAATAAAATGCATTTTAAGCCACCAGAAAGCAACAAAATAAAACACTTTTTCACCTACTTTTTTAGTTGAAAAGTGCTGGAAAGTTATTTTTTAATTAAAGATGAAAAATTATCTTTTGGGAGAAAACTCAGGTGTAATATGGCCCTCTGTCTCTTGGCTCACAGGAACACTGCCCACAAGTAACTACAAATATTACCCAATATAAAATACCGGTACTTTATTTGTGCCTGAGGCTCATCTTCTCAAACCTCAAAAAATAACACCAGATGCTTAATCAAAGTTTTTATTTATTTAGTAGAAACAGATTTTGTCGGGACCTTAAGAAAGACAACATACATAATACAATTTTAGCAAAAATCAGAAATCCAGGAATTTATAAATGGTGTATCAAATATTCATCCTATAAAACCATAGTCATAAAAACACAAATGTAGAGATAAGACATATTTGGCCCCGTGAAAGTGAACTTACTTCATTGTTTGTGCCCACAAAAGCAAAGTTGACTTTTGCAGACTTACCCTCCTTTCTACAGTGCTTGTTTTAAAGAACGAAGCTGAAAAACTTTTTACTGCCTGGTCTTCATTTAAAAAGGTTACAGGAAACTACCAGGGCTATGCCCCTCCGTGCCCACCTGACCATACAGCAACCTCTGGACTGCAGCACAGGCTAACTTATAGTAAGGTGGGCAGGCAGGGGCTATCACCACACTCACAAAGCTACAGTCCCTACTGCTCACCTGGTCATACACTTATGGACAAGTGGGCCCAAATTTCCCGGCTCCAGGCATGCTTAAGATTTACGAATGTGGTCCTACTCTGTGTACCAAAATGAAGACGCTCTTGAACCTGTGACAGCTGTCTGCACATTCATGTTTCAAAACAAGTGCTGCTGAAAGGATGATAAAGCTGCATAGCATGCAGCCTTTCCTTCATTGGGTATTGTCATGTTTGGCCATGGTTCACTTCAAAGAAGTGCAAAGAATAGGCATTATGTGCAAACAAACCACCCACAGACACCAATCACATATTAGCCTTCAGCAGTTTAAAACAGCCAAAATTGTTAGAATTATATAATACTTGTTCTTACAGTGTCAGCAAGTTCCAGCACAAAGAAGGAATATAGCACTCAATCTCTCTCAGCACAGGGCATAGTGTGAAAGTGGACCTGTAGACACAATTAACAAAGTCAGCTACACAAGGTCTGTGTACATACCTTTGATGGATGTCGCCCGTCAGGGATCAGGACCCGATCCCCTTGGGTGACATCACTGGGCCAGGCTGCACAGATACGAGTTAGTTGTGCAGCTGACGACGCGCTGTAATGCTATGTGGGCAAGCGGAGAAACGATGGAACAGCACGTGCATGATGCCACGTGGTGAAGGGGAGTGGCACAGACAATAGGATCGGGCGTCGTGGGGGTGAGTTGATCCCCCGGGCAGATTCCTTGCGGTTTGGGAGTCACTATACACATGCCTTATTATCGGCCGAGGAGGTCGTTATCGGCCGCCTCAGCCTACTTTAGTCAAGCATGTGTACGAGCCTAAAGACCTTCTTTATTATCAACACAGGAACATCAGTGTTGTGTCAACATATTACACAGTGCTTCACAGTCATATATATTCCTGTTCTCCAGAAGGGTTCACAATCTAATCTCTTTCTATTGCCAAGTAATGGGAGCCAGTTAATCTATACATGTAGAAAGGCCAGAGTATTGCCCTGGACAACAGCAAATGATTGCCGACTGGCTGCTAGGATCTGCCACACTTTACCTCACTCTATATACCTTATTGAGTTTGCATTTATAAACAGGATAAACACTGCAACCGCTGTACACTTAACAGTGAAAATAATTGGCACTTGAATAATAAAGTTTCAAAATTTCCAACAAATGGGGTGATCAACCTTTTGATCCAATCATATTATCGAATCGGAGTAGAACTGATACTGCAACATGGCCTTTCTTTCAATCGATTTCTGACCGAACTCTCGGCTGCAAGGGCTAGATTGGTTGTGGAGAAGTAACAGCGTTTGATTTCCCGATGACTGGCTGACCCCCGGCGGGTGTGTGTTCCTTCTGACCGAGGTGAATGGTGAGTGTTAAAGGCTCATATTTTACACTGGCGTGAATCTTTGCCTCTTCCTTTTTTTCAGTCTTCCTAATTAGGGCTATGTCAGACCACCAATTTCAAAGCTTAAATTTGTAATGATTTCTGTATACAGCTACAAGGTTCTACTGATGTGACATACGATAGCTGTAAGCTGCAATGGATAACATTAGCAGCAACTGTCGCAGATTTGATGCTGCCACAGATCTGTGCGTGTGACACACACTTGGAGATCACAGAATGAGCCAACCGCGCATGTGGTTTATCAAAGCAAAAGGTGTAATAAAGCATTGCTGGGTTAATTTCAAACAACCAATCAGGTACTGAGAAAAGGTGCAGCCCATGACCGCATGTTCAAATTCTTCACAGTTAAATGCCACTGCTCTTTGCAGCACTTTTTCCTCAGCATCCACCTGCACTGTTAATCATTTTCTTAACTTACAGGCATAAGGGCTAGGACCCAGTGCTTTTCCAGCGAATGCCTATCAGCAGAGAGCTTCAACTGTGGAAGCCTATGGGGGTGATTCCACTTGAAGCATTGTGATCACAGAGCGATCATGGAGCGCTGCCTGCAGCATTTTGGGGGCAATCCCAAAGCCAGCTGGCTGCAGAGCTAAATCACTCCAGGGAATTGCAATTAAAATGTGTGGGACTTCCGAAATTAAGAAAGCGAAAGCATTTTTGCGCTTTTCTAAAAGCTATGGCAGTGGGTCACAGCTCTAAGACCTACAAATAAAAGGTCCGACTATGACTGGCACGCTGGAGTCAGTTTGGAATGAGCAGACTAAAATCGGCATTGCGACCTGATTCCTTGGCCGACATTGCAAGGCTGAGGCTGTACAGATGCATCGTTAGCCTTCAGGCTAGTGACTTGTTCTGTTGCTATGCTGGGGGATGGAAGAACGATGGAGTGATGCAGGTGTAACGACACGTGGAAGCTGAGTGAGTGCGGAGAACAATGGTCTTGGTCTAATCGATACGCCAGCCTGATCACAGGCCGAGCCGTCAGCAAGCATCGAGGATCACTGTACACACGCTAGATTCTTGGCAGAGGCAGTCATTGTCAGCTGCTCCAGCCGAGTTGTATCTAGCATGCATGAGGCTTAAAGGAGTTATCAGACGTTTTTAGGTGTCAAAAATCTCTTTATTTGGCACAATTAACAGCAGTTAAGCAAAAAATTACAAGAAGAGGAATATCAGACGTTTTTAAAGAAAGGGAGTGCTACTTACCCGGGGCTTTGTCCAGCCCCAAGCTCCCAGCCTGTCCCTCGCCGCAGCTCTGCCGTCAGCTGTTCGTCGCCGCTGCCTCCCGGTCTCCGGCAATGACATTAGGACAACCTCCAGATTTGCCTGTACTGCGCCTGCGCGAGTGGCGCTGTCAATCACCGCCACGTGGACCAGAGCATACTGCGCATGCGCAGAACTACTGCGCAGTACGTTCCGGTCCACGTGGCGGTGATTGACAGCGCCGTTCGAGCAGGCACAGTCGGCCTGACGTCATCGCCAGGGACCGGGAGGCAACAGTGGCGAACGGCTGATGGCAGGGCTGCTGAGGCGAGGTACACGCTGGGAGCTTGGAGCTGGACGAAACCACGGGTAAATAGCACTTATTTTCTTTAAAAACGCCTGATAACTCCTTTAAGGGAAGTTGATGTCATAAAGCTTGTACACGGAGGGAGGGGAGCATGGCACAAGAACATACCTGACAAGCTCTTGTTGAAAAGGAACAGTGAGGTTGTGCATGAATCAGGGAGCCTCTGGACGTCCTACTAAGGTACGTATCTAACATTTACCTTTGTTTTATTACAGGTTCACTTTAACCTAGGTATAGAAGCTAAACAATCGCTAAGTGATTGTTAAAGCAGCAGCTCTTGAAATGAGCCCTGTACAGAGACTGTGTACATCTACAAGTTAGTAGCCTGTTCTGCACTTGGAAGTGGAAAGAGGGATGACGAGTGTAATTAACATCTGTGACAAGAACAATAAAAAACAATATGTTCCTTGTCTAGTGATCCATCAAAATTAATCACCAAGCAAAATTGTGGGACCCGAGTCCGGATAGTAGATTTTTGAATGAAACGATCACAAATGCATAACAAAAATCTAACCTCTGTGTGTATGTGCTATCTTTTATTTAAGGTTATTTTTTCGATTTTCCTTTTGATGTGCTATCTGCCACTGTTAAAATAAACCTACCATTGAAATGATACTGTTCTGAGACTTTTCATTTCTTTGTCATTGGACAAACTTACAAAATCAGTGAGGGGTCAAATAATTATTTCCTCCACTGTATATATATATATATATATATATATATAATATATATATATATATATATAATGTATATGTATGTCTCGGCATATAAACATATAAATTGTATTTTTTGCATTAAACAAAAATTATTACAATAAGAATATCATCTACTGTAAACATGAAACCTACATTTTAGACCTCGTTCACATAATTTAGTGGAGATGGACATGCGATCGGAATGCAACGCGTATGATTGCACACCATCTATGCTACAGAATGCATCTCCGCTGCGATGCCCGAAAAAATGCATGCAGCAGTGCAATAGCGCATCGCGCTGCTGCGCAGCGCACACGGAGGGAACAGTAGAAGTGCTGTCTATGCCCTTCTACCGTTCTTACATGTCGCACACTATACACGCTGCCAAAATGAGCACAGCAGTGTATATAGTCTGAACGAGGCCTCAAGGACAAAGTGTCTGGCATCACAAGAGAAAAGCATGGGTGTCTGATAACTACCCCATACTGTTCCCTATGGAGTGAATTACAAAACTTGCCAGTCAAACCATCAGGTAGATCTCTAACATACATATACATTTAATTCATGATGTTTAACATTTTCCTGATTAAAAATGTATATATTGTTTTTTTTAAAAGCAAACCAGAAAACAAAATAACATTCTAATATGTGTTTTGCATGGCGTTGCTCTACCTTATATAAAGTAGTCACAGGAATATGTGGGCTTCAGGGTCCTCCATTCCCCATTACAGCTGCCAAGAATTATTCGAATGGCAGCCAGTCGACCATCAATGCCTGCGGGCTACAAAGGAGCTTATTTGAACTGGGCACACATGGGTTCATAAACTGCATATGCCCAGTAAAAGAAAGCGCTGATGCACAACTTGTAAACTTGCACATACCCAGTTCAAAATGTACTCATTCCCCTGCACTGCAAGTGCATGAACCTGTGTATGCCCAGTTCAAATGTGCACCTTCAAGGCTTGCCACACTTCCGGTCAACAGACTGCCAGTCTATTAACCATCAGCTGTAACCAAGAACCATGTTAACCCTGAAGAAACTACCATACATACTCCTGCATAGGCCCACCCACAGATAAGCTCATCCCCGATCCTTTGGCCCCTAAAACATAGGCCAAAAGCTGCCCATTAGCCGTCCCTCATTGTACCGCTGTGGCCCCCATGCAGACAATAAGTAGATACAGTATACAATACATGCACGTAAGCATTTCTACCTATCCTCGCTGCCACAAGTGTCAAGCTCACGTGTGTGTTTTTGGGGGGGAAGGTACCCTTTAAACATGGTTATCCGACGCATACGGATAAATAAACACCTTACTAGCAGAACTGATTCACTGCCAAAATTCAGAACTTCTTCATAAAGGTGGCTTATTACATTTCAGTTATGCAATAAGGCCTTTCAGCTGTTTACATCACAGCATCTGGGAAGCAGCAGTTCAAGTCACCAGCAGCTTGCTCTGTATGAGCGAGCCGAAGGAAGGTTTGGGATGGTGGCAAGGCATAAAGGTAAAAAAGAAAAAAAAATTCCCACGATATAGAATTCAATTCAATAACGGAACATTTAGAACACATATAAATAAATAAGTTACCGTTAAATAAAATAACAGACTTGCTTTCTTAAAATTGACAATGTCAGTGGTTAAAGTTCATCATGTTGCTTTCGAAATGGCCACTTTGGGTGATGAGAAACGTAATCTGCCGCCGAGCCCACCAATCGCATAAATTCTTCCACATCAAACGCATAGTTGGTGAATTTCGGGTGCTCTCCCAAAGTCGGGTGATGTCCCTTCATAGGACGGTATAACAAGATATGTCATTACATGAGATAACAAGTAATCATGTACACAGGAATAATGTAACTTCACTAAACAATCTGCTGATTGCTAGACCAACATAAAAATACCACTTTAGTTGAGGAAAAGCGATCCCATCAGAGGGAGGGAATAGCAGCCCTGGTCCCAAGCCTTACCACTAAATGAACCAAGAATATGAACTGCAGGCAGGGCCATAAGCCCTCTCAGAAGTGCAGGGTACTGACTCTAGAGGGGAGGGCAAGAAGGTGGAGACAGAAATATGGGATATATGAAACCGTGTGATAATGCATGCCATATGGAGTAAGGAGCGCAATCAGCTGGAGGGGGGCTTTAGGGAGAGATTTCACTCATATTGGGGAAAGAAGAAGATGCCTACTCAGTTAAAAATCTATACATCACAAGGGATTTTTCTGTTATTTAAAGGACACCTGGAGAGAGAAGTATTCCATATTTATTTACTTTTAAACAGCAAATTGCCTGGTTGCACCCCCCCCTCCCCCCCCCGGACTACACTGACACCTCACAGGCTGCACTGACTCCCCACAGGCACTGAGATTCCACAAACTGACACCCCCAAACTGCACTGTCTAGTCCTCCTACATTGTGTAAATGTCACAGCCAGTCCTGGATTTACCTTATCCTCAGGAAAAACCTTGTTGGCATTCTCCCATGTCATGTAGTGAACTCCGCGAAGCCTTGCCAAATCCAGGTAACACCTCTCATCTTCACAGTTATACCTGGAAAATTCATATAATCCACATAACTGGTCTACCCATCAAAAGCCTGCAAACTTAGCCAAAATGTAAAAATCCTTGGTTACAGATTAATGCAACTCTCATCCAAGTTGTCGCTGAATAATACAAAATGCATTAAAAAAAAGCGGAAAAAAACTGCGCAGTACTATTCTCCGCTGGAGAGAGATGGAGAGAGCGCACTGTGCTTGCTCAGACTGGCCGAAGTCACAGGACCCGGTACCACAGCTGGACTGAGGACGGCGGCGTGGGAGCGATCAGTGCAGATGGGTCTGGTGGAAGCCTCAGGTAGGTATAAAACTTTGAGTATTTTTCGTCTTTGGCACATTTTAGATGAGGAACATAACATTGCATTCCAGCATAATAACCTTATACTATCTGTGAAACATGGTGGTGTTCTGATTTGGGCATGTTTTGCTGCATCTGGGCCTGGACAGCATGCCATCATTGACAGAATAATTCTTAACTATAGCAAAGACTTCTAAAGGTTAATGTGAATACAGTACATCTGACTGAGAACTGAATTAGAAGAGACAGTCATGCAGAAAGACAACAATCCTAAACACACCAATTGATCTTCCAAAGAATGAGTAAATTAAAATACTGGGCAGGAATCCACAGATTTTCACTTTCACATGGTCACTTGATGCTGCCACTCATTTATAGAGAAACCGTGACCAAGAATTGAACTTTATCCCAATCAGTAGCTGATACTCCCTTTCCCATGTGAAATCTTTACATTTTCAAAAACGGATCATCAGGGGGCTCTGTATGGCTGATATTGTGGTGAAACCCCTCCCACAGTGCAATGTCAGGACAATGGTCCATACAGTTTCCTGTCTGTGAACCTCATTGCATTGTGGGATATGACAGCTGTTTACAGCTGGGTCCAACTGCCAAAAAAGCAAACAGCATCTCCTTCCACTGATATCTCTCCTTCCACTGAATGTCAGAATGTAAATCAGGGAGAGGAAAGATATTACAATGGGAAAACATTGACTAAATGATTTATACATAATTATTGAAAAAAATGAAGCAATTTTCTATTACATTATTTTCACTGGAGTTCCTCTTTAACTCTAAATCAGAGTAACCTAAGTGGGGCCTGATATTATAAATCATGTTCTCTTTTTATCCCGAAATTCTTCAAATCTCAATCTGGAAAAACAAGTCAGATCTATGGATGCTTTTGAGAAAGTATCAATGATGTGGCATTTTTATGATTTCTGAAGATCCCTTGGCCTGTCCACAGATCACAATCCATCTAGCTCCTTACTGCTTTGTGACATTGATTCAACTCAGAAATTATTGAACTTGACTCAATGTATCTCTTTTCTATCCCTTAAGGCCCTAAACGCCCATCAAACAAGATTGATAATGTAATACTATACCTGCACTACGTCAGGTTTACAAGAATTACTAATAGGGGTAAGGGACCCTGTCACTATGATTAATGCCTGTGGATTATCAGAAACTTCATAAGCAAACACACAGATCTGGTGTGCCTGCTATCCCGATGACCCTGAACACAGGGCTCATGGGAACTAAGCTCAGTGCTTTATTTTAGGAGTCTATAAATATGTATAAATCATTCCACTGAAAGGCGTCATGTTAAGCCACTTCCAGAAATATGAATATAACCAAAGACATATTTTAAGAAAGAATTGTACTAGAAGTTATTTCATTCTAATGTGCTCCTATAGAAAGTTTCTTGTTGAATTACTAAAGACTTCCAGGCCAAATGCCTATAATATTTTACTGTGGGACTGTGCATAAAGAGTTGTTTTTTCCCTTCAGCAGACTGGCTCCAAGAATCCCAGCCCAGCACAGCTGCAACAAAAATACATGTACTTAAACTTTTTACACTGAGAAAAATTCATGACCTTCCTTCACTACTTTCTGCCACTCACCCTCAGTCCCTTTGTTCCCAAAAGGCCACGTTAGCCTTGTTCACACGCAAGACTGTTCTCGGCTAAGAGGGGTCGCTTCTGCCAAGAATCTAGGTTGTGTACAGTGGGCCCCTAACCTCTTTGATTATAACATGTGCACAGTGGCCCTGACCTCCCAGACTCTAGCATGTGTACAGTGGCCCTACAGCCTGGGATGCTTTAGCCAAAAATCTTACAAGTGTACAAACACCTCAGCCACCCTTGGTGACTCGGCCAATGATCAGTATGGAGGATCGACTCAGCAGAGCACTGGCCAAGGGCTCTGTTCTCCCTACTCAACCTGCCCCCTCTGTGTCCTCTGTCATATGCCACTGAGGGCTCTCCCCCACCCCCTGCATAGCAACAGAATACACTGCTAGCCAAGAGGCTAGTGACATGTCTGTACAGCCTTTTCTCCCCCCTGCTATACAAGGGCTGTGATCTTTAGTGGGGAGTGTGGTCCAGAGAGGAGGGCAGCATCTGGACAGCAGGCTCTTGGAAAGTGCAAATGACATTTTGAATCCCACTCTGTACACAAGATATTCTAAGTTAGTATGTTTAGTCATTACCTCTCTGTACGAGTTCTACAACTTTCAGTAAGCACAGGTATTCGTAAAACCGTACAGGCATTCTTCTGTGGTATTTGCAATGCTGGTGAAAGTACTCACAGTTCAAACACAACAGCCCAGTCTGGTAAAAACAATAAATGTGTCAGCCCGGCTCCATGCATCCCAATAAATATATCAGAGTTATGTGTGATCTTCAGCTGTTCAAGGAATCCAAGAGACCTAATGAAAACAAATAACAGAGTGTAAGATAAATGTACGAGGAAGCAAGCTGTTATTAGTGATCCACAATCTGCTTGGTTCTCATCAACAATTTCTGGCTCATTCAGTGAAACACTCTATTCTAAATTCAATAATTATACTGACTCTTACATAAGCCCAGGTACATTTAAGATGCCCATACAGTTACTGTTTTTGCAGCCCGATCGACCACCCGATTTGATCATTTTATTAAATCGGGTGAAAATCTGTGCTGCAACATCTCTGCCTGATCGATGATTCGACTGATTTCAGGCCAAAATCCCTCAAATGCGTTGATCGGACATGAGTTCCCCTGCAAAAGTGCTCTATCGTGACATCACACACACATCACATGACACACGTGCCACGTGGATGTGCTCAATGGTGACATTGAAAGAGGCCATGAGTCACGGGAGCAGTTCAGATGAAATTTTACACAGAAAGGACTCCAGGGGGAACAGACATTTACTTTAGGGGAGTGGCCAGGCAAGCAGTGGAGGCGGCAGGGAATCGGTCTGCAGTGTATAGGCAGGCAAAAGATCTCTCTCTTATCAGATTCGATCAAAGAGACATTTGATTCTTGATCGATCTGCACCTTTAGATTTCTGTTTTTGACTATGCCATCTGAATCTACCTGGTTAGACATTCTGACTTTACCACTCCTGGCCAGCTTTATATGGCAGTTTCAAATGTTGTACAGAACCTTAGAAGAAGATCACTGTAAACAACATAAATCCTTCACCAATAACAGCGGTCTTGTCCCGCGCAGCCCCCCCCCCCCCCTCTCTCGACATCTCGGTGACGTACCTATACTTGTAATCCACAACTTGTACTTGATATAGGGGAACTGTCTTCAGTGCTTCAACTAGCTGGAAGAATAAAAGGGAATAAATTGCACACAAGCATATACCATATACTGTACACACAAACACACTAAAACAGTGAAAAGGTGCCACTGCTGTTTGCCGACAGGTATATTCTGGAACAAATAAGTGATTCTACTAGAGGACGTTCAGCAGATATATAACAATCAAAGCAATTATTCTTGTCAATAGATGATTTTGGCACGACGCTGGAAAATAGAATTGCCGCTTGGCTACGCCTTTTCCCAAAAGGCAATGCACTGCTACACTAGGAGAGTGGACTGCTTGGCACCTTCATAAGTCACACTTTTAAAAATATTACATAATTATTGTTTTTGTTTGTCAGTTGATTTTTTAGGTTGAGGCATGCAGGTGAGGAAACACTTTATTTTACTGGACATGGGAGCATTTTTTTTCCTGGATATGGACTTAAACAATACCTACACTGTAACACTGTTTCCGATCACTTGTGCACAACATCGATCAGAAAAACAATCGGTAATCAGATCGGACTTTTTGGAAATAATCGAATCAACCCATCTATCTGATGGGAAATTGCATGGTGTGCACCACCCTTAAGATTGTCAGCTAATTTCTTAATAAGGCCAGTTATTTATTATTTATTGTATTTATAAAGCGCCAAAATATTACGCAGAGCTGTTTACAATGTGTTTATTAAAGGACACCTGCGAGATTAATTTAAAAAAAAAAAAAATCAGATACTTACCACAAGCCTCTGGATACTAATGAGACTTCCCTCGTCCCCCTTTACAGCCCCGCACCAGCATTGGCTCCCCTGGAGCAACAGGCAGCATAATATTTACACAAGGGCAGTATCAGCTTCCTACTCAAGCGCTTGTGAAATTTGACAAGCCTGATCGGGTCCGCTCTAGAGTGGACACGATTGGGCTTGACTACTTCCGCTGGATCCCAATAGGGAAGTTGGTACTGCTCCTGTGCGAGGCTCCTGAAAAGGAGGTCTTTGGGGGGGCCCAGCGCTGGATCCCCTTAGGTGAGGAGGAAGGGGAAACCCCTTTAGGATCCAGAGGCTTCCTTCACCCGAGGCAAGTACCCCCCCGGGACACTTTTTTTCCCTTCAGGTACACTTTAAATGTCTTGCACCAATCTACATGTACCAAAGTCCACATCAGTTTGTAGGGATGTCAAATTGCAAATACATTTGAGATGATGATGGAGCATTATGCTAATTATTATGCTACATGCTAGGCCTGAACGATTTTAGGGAAAGATTGAGCATCGAGCGATTTCTGTCCGAAATCACGATTTCGATTCGATTCACAATTTTTTTCCAATCAAGCTTTGTTCCCCCTCTGAGCCTCTTTGTGCCCCCTCGTACCTCCTCTGTGCCCGCTCTGTGTCTCTCTGTGCCTCCTCTGTGTCTCTCTATGTGCCCCCTCGTGTCTCCTTTGTGTCTGCTCTGTCTCCTCTGTGCCTGCTCCGTGCCTCCTCTCTGTCTCTCTATGTGCTCCCTCGTGTCTTCTCTGTGTCTCCTCTGTGCCCACTCCGTGCCTCCTCTGTGTCTCTCTATGTGCCCCCTCTTGTCTCCTCTGTGTCTTTCTATGTGCCCCCTTGTGTCTCCTCTGTGTCAGCTCTGTCTCTTCTGTGTCTCTCTGTGCCCGCTCCGTGCCTCCTCGTGTCTCCTCTGTGTCTCTCTGTGACCGCTCTGTTTCTCTCTGAGCCTGCTCCGTGGTGGTGGAAATTTACAGTCCTGGCCCTGCATACCCCTGTGACCATGCTTACTACTTTAGCCCCTGGCTTACGGGCCTAGTCCAGTACTGGTGAACAGGAACCAAGTGGTCAGCTAGGGGTGGCCCAAAGGATGGGACAGTGATCAGTCCCCGGATACATAAAGGACTAAGCACCGTTGGTATGGTGGGACACAGGCAGGACACAGTGATGCTAGCAGCAGGGTTTCAGCCTTAGCAGGCCTGGAGGAGCTGTAGCCCAGCAGAAGTAGCAGTGCAGCGGCATCCTGATTTTCCATGGCCGCAGTGGTGGAGCATCGGTGTTCTGGTTCCCTGGGCAGCAGGGACAGCGGGACCCATAGATGGCATCGTCAGGGTGTCAGCCAGCAACAGCAGCTGCGGCATCCTGGCCGTGCTTGCTAGATTCCTGCACTGATCTGTAGTGGCAGGTTTGCAGTTCCAGATTCCTCCTGCGGCTGCGATGTGACAAGCAGGCAGCAGCGGAAAAGCGAGGGCATCCCTTGTGGTTCCCAGCAGAGGCAGAAGCAAAGCGTCCTGTATCACCTGGCGGCTGCGGGGAGCATCCAGCAGCGGTGTTGAGCGTGCACGTGGGCTTGATCAGCTGGCAGCCAGCAGCCATGGTGGCACCACATGACAGTGCGGCGGTGGGCGGAGCCGTACGGAGCAGCACAGCGGACGTCGGGGAAACCCGCAGGTGCTGACAATCTCTAGATCGTCTTGACAGGTACCGAGGTTTCGGTTGAAAACCGTGAAACCGTTCAGCCCTACTACATACTTATGCTAACTATTATGAAATTCTATTGTAAAATGAATCAAATCTTGCAGTGGAAGCATTTGGCTGGTCCATTTTCAAGCTGCATAGATTTGCAGTAACATTAGCATAATTCTGACTCATCTTTGAATCATTTGTATATTTCAAGTAAAGTTGGCCCTGACCCAAAACTTCGAACCAAACGCTTTTTTGATGTCCGTGGCACGGGTATATTGGGAAATAAAAATGCCTACAGACGTCTGCTGTAGGTGGAAGTAGTTCTCTACTAAAATGCCTTTAGATGTCCGTGGCGTACGGATGCAAAAACACTAAACACCTAAAGATGTCCGTGGCAGTCTAAGGGTTAATCACGGTGGCCGGCGTGACAGTACTGCGCATGCGCGATTAAACCGCGCATGCACAGTACTGTCATGCCGGCTGCCGTGATGATGCGAGGCGGCCGGCGTGGTGACGACAGCCGTGACGTTTAAGGAAGAGGAGCCCGACACTCGGGCCCAGTGTCGCCCGGGAGCTGCCGGGAAGCCATTTCTGGACAGGCCCAGGGAGAAGAGCAAGATGGACGCCGTGGGACCTCCCGACCTACGGTGGGCTACAGAAAGCCTCAGGTGAGTACCAATTTTTTTATTTAGAGGTCAGAGGTCTTTTAATCAGGAAGAAACATGCTTCTTATTTTGTTCTGTTTATATGTATTTTATAGGGAATTAGAGTATTAAAAAAAAGGATTTGGCTTGAGGAATGCCCTATAAACTATATGAAAGGAACACAACTATGTAATGAGTAAAAGTTTATTTCGGATCCACTTTAAAGGGAATCTGTGGCGAGTTGGATATGGAGGCTGACATGTTTTTTTCCTTTTAAATAATAACAGTTGCCTGGCTGTCCAGCTGATTCTCTGCCTCTACTTTAAGACATAGCCTCTGAACCAGTATGCAGTTCACAGGTCTATGACAAATCTGACAAGATTAGCTGCATGCTTTTTTCAGGTGTGTGATTCAGACCCTACTGACCAGAAAGATCAGCAGGACCGCCAGGCAACTGGTATTGCTTAAAAGGAAATAAATATGGGCAGCTTTCATAGGTCTTATACCTCAGGTTCCTTTTAAAATAGCAAAAGATGAGTCCTCAAAAATGGGAGTGGTTTCCCAAAAATGGTAGAGCAGACCACCATGTTTGACAGAGCAAGTTAGTACAAGGGACCTTAACGTTGTGAGGTGCAGGTCTCACTTAAATTACTAATAGAGAAAGTGTTTGCACCAGGGAAGGACAAGTGAGAGTGTCCTTGCTATTTTTGTCTGCATACGCTGGCAAAATACACCAACTGACTCATAATATAAATTCTAAAATTTCCTTCCAAATCTAATTCTTCAAAAACAAGAAGGAATGCTCCTGCTGATTGATGAAAACAGTGATTTTTTTGTCTCTTACTTAAAGTGAAAAAAACATTTGCCCATTTAATTACCTGGGGCTTCTACCAGCACCCTGAAGTCCCCCTGCTTCTGTGCCATTATTCTGTGCTCAGCCGTTCCTCCGCTGTCCCCCTCCAAAATCTGTCTGACTCCCGAGTTGCTGGGTATTCGTGGTACTGGCAGAGTGTGTCCGTAGTCGGGAGCGGTCTGCGCATGCATGGTAGCAATTTTTGCTTACTGTGCAGAGCTCGTCCGTCAATGGGAGCCCAATGGAGGTGGACAAGGAAGGGACGGAGAAGTGCGGGATGATGGCGAGGGAACAGGAAGGCTTCAGGGGGCTGGATGAAGCCTCAGGTAAGTAAATGGGCAATTAGCTTTAACAACCAAAAAGTAAAAATGAGTTCATACCTTGTCCAAATTTAGTATTTTCCGGAACTCTGTACTTCGTATTAGAATGGTAATCCGGACTTTTTCCTCCTATGGCCGAAAAGTTTTACTTGGTTAAAAATTAGACTTCTGGCAAATTACCATATTTTTCAAAACACAAGACATGTGGTGGCCCCTTGCAGCGATTGCAGTGGAGGAGACACAAGATGTAGGAGTGTGCCAGGAAGGGCTTCCTCTATGCTATTATTTTGCAATTGCCGCATGTTACAGAAAGCCTTGCGGGGGGTGGGGGGGCATAGGCGCCACTGGGATTCAGATGTGCTTTTACACAACAATTGCTTTGGGGTATACAGTTACAGGAGCCTTGGGGCGCACTAAGTTTAGTATATTTTTTCCCGTTTTTTGTCTCCTAAACCAAGGTGTGTTTTATGGCCAGGTGCGTCTTATGGTCCAAAAAATATGGTATAAATGTATATTTCAAATAGAGGTTTTATATGTTATAAAAACAGCATAAACACCAGGATTTAAGTCAACTGGTTGCCAGCCAAAACAACTGCTTTTAAAAAGTTCATTCAGAAATCAAGTGTCCCCTGATATAAATTGAGAATACTTTTAGTGATCCATGACCATTAATAACTGAACCTCTACAGTATTATTATTTCTGTACTATAATTTAGTGATGGAGAAGCTGAGAAGACTCAATAGGGAAGATATCACTTTCACTTCCTGCGCTAGAAAGGAAACTCCCACCTCATACCTTCATCACTTCCTGAGAGATGTTCAGCCGGTGAAGCACATGTTGGGAAAAAGCTTGGAATAATCCAGTGCCGCGACAGTGCGAGATCTATAAACACAAAACCTGCTCAGATTTATGGCCATATTAAAGCATGAATCCTCTCTCTTCAAACAATGAGTCTCTTGTCATCCATGATCACATGCAACCAGCTTACCAGTGGTGTGTTGTAAAAAAGGCCATATCTCATCCTTGGGAGAAGTGCGAACACCGCATCCTTGAAGCAGATCTTAAAAATTAAAAAATAATATGCATGAGTTCTAATTTTTTCACTTAGTGCATGTTCAGTGTGACTTAGGGCAAGACATGTAAACCAGTTGAGGGGTGCAGATTAGTTGGGGGGAGTTGAAAGTGAGGGGAAGATAAGAGAGCACAATGTAGGGTACTAGAAGAGGTGCATGGAGGGGGGAGTAGAAGAATAAGTGTGGTCTCCTAAAATCTTGCCTCTTGGAACCATCCCCACCCCACCTCTTTTCCTGCTTATATTGTTGGGCTTTGAGGAATTTGGCCAGTTGCCCGAACACCCAAAAAACATTAAGGGAACTATTTAATAGTGCTGCCGTTACTACATTAATTAACGTAGAAGCGGCTGCACTATTAAAGTATCATGGTCACTCTACATAGAATAAGCAAGTACTTCAAAGGAGCGCGCATCGCTGAAGAGCGCACACTGGGGGAGATTTATCAACACATTACCGACAGTTTTTTCTTCTTAATCTGTTCTAACCAGCAGGAAGAACAGTTCTGCATGATAATAAGAACCTTCTTAAATCCTTGGTAATAGTTGCAATTTAGCGTGGATTTCTAGAGCTGCACTACAGTTAAGGAAAGTGCAAATCCATCCCTAAACTGGCGCAGATTAAGAAGTGCTTTATAGTAGTTCTACAGATGTAGAATTGCAGGCTAGACATGATTTGTGTGGTGCTCCCCCCCCCCCCCCTTCCCCTGCTGAATTCCTCCTCAGAGCCTGCTGCTATCAATACAGCAGGTGTGTTGGTTACCTCAGCAACAGCAATTCCCCTCACACACTGCACTGTCTGAGAGACTCCACCTATTTTACAACAGTTTTAGAAGGAATCTGCACCATTTAGTGATTTCTGAGACCGTTCTGCATGGATTTCTAAAAACCTACTAATATTTTGTCTCAGACACTCTTGATAAATGTCCCCCACTATGCTGACAGCAGCGTGCGCTTGCTGGATTAACCTGCGCAGTTTAGCGCAGTAAATGTTCATGAATCAACCCCAATGCATATTACCTGGCTTTCCTGATCCTCTGCCTTTAATGCTTTTAGCCATAGACTCTAAACAAGCTTGCAGATCAGGTGCTCTGACTAAGGGCCTGTTTCCACTACACGCAGATTGGATGCAGAATGGATGCAGAAAAACTCCAATGAATGCCTATGGGCCTGTTTCCACCAAACGCGATTTTTCTGATGCAGATTTTCCCATAGACATTCATTGGAGTCAGTTTTTCTGCATCCAATCTGCGTGTAGTGGAAACGGGCCCTCAAGAGAGGGAAGCCTCAGTATCCTATTAAGGCTTTCCTCACTATTCCATTGTCCCCATCGCTGAGCTCGGCCCCACAAAAGATTAGCAACAATTGTCGCTAATCACATCAGGGCCGCGCAGCTCCAGATGAGAACCAACAAGCAAAAAAACATTCTTGGTCACCTTAGGAATCTGATTAATTGATTGCTTCTGTGGAAAGGTGATATGGGGCAAAATGTAACACTCTTCTAGACCACATGCAATCTTGGAGAAATTAAACATCAGTGATTTATAAATATGTGATTTAAAACTATTTACCCGTTTTGAATCGTATGCTTTCAAGTGAATGACCTCATGGTCAGTAAATGCTTTCCATGTCTCACCAAACAGATCTCCATAGCCATAGAAACTCTGCAATCAGATGAAGAGAACATTGATTTACAATTCTTTTCTGTGCATATGAAACAACCCAGCAGCCTGTGCCCTGTGGAATGCTTATGTACACACAATGCCAAATTATTATTTCAGATAGGCCTTGTGTGTGGCTGCCTGAAACTGGAATAAGGGAATGCCTATATATATATCTCAGTCCTCACTGACTACTCTTAGAAATGAACACCCCTGTTATTGTGCATCTACACCATACAATATTTTGTCCGATTCAATTCGATTAGATTCGATTCAATCTGACATGTCCGATCGGGATTCGATTCAATTTGCCATTGCAAAATAATGGCAAATTGTATCAAATCCTGATTGGACATGTCAGATTGAATTGAAATGAATTGAATCAAATCGGACAATAAATTGTATGGTGTAGATGGGGTTTTACACTGCGTGTATTCAATGTCACAAGCACATTATACCACTGCCAAGAACAATAAGGTACACCTTTATCAACTCATGACCTTCCGGGGGCAAATGAAGCAGGCGCTAGTACCTCGCAGACACCGCACTGATATGCGGAAGTGACGTCATATGTCACTTTTGCATCTGCAGCGCAGTGTCTACAGGGGTTACTATGCGCCCGCTTCTCACTGGTCGCTGGCTGATCGGAGTTCTGAGTAATGCTGCCTGTTACAAGATAGGCAGCGGGTACAGACAGGACAAAGCAAGCGGGCGGCGCTGATCTAAGGTCTGACACATCACGGTGAGTGGGGTGGGGGTCCCTGTAACTAACTAAACTGGGGGGCACCTGTCACCACTCAAAATGTTCTGCAGACGCCCATGGTAATGGTGCAAGCCAGAGAAGGGTCGAGGTAGGGTTAACATTTTTCTTTAAAATTGGTTAGTTTTGGACAAATGATGGTGAAAATCCGTTTTAGATACTGCATCAACATGGAGTAGGTTAGTGTTAGGTACAGGGATGGGGCAGGTCAGTGCTAGATATCAGTAAGGGGCATGTCAGTGCTGATATCAGTAAAGAGCAGGTCAGTGCTAGATATCAGTAAGGGGCATGTCAGTGCTAGATATCAGTAAGGGGCAGTTCAGTGCTAGATATCGGTAAGGGGCATGTCAGTGCTAGATATCAGTAAGGGGCAGGTCAGTGCTAGATATCAGTAAGGGGCATGTCAGTGCTAGATATCAGTAAGGGGGAAATCCGTGTTAGGTATCAGCAAAGGGCGTGTCAGTGTTAGGCCTCACGGAAGGGCAGGTCATGGATAGGCATTAGTAAAAGGCAGGTTAGAGTTAGTTATCAGGCAGGGGTAGGTAAGGTTTAGGAATCAGGAGGGAGTAGCTTAGTATTGGGTATAAAGAGAGGGTAGGTTTGTTTTTGAGGTCAGGAAGGGAAGCATAGTATTTGATATTGAGAGAAGGCAGTATTGTGTTAGGGTATGATAGAGGAAGATATCAGGAGGGAGTAGGTTAGGCTTAAGTATCAGGTGGGTACAGGTTAGTGATGGCTATCAGGAGAGGGCAGGTTAGTGATAGCTCTTAGGACAGGACAGGTTAGTGATAGCGATCAGGAGAGGGCAGATTGGTAATACCAATGAGAAGAGGGCAGATATCAGGAGAGGGAGGTTAGTTATCAGAAGGGGGAAGGTTAGTGTTAGCTATCAGGAGAGGGCAGGTTAGAATTAACTATCAGGAGAACACAGGTTAGTGTTAACCATCAGGCGTGGGCAGGTTAGTGCTAGCCATCAGGAGTGGGCAGGTTAGTGCTAGCCATCAGGAGTGGGCAGGTTAGTGCTAGCCATCAGGAGTGGGCAGGTTAGTGCTAGCCATCAGGAGTGGACAGGTTTGTGCTAGCCATCAGGAGTGGACAGGTTAGTGCTAGCCATCAGGAGTGGGCAGGTTAGTGCTAGCCATCAGGAGTGGGCAGGTTAGTGTTAGCCATCAGGAGTGGGCAAGTTAGTGTTAGCCATCAGGAGTAGCCAGGTTAGTGTTAGCTACTGTATCAGAAGTGGGCAGGTTAGTGTTAGCTACTGTATCAGAAGTGGGCAGGTTAGTGTTAGCTATTGGGAGAGGGCAGGTTAGTGTTAGCTATTGGGAGAGGGCAGGTTAGTGAACGCCATCAGCAGAGGGGATGTAAGTGTTCGGTATTTGTAGGGAGTAGGTAAGACTTCAGTATCATAAGGTAGCAGGTTAGTAGAACTTCGTCACCAAACTGGTGTATTTTTAATATGTAAGAATTTGAACTGCAATATTACACAGTGACTTTGCTGGAAGAAAGGCTGCTTTCTTCACCAGGCTTTAGTTTGCGCTACTAGATCTACACCTTGATTCTGAAAGCTGGAACTTTTTCTTTCATAGCTCTTTCTTAGCGCTTTGTCAAATATTATTATTTCCAGGTCTACTGTGCTTGCCAAATAACTAAAATATTTCTGCCGCCCCCACTCTCCATTAGGTTAGAGTTCGTTATCAGGCAGGGGTAGGTAAGGTTTAGGTATCAGGAGGGAGTAGCTTAGTATTGGGTATAAAGAGGGGGTAGGTTTGTTTTAGAGGTCAGGAAGGGAAGCATCGTATTTGATATTGAGAAGGCAGTATTGTGTTAGGGTATGATAGAGGAAGATATCAGGAGGGAGTAGGTTAGGCTTAAGTATCAGGTGAGTACAGGTTAGTGATGGCTATCAGGAGAGGGCAGGTTAGTGATAGCTCTTAGGACAGGACATGTTAGTGATAGCTATCAGGAGAGGGCAGATTGGTAATACCAATGAGAAGAGGGCAGATATCAGGAGAGGGAAGTTAGTTATCAGAAGGGGGAAGGTTAGTGTTAGCCATCAGGAGAGGGCAGGTTAGAATTAACTATCAGGAGAACACAGGTTAGTGTTAACCATCAGGAGTGGGCAGGTTAGTGTTAGCCATCAGGAGTAGCCAGGTTAGTGTTAGCTATCAGACGTAGCCAGGTTAGTGTTAGCTACTGTATCAGAAGTGGGCAGGTTAGTGTTAGCTATTGGGAGAGGGCAGGTTAGAATTAACTATCAGAACACAGGTTAGTGTTAGCCATCAGGAGTGGGCAGGTTAGTGTTA
The DNA here is from genome assembly GCF_040937935.1 of Hyperolius riggenbachi. Taxonomy (NCBI): domain Eukaryota; kingdom Metazoa; phylum Chordata; class Amphibia; order Anura; family Hyperoliidae; genus Hyperolius; species Hyperolius riggenbachi. Next base: position 195,078,326 of record NC_090654.1, read on the forward strand.
GCCATCAGGAGTAGCCAGGTTAGTGTTAGCTATCAGACGTAGCCAGGTTAGTGTTAGCTACTGTATTAGAAGTGGGCAGGTTAGTGTTAGCTATTGGGAGAGGGCAGGTTAGTGTTAGCTATTGGGAGAGGGCAGGTTAGTGAACGCCATCAGCAGAGGGGATGTAAGTGTTCGGTATTTGTAGGGAGTAGGTAAGACTTCAGTATCATAAGGTAGCAGGTTAGTAGAACTTCGTCACCAAACTGGTGTATTTTTAATATGTAAGAATTTGAACTGCAATATTACACAGTGACTTTGCTGGAAGCAAGGCTGCTTTCTTCATCAGGCTTTAGTTTGCGCTACTAGATCTACACCTTGATTCTGAAAGCTGGAACTTTTTCTTTCATAGCTCTTTCTTAGCGCTTTGTCAAATATTATTATTTCCAGGTCTACTGTGCTTGCCAAATAACTAAAATATGTCTGCCGCCCCCACTCTCCATTATTTCTGAACTGGCAGGCTGTCCCTCGGGACCTTGGGGTGCAGCTGGGGGGAGGTCCGGCAGGATATAGATGGACCTTATCACCAGCAGCCAGTTGGTTCTATGATGAGGAAGGATATCCACCCACTCAGCCTGCTGGGTACCATGCCAGATTGTATCAAAAGGAGCAATTTTGATTTACGCTCTGCAGCAATCTCCTGAATTATTGAGGTGTGCAGGCTGCTCTCCACACTGACTGGCTGCTGTGTGGGAGATACAATGACCACTATAGCAACGATGCCGGCTATTGTCATCTGCTAATGGCCATCAACTCCCACTCCCATACAAGCCGCACATGGCTTTGTTCCACCTGCCACACAACTTCACAAGTGATCTGCTCCGGCTCAGACATTTTACTGTGCTGTCACCTTTCCTCATCTGTCATGTGTTTGTTATGATAATCACATTTATTTATGCCCAGTGATAATGAGGCACATCGTATATATTGGTAGCTCTTCCAAGCAGTAAAACTGAACATTTGTCCATTTTACAACAGCATTGTGAAAATCACTTGCACTCCTCCTCAGACTAATGGCCACTTGTAACCCCTCTGGAATAACAAAATAACCATATAGTCATTAAAACCCAACTCTGGCAAGGTTTTAAATACACAATCTGACAGCTTAATAAGCAAAGGGCCCAAGTGTGTGCATCGAAGGACGTCTATGCTCTGCAGCTTGTAAATTTAGGCGTATGAGTCATTTATCTAAATAGCTTAAAGGACCACGATCATGAAAAATTGTAAAATTGAAAACATACATACAAAATGTACAATTCTCCCAGAGTAAAATGCACTATACATTACTTATACATTCCTATGTTGCAGTCACAGTAGGGAGTTCAAAAGGTGACAGATCTAACAGATTTTGAAATAATCAGTCTCCTCAATGGGGATTCTTAGAATTTCCTTTCTTTTTTTTACAAAAAGCACTCTCTGAAAAGGATCTATATAACGATACCAGCCATCTATCTACTCGTAGTACACTATTTTGGCAATTGGACTGAGCAACTGCAGTTCAGTAAATGCTTATATAAATACCAGAGAATCTCTTATTAGGAGATGGATTAGTCCGAAACCTGCCAGACGTCCATGATTACGCACCCGCTGCTGGGAGCATCAGGCGCAGTAGGCCCTTACTGCGAATGCGCAGGATACTCCCAGTGGCGGGAGCAATATCGAGGGCGTCCCTGTCATCTCGCCGCCAGGAAACTTGGGCGCAGGATACAGCTGGTATATGGCTGTATATGGGTATCCTGCTGCTGCAAAAGTTCCCAGCGGCATAAATACTATTCCCCCTCTAGGTCCACGTGGAGAGTGGGAAATTATGTAATTCAGCTTCCAGCTATTGCTGGAGGCCGAATTACAGGGTCTTCTGACGGCGCCAAAGTTACTCACTGTGCGCCGCTATAGCCGTAATTGCTATTATGGTCTATGGTGGCGCAGGCTGCGGCCAAATCTCCTGTGCTGTTATTACAGCGCTTGTGATCGAAGTCGCAAGCGGACAGTGACCGGAGTGGAAACTAAACTAAGACAGCGGTGGACCGGCGGATCGTTCCAGGATGCAGGATGACACAGGCACAGGGTGGCTGCAGGGGACTGGTGGAAGCCTCAGGTAAGTTAAACTTTTTTTTTCGTTTGGTTAAGGTTAAGTACATCTGTACTGAGAGGGATATGGGAGCGGACACACCGTATATACTCGCATATAAGCCGACCCGCGTATAAATAGAGGTACCCACTTTTCCCCCAGAAACCAGGCAAAAAGTGATTGACTCACATATAAGTCCCTTTCCCAAGTATAGCCCCCTCCACAGCAGCCAGACGTGCCCCCAGTCATTCCTTTTCCCCATAGCCAAAAGTGCCCCAAGGATAATACAGCCGTTTCAAGACGCCACCAGATGACATCAAAGATATGAGACACAGCGACTGCCACACAGGAAGAACACCCAATCAATGCACCGCTAACATGTTGCTTGCTCACTCCACTCCACAAGCCATGGGACATAGGTAGTCTTGAGCAGTGCACTCTGCACACTATGTTGCAGGGGATGGGGGCACGGACACAGCAGGGAGCCAGCTGGCAAGAGCAGGATCATTAGTGCAAGATCCTTTCACTCCTCTGCCAGTAACAAAACCTGCTCCACCATCCGTTCTGCTCCACTGACTCACATATAAGCCGAGGGGGTAACTTTTTAGATTATTTTGTTGTGCTGAAAAATTGGACTTATACGCGAGTATATAAAGGTATATATTTCCTTTTAAACAATGCAGATTGCCTGGCTTCCTGCAAGGCATCTGTCTAGCCATAGACCCTGAACAAGCATGCAGACAAGAGGTTTCTGACTGAAGTCAGACTGGATTAGCCACATGATTATTTCAGGTGTGTCATTCAGACACTACTAATGTCAGAAAGTTCTGCTGGACTGCCATGCAACTGGTATTGTTTACAAGTAAATAAATATGGCAGCCTCCATATCCCTTTCAGTTCAGGCGTATTTTAACTTTTGTGAGATACTGTATATATTCATGACATGTCCTTTAAAATGGAATGCTCAAGATATTTCCATACTCCATTTTAAGAACACATGATTTTGTCAGTATCAAAAAAATGTTTGCCATAGTTATTCATTACGTCCTCAGTAACTGTAGCTATGGTTTTCAGTGCTATAACGTAGCTTGAATTGCACAGTGTGGCCCTGCTTCAAAAGCATTCCTCTCTCGCAGCAGTGAATCCAGTGGTACTGCATAGATTTGGCATCTTACCAGCCTGTGCGCTCTCGCTCTGATTAAGAATACCATCAGCTCATAACAAACAGGAGACTTTGCTTCCTGTTCTCACGCTTAAGAATAGGCAGACATATAACCCTCAAAAGTATTATTTCCTAAAATAGCTGCTTTATTCATAGCTACCTTCTAAGGAGAAATATTTGACAAGCATTAAAAGCATATTATCATCCTAAAAGGGGAACACTGACTCTCAACTCAGTCAGTACCTACAGTCTAAATAGCACACCCATTTTACCTAATTTGGGACCAATATGCTCTGGCCTCTTAAGGACCCTTTTTTTTTTAGTTTTAACTATTGGTGTTTCCGAAGTGGTTAACAGAGCAACTGAGGTTCAACCTTTCCCCTCTGAAGTCTCTATGCAGCAGCTGTTTAAATGGTACAACATTAAGTTCCTTCCACTGGCCTTTTCCAATACAACTTTCATTTACATTTTAGAAATCGCCCTAAAAGCACTTGTGCAATGTTTTCCTATAAGAGTGTATGTACCATTTTCTGAGCGCTTTGGCTCAATGGAAGGTATAGTGAAAATCTCAAAGCGCTTGAATAGCGATTTCCCGGGCGGTTTTATGAATAAATGCATTGTATTTATTCATTTCTGGGTCAAACAGTTCACTTCCTGACTAACGTCAGGAAGTTAAAAAATGTATTCGCTCAGCTGAAGTGCTTAGAAAGGTTTTCTAGGTGCAAAGCGCAGGGAAAAGTGCTTAAAAAAAGCTCAATAAATCGTTCAGCGCTTGCGATAGCGTTGGCAATTTATAATGGAAACAAGGCCTAAAAGGGACCTAAAAGGAAAAAAATATTGCAGCCTCCATATCCCTCTCACTTCAGGTGTCCTTTAAAGGATACCACAACTGACATGTGGCATAATAAGATAGACATGGGTATGTACAGTGCCTAGCACACAAATAACTATGCTGTGTTCCTTTTTTTCTTTCTCTGCCTGAAAGAGGTAAATATCAGGTATGTAAGTGGCTGACTCAGTCCTGACTCAGACAGGAAGTGACTACAGTGTGACCCTCACTGATAAGAATTTCCCCCTTTTTTTATCTCTTTCTTGCTCTCAGAAGCCATTTTCTTCTAGGAAAGTGTTTTATAGTTGGAATTTCTTATCAATGAAGGTCACACTGTAGTCACTTCCTGTCTGAGTCAGGACTGAGTCAGCCACTTACATACCTGATATTTACCTCTTTCAGGCAGAGAAAGAAAAAAAGGAACACAGCATAGTTATTTGTGTGCTAGGCACTGTACATACCCATGTCTATCTCATTATGCCACATGTCAGTTGTGGTATCCTATAAAGGAGAACTGTAGTGAGAGGGATATGGAGGCTGCCATATTTATTTCCTTTTAAGCAATACCAGTTGCCTGGCAGCCCTGATGGTCTATTTGCCTAAAAAAGTGTCTGAATCACACCAGAAACAAGCATGCAGCTAATCTTGTCATATCTGTCTAAATTTGTCAGAAACACCTGATCTGCTGCATGCTTGTTCAGGGCCTATGGCTGAAAGTATTAGAGGCAGAGGATTAGCTGAATAGCCAGGCAACTGGTATTGCTTAAAAGGAAATAAATATAGCAGCCTCCATATACCTCTCACTACAGTTCTCCTTTAAAGCAATTTACAATACTCTCCCCCCCTTCTGCAAGTTTGCCTCTAATCATTGTTTTGTGCTACTTACCGTGTCCCACATGACAACCTGAATGTCGGTACTGAATGAGTTGTTGACATGCTGAGTTAAGTAAAGATTGACAAAATCACAAAAATGGTGGTACATGTTTACACCTGCAATCAAAAAAAATATACAAAACATAAAACTACTAGAGAAACCATGTATATATCAAGTTATAGAAAAGATTTGATCCACAACATTCATATTCTAATATTAGAGGTAGTTTTCACATTGCTGAAGTTGTGAAAAAAGGACAATTGAAGTGAGTGATATGGAGGCTGCCATATTTATTTCCTTTTAAGAAATGCAGATTGCCTGGCTGTTCTGCTGATACTCTGCATCTAATACTTTTAGCCATAGACCCGGAACAAGCATGCAGATCAGATGTGTGACTTAAGTTTGACTGCATTTGCCACATGCTTGTTTCTGGTGTGTGATTCAGACACTACTGATGCACTGGCATTGTGCTTCTATATCCCTTTCACTTTAGTTGTCCTTTAAAACGTGCAACTCTACTTTTGTATAAAAATATATATATTGCATAGGTCATAGATACAAAAAAAATGAAGTATCATCATAGTTTAGTCTGTAGTCAACTATTATTTTATGTATGATTCACAGCAGTCATAGCACCAGTACAATGTTTGATGGACGTATCTATTCAAAGAGTTTTTAACATCCAAATTTCTTTCTGCAGTCAGAATATTCATGTAGCCAGTGCTAGTCACTTTCCCTGGGAATTCACAATGCTACATGCTTGCTCACGGCTACAGGATTACAACTTCCTAGAGCACAAGGCAAAGAGAGAAGTTAATGGTAATGGTTGCTCCAATCTCTGCATTACACAGTTGCCCTTGAGGGAATGGTACTGTATTTGATTTTTTTTTATGAAAATGGCATCCCATTTTAAAGAGAATGAATAGTGGTATCAGAGTACATTTGTTCTAATTGCATTTAGCACTAAAAAAATATATTTATTTGTAAATTAAAACATGAACTTGCATAATAAGGTTTTATTGAAAAGGACTTTATAATGATAAAAGTGTCAGCAGAACATAATGAAGAATGTCAGATACAAAAAAAAAAAAAAAAATTAAGTTAGCATGTTGCTTCGCTGTAAACACACTAGATTTCCCTCAGCTGAAATGATTACTGTTGATGCTTTAGTCGGAAAACAAAACAAGTGCCCCCTAATAGAGGTCCGTCCGGTCGGATCACTATTCCCAATACTTGTTGTTTCCTGTAGAACCTTAAAGCGGACCTGAACTCAGAATGTGCTCTCAGTTCTAAAAGAAACAACAGCATAATAACCTCTACAGAAAAATACTTTTTTGCTACAGCCGATACAAATCCTGCAATAAATCTGCAATCTATCTAATTACTGCTTTCATGGAGGCACACATAGGGTTAACATCCTGTATTTGTGTCAGGCAGCTGGTGGATCCAATTACAACTTATGCTTAGTCACAGATCAGGGGGAATTATGCTGGATCCACACGGTGCGTTCGCGCACTCGATTTCCTGCTTGATTCCCATCGATTCGTTTATTTCCAACATGTCCGATTTGGATTTCGATGGATTGCTAGGTCGATTCGCGTGCAGAGTATGCCAAATCAACCTAACGATCCATCGAAATCCAAATCGGACATATTGGAAATAAACGAATCGATGGGAATTGAGCGGGAAATCGAGTGCGCGAACTCACCGTGTGGATCCAGCTTAAGACAGGCTAAACTCTTGAAATACATACACAGGGTGCATTTCTATATGTGAAAGAATTTAGGTCCTTTAAAAAGAACGTTCAGCCTCACAAAGACACTCACCCTTCTCCCCCTCCCCTCTTTACTGTGCAGTACACGCTGCTCAGCCAGGGACAATTCTGTCTTTAGTACGATCATTTCCAAACTGCAGCCCATATGCATCTCCAAAAATCATTCTAGGTGACAAGACTGTTGAAGTGATTCTCAAGCACAGGAAGCATAGCATGTCAACAGGTGTCATGTTGTGCAGTTGTATGATATATTATTATTATTTATTTATAAAGCGCCAACATATTCCGTGGCGCTGTACAATGTAAGAAAACAAACAAGGGATACATAATGATACAGACAGTGATATACATCAAATATGAACACTGATACAAGATACAGCACTGCTGATTACAATTTGATTTAACATGAAGACTAAAATGTATATATGTCTAACAGTGTGCAAGCAATTAAATTAATAACATTCCATGACACAAAAGGGTGAGAGCCCTGCCCTTGCGAGCTTACAATCTAAAGGAATGGGGTGGAAACAAGAGGTGGGGAAGTATACAGTATATGTACAGGCAGTGCGTAATTAGGTTATTTAGTGGGTGCATGGCCAAAGCTAGAGAATATGCTTGTCGGAAAAGGTGGGTTTTGAGGGAGCGTTTAAAGATTTCAAAGGTGGGAGAGTGGCGGATGTGTTGTGGAAGGGCATTCCAGAGGAGGGGTGAGGCACGTGGGAAGTCTTGTACACGTGAATGTGAGGAGGTAATTGTAGCAAAAAAAGACTTGGAGGAAAGATACGGAGCACGTATACCCCAGGAAATGTAAATACAGACTGATTCAATGTAGAAGAGGATAGAAGAAGCTCGTGTGCAGACCTTAGATTGCGGTTGGGTTGGTATCTGGAGACTAGTGAGGAGATGTACAAGGGAGAGAGATTGTGGAGAGCTTTGTAGGTTAGGGTTAAGAGTTTTAACTGAATCCTCTTATTAATTGGTAGCCAGTGAAGAGCTTGACAGAGAGGGTCAGCAGAGGAAGAGCGAGAGATGAATGAGTCGAGCAGCAGAGTTCAGTACAGAATTGAGCGGTGCTAGTCGGTTAGTTGGAAGTCCACCAAGCAATATATTACAATAGTCCAATCGAGATATAATAAGAGCATGTACTAACATTTTGGTTATGTCATGGGAGAGAAAAGGTTGGATACGTGCTATGTTTTTCAGTTGGAAGTGGCAGGAGCTGGTTAGGGAGTTAAGGTCTGGGGCTGAGAGGTACAGTTGTGTATCATCTGCATATAGGTGGTATAAGTTACCAAGACCGTGCATGTAGATGGAGAAGAGGAGGGGCCCAGGTACAGAGCCTTGAGGTACCCCTACAGAGAGAGGATGTGAAGAGGAGGCCTGATCTGAATAAGAAACAGTGAAAGACCTTCCAGTGAGGTAGGAAGATATCCAGGAGAGAGTGAGGTCCTTTATTCCTATAAATGAAAGGATCTGTAGGAGTAGAGTGTGGTCGACAGTGTCGAATGCTGATGACAGATCTAGAAGGATGAGTATGGAATAATAGCCTTTGGATTTAGCTGTGAGGAGATCATTAGCTACTTTAGTGAGGGCTGTTTCCGTGGAGTGGTTTGGCCGGAAGCCAGACTGGAACTGATCAAGCAAGGAATTTGCAGATAAATACTGACTTAGTTCAGCATGAATGTGGCGTTCAAGTAATTTAGATGCAAATGGGAGAAGTGACACTGGGTGGTAGTTAGCAAGTTCGGTGGGGTCTAGAGATGGTTTTTTAAGTAGTGGTGTTACAACAGCCCTCTTGAGTGAGGATGGAAAAATTCCAGTGGAGAGGGATAGGTTAAACAGCGATGTTAGGGCAGGGATGAGGGATGTTGATAGCTGTGGAATGAGATGTGATGGGATAGGATCCAAAGAACAGGTGGTTAGATGGGATTTGGAGATAAGGGAAGAGAGCGAATGTTCGGAGAGTGGAGAGAAACTGGAAAGAGAGCAGTCAACAAGAGGAGTGGAGATGTCTATGTGGAAAACACACTACGGATTTTTGCAATTTTATCTGTAAAGTATGTTGCAAATTCTTCAGCTGACAAGCATGAAGGAGGAGGAGGAGGGGGTAAACGGAGAAGGGAGTTGAAAGTACTGAACAGGCGCTTTGGATTGTGCAAGTGGGAGGATATGAGGGAGGAGAAGTATGATTGTTTTGCAGAAGAGAGAGCGGTTTTAAACTTGTTCAACTCTTTTTTGTAAGTAATGAAATCCTCATTAGTATTAGTTTTTCTCCAACGGCGTTCAGCTACCCTAGAGCTCCCCTTTAGCGGTTTAGTAGCTTTGGTCAGGCAGGGTTGGCGACTGACACGGTGTGGGCGAACATTGGTGAGGGGTGCGATTGCATCCATGACTTGCGTGATTGAGCAGTATATAGGAACCAGATGACGCTTGTACCTTGGCAAGTCAGAACTGTGGAGGCATCTGTGTAAATGCAGCCTTATGATCTCCACACCAGCAAATAAGGCTCAGTGAGTCCCGTCTTTGCCGCCCTAAAAGACGCTCCAGAATATAAGACGTACACAGGTTTAGAGGGCAGAAACCAGGGGAAAAAAATATATACTAAACCTGGTGAGTCCATGTTCCAGGAGCATATTGTACATGTTATCCCCAAATGGTGTCCTCCTGTGTCCCCCATGTCTACCCATATGTCTTCCTGTGTGACTAATGTGTCCTGTGTGCCCCATGTCTCCATGTGTCCTCCTGCTTGCCCCGTCTCCCCCATGTGTTCTACTGTGTGCCCCGTCTCCACCATGTGTCCTTCTGTGTGCCCAACCTCCCCCATATGTCCTTCTGTGTGCCCCCCGCGTGCCTCCGCTATCTCCCTTGTATCTCATGCCCCCCCTCCATGTGTGCAATGGCAGCAGCTTACCTAATACATGCCGCCACGAAAACTGCAGACACCAGTTGTCTCCAGGCTGCTTCCTCTTGTGCGCGGCTACTGATGACGCAATCAGTACAAGCCGCGCACTAGAAGAAGTGGAATGGAGAAGATGAGCGTCTGCAGTCCTCATGGCACAATGTATTGGGTAATCCGCTGCACACATGGAGGGGGGACACGAGATACAAGGGGGATAGCGGAGGCACAGGCAAGGAATTCCCGACGTGGCGAGGGCCGTATCGGCGGGTGTTCGTAAGTCGGGGATTCCCTGCCTTTGAGGTATAAGATACAGGGACTTTTTCTCCCCATTTTGGGGTGGAGAAAAGTGTGTCTTATACGACGAAAAATACGGTATTTAACACTTATCTTAAGAACAAAGATCAAACACTGATATGAAGCCTGTAAATTCAGGCTAAAGAAACAAAAATATAACACAGAAGCCCTAACAAATAGCACAACGTTGACATTTACTTAGCTACCTTAGAGAAGGTTTACCTGCATCCAGCTTCATGAAATATGTTGGTTTATCAATTATAACATCACAGTGCCCATCTTCTATAGGCCTGAAGGGTAAAGAGCTGTACGTCTGCAATTCTGCAAACCTGGGATAAGAAAAAAAGACACATCTAAGTTGTGACTTCATTTACAGGACATGGGATAAGGCTTCCAATTCAATAAGCTCTAAGCAGACATCTAAATTAATCCTCATGATTTTCCTGTATAAATCGTTGATTGTTACGATAAAAAAAAAAATGTACGTTAAATATATCATATAGGAGACACACAGAGTGATATTTAAAAAGTGAAATGAAGTTTATTGGCTTTACAGAAAGTGTGCAATAATTGTTTAACCACTTTACCCCCGCCCGTACGAATTTCTCCGTCCCTTTTTCCATCCTTTAACCCCCAGGGACGGAGAAATCCGTACTTTGCGCACTCCCGCCGCTGCCCGCGCTCCCGCTCGTAAACACGCCGCCCGCCCCTAGTAAACACGCCGCCGCCCGCTCGCCCGGAGATCAATGAACGGGAAAATCCATTCCCGCTCGTTGATCTAAGCCCCGCAATGATCCGCTGCTCTCCGATGAGCAGCGCGATCATTGTGAAAAGTAAACACTTACCCAGCCTCCAAGTACTTCCTCCAAGCTTCCGGAAGGACGCTTGGAGGTCGCATTAAAACAAAAAGTTACTGTGGCCATCTTGTGGCCAAATAGTAAAACTACACCCTACACATTTTTCACATACAAATAAATTACTTTTACACAAAAAATTAACTCATTACCTCCCACACTCCCAAATTTTATTTTTTTTTTGTAATAAAAAAAAAATTAAAAAATGTACAATAAAAAAAAAATACATAAATAGTTACCTTAGGGACTGAACTTTTTAAATATTTATGTCAGGAGGGTACAACACAGTTACTTTATAAACTATGGGCTTGTAATTAGGGATGGACGCAAAACTGAAAAACCTTTATTTCCAAATAAAATATTGGCGCCAAACATTGTGATAGGGACATAATTTAAACGGTTTTATAACCGGGACAAAAGGGCAAATACATTTCATGGGTTTTAATAACAGTAGCATGCATTATTTAAAAACTATAATGGCCGAAAACTGAAAAATAATTAATTTTTTTCCCACATTTTTCCTATTTTCCCATTAAAACACATTTAGAATAAAATAATTCTTGGCATAATGTCCCACCTAAAGAAAGCCTAATTGGTGGTGGAAAAAACAAGATATAGATCGTTTAATTGTGATAAGTAATGATAAAGTTATAGACGAATGAATGGAAGAAGCGCTGAAAGGTGAAAATTACTCTGGTGGTCAGGGGGTAAACCCCCTCAGTGGTGAAGTGGTTAAATAAAATTAGGCAGGTGCATACATTTGGACACTCTTGTCATGTTATGGATTCCAAAACCTTTAGAACTACAGTGATGTGAAAAACTATTTGCCCCCTTCCTGATTTCTTATTCTTTTGCATGTTTGTCATACTTAAACATTTCTGCTCATCAAAAACCATTAACTATTAGTCAAAGATAACATAATTGAACACAAAATGCAGTTTTAAATGATGGTTTTTATTATTTAGTGAGAAAAAAAGCTCAAAACCTACATCACATCACTGTAATTGTTGGAACTCAAATTAGCTTGGTAAGCTCAGAGACCCCTGACCTACATACACAGGTGAATCCAATTAAAAGAAAGAGTATTTAAGGGGGTCAATTGTACGTTTCCCACCTCTTAATTTTATCTGAAGTGTAGCAACATGGGGGTCTCAAAACAACTCTCAAATGACCTGAAGACAAAGATTGTTCACCATCATGTTTTAGGGAAGGATACAGAAAGCTGTCTCAGACATTTCAATTGTCTGTTTCCACAGTTAACATATAGAGGAAATGGAAAACCATAGGCTCAGTTCAAGTTAAGGCTCGAAGTGGCAGACCAAGAAAAATCTTGGATAAACAGAAGCAACGAATGGTGGCAACAGTCAGAGTCAACCCACAAACCAGCACCAAAAACCTATCACATCATCTTGCTGCAGATGGAGTCACTGTGCTTCGTTCAACCATTCGGCACACTTTACACAAGGAGATGCTGTATGCAAGAGTGATGCAGAGGAAGCCTTTTCTCCGCCCACAGCACAAACAGAGCTGCTTGAGGTATGCTAAAGGACATTTGGACAAGCAAGCTTCATTTTGGAATAATGTGCTGTGGACTGATGAAACTAAAATTAAGTTATTTGGGCATAACAAGGGGAGTTATGCATGGAGGAAAAACAACACAGCATTCCAAGAAAAACACCCGCTAACTACAGTAAAATATGGTGGTGGTTCCATCATGCTTTGGGGCTGTGTGGCCAGTGCAGGGACTAGGAATCTTGTCAAAGTTGAGGGACGCATGGATTCCACTCAGTATCAGCAGATTCTGGAGACCAATGTCCAGGAATTGGTGACAAATCTGAAGCTGCGCCAGGGCTGGATCCTTCAAGAAGACAAAGACCCTAAACACTGCTTAAAATCCACTAAGACATTCATGCAGATGAACAAGTACAGCGTTATTAGAAAAAGAAGGAACACCGAGAACCCAATATAGTGTAGTAAGTAGAGTAATGGGTAAATGGAAAATTATATGACTGATATACTCACAAGTCAGGGTTACCGTATAGGCAACCACTGTATAGGCAGGTGAGGAGATTAGACCTGTCCTCGTTTAGGATTAAGATGTTGCTCTCTGTAGATTAGGAGAAGAAAAGGGGATTCGACCCCTCCACCAGGGGTGGAAACTGATATTATAAGGAGAACAGAGGCACCAAAAGAATAAAAACATATATCTAAAAGTTATAAAATTCCTCAGGAGGTGGTGGTGGACTAGCCTCCCCGAAGTAGACATGATACTGTCGATTTTAGTACAAACAAGTTTATTTATATACTCCAACATACAATGCAACGCATTTTGCAGGTACATCCCCACTTCTTCAGGCAATAACGAAAAGGAGTACACACAGTGCAGTCTTAAAGAGGAACTCCAGTGAAAATAATGTAGTAAAAAAAGTGCTTCATTTTTACAATAATTATGTATAAATGATTTAGTCAGTGTTTGCTCATTGTAAAATCTTTCCTCTCCCCGATTTACATTCTGACATTTATTACATGGTGACATTTTTACTGTGGGCAGGTTATGTAACTGCTCCTAGCTGTTCTGGCTGTTACAGACAGCTGTAAACAGCTAATTCCTGTCTGTGAACATTGTTACATTGTGGCAGTTTGCCCAGAGTACCGCGGCACTCAGAGCTTCTTGTGGGAGGGGTTTCAGCACAAAATCAGTCATACAGCGCCCCCTGATGGTCTGTTTGTGAAAAGCATCATATTTCTCATGTAAAAGGGGGTATCAGCTACTGATTGGGATAAAGTTCAATTCTAGGTTGGAGTTTCTCTTTAAGGTCACGATCATCAGAGGCGCTTATCGTGACCTTAAGACTGCCCTTTGTGTACTCCTTTTCGTTATTGCCTGAAGAAGCGGGGATATACCTGCGAAATGCGTTGCATTGTATGTTGGCGTATATAAATAAATTTGTTTGTACTAAAATCGACAGTATCATGTCTACTTCGGGGAGGCGAGTCCACCACCGCCTCCTGAGGAATTTTAAAACTTTTAGATATGTTTTTATTCTTTTGGTGCCTCTGTCCTCCTTACAAGTACAACGTTATGGAATGGCTATCTCAGTCCCCAGACCTGAATATCATTGAAAATCTGTGGTGTGAGTTAAAGAGAGCTGTCCATGCGTGGAAGCCATCAAACCTGAATGTACTAGAGATATTTTGTAAAGAGGACGGAGTGGTCCAAAATAACTTCAACCAGAATCTAGACTCTCATTGGAACCTACAGGAAGCGTTTAGAGGCTGTACATTTCTGCAAAAGGAGGATCTACTAAATATTTATTTCAATTCTTTTTTGTGGTGCCCAAATTTATGCACCAGACTAATTTTGTTTAAACAATTATTGCACACTTTCTGTAAATCCAATAAACTTCATTTCACTTCTCAAATATCACTGTGTGTGTCTCCTATATGATATATTTAACTGACATTTTTTATCTTAACAACCAACGATTTATAAAAGAAAATCATGACGATTAACAAGGTTGCCCAAACTTTAACATCCCGCTGTATAGGCAAGAATTACAACATACAGTAAAACTTCCGTTATCAATACTGGAGTTTCAGGATGCTTAAATCTACTATTACACTTCTTTATATTTATACAGTAATAAACATCTCTTACATTTTAAGTCTGTGACATTTTAAGTTAAACAGAACCTACGATAAGCAGTAAAAAAAAAAAAAATTCATACATACCTGGGGCTTCCTCTAGCCACCTTCGGCCTGATCGCTCCCTTACTGACCTTTGCCTTCTGGATGCTCCATTATCGGTTCCGATAACTTCGGCCAGTTGGCGCAAATTGTTTTTTACTGCTCATCTCAGGTCCACTTTAAAGAGACTCCGTAACAAAAATTGCATCCTGTTTTTTATCATCCTACAAGTTCCAAAAGCTATTCTAATATGTTCTGGCTTACTGCAGCACGTTCTACTATCACCATCTCTGTAATAAATCAACTTATCTCTCTCTTGTCAGACTTGTCAGCCTGTGTCTGGAAGGCTGCCAAGTTCTTCAGTGTTGTGGTTCTGTGATGCTTCCCCCCCCCCCCCCCCCCCCCAGGCCCCTCTCTGCACACTGCCTGTGTATTATCTAGATTAGGGAAGCTTCTCTCTTCTCTCTTATCTTTTACAAGCTGGATAAATCCTCCTCTGAGCTGGCTGGGCTTTCACATACTGAGGAATTACATACAGGCAGAGCTGTACTGCACTCTGCCGGAAGAAACAGCCTGACACTTCAGTGGAAGATAGCTGCAGGGGGAAAGAAACACACAAATGATCTCTTGAGATTCAAAAGGAAGGGTGTATACAGCCTGCTTGTGTATGAATGTATTTTCTATGTGTGGACATACTGTACATCAACCTACTTCCTGTTTTGGTGGCCATTTTGTTTGTTTATAAACAAACTTTTTAAAACTGTTTTTAACCACTTTTAATGCGGCGGGGAACGGCGAAATTGTGACAGAGGGTAATAGGAGATGTCCCCTAACGCACTGGTATGTTTACTTTTGTGCGATTTTAACAATACAGATTCTCTTTAAGCCTGACCTGTGTCTTAATTTGTTTTTAATTATTGTTTTTAACATTAATACAGAGTTTATGGGGAGTATAAAATGTGGGGTATAGTACTGTTTTTTTTAGCTAGGCTCTCTCAAGCAACCAGAAACTACACTTATCTGGAATCAGCCAATCTCTGTTGGTGGCGGAAATTGGGGTTTTAACTATTAGTGGAAAGTCAAGTTGTAATTTTGTCCAGCCTGCCCTCTGATTCAGGTGGCATTGAAGAAAGCTTCTAAACTCTCCAACTCAAACTAAAAAGACAGTAAGGCAGCATCTGAGTAGCATTACTGTCCCCAAATAGCCTCCCCAATACTTATACTTGTGAGGTGGCCACTCCATTTCCCTTTCTATTGCATCCCTAGAGTACCAAGCAGGAAACCCACCTAATGATGTCCTTGTGCAAACCATGCTAGGGAACAGCTAAGTGTATCAGGCTCTTCTGGCACTCCTGTTCCACCATTGTAACAATAAAAAGGCAATAGAGAGTGTATTAGAGCAGTGTTCCTCAACCCTGTCCTCAAGGCTCAACAACAGGGCATGTTTTGTGGAAATCCATAGAGGTAGTTAATTAGCTCTGGTGAGACACTAATTACGTCACTTGTGCATGTTTGTGGTTTTCTGCAAAACATGTACTGTTGGTGGGCCTTGAGGATATGTTTGGGGAACTCTGTATTAGAAGGGGGAATAGCCTATGTCGATCGACAGAGGAGAGGTGACTGTGTTTATATAGTGCTGACATCTTCCGAAGTGGTTACAAGGTATATATTCTTGTCACTAACCGTCCCTCAGAGGGGCTCACAATCAAATCTCTAGCATAGTCATACGTCCAGGGCCCATTTTTAGGGGAAGCCATTTAAAACTTATCAGTCTGGTTTTTTTTGGATGTGAGAGGAAACTGGAGTGCCCGGAAGAAAACCAGACAGACACAGAGAGAACATACAAACTCTGGCAGATAGTGCCCTGGGTTGAATTTGAACCAGGGAGCCAGTGCTGAAAAGCAAACGTGCTATCCACTACGTCCCTTTATGAACTATAGCAACTAGAATTCTGCACAAAGTGAAATCCTATAGGTTACTACAAGGTACTTCTTTTGTATAAACACAGGGATTTTGAGCCATCTTATTCCACAGCACAAACCTTTTTTAATTCATTCTCACAGCATCTAAACCTTTCCTCCACTCATTTAGCTTCTCGGAATTTCCAGGATTGGAGTCATGTTCCTGAAGCAGTATTATGTTGTATAAATTATAGTGTCTTCCAGCCAAGACAATCCAGCAAACCAATGGGAAACAAGAGCATCACCCAAGCAGGAAATACTTACTTCCTATTGGATGGCCCCACCAATGCTACTTTGTGTGTCAGTGAAAATGAATGCAGTTTCTCTTCCACACAGATAACAGTATTTGAGGCTTCCACTTAAAAAGTTCTCATGAAAATTCACACACCCTCCTGCAAGTGCAGCAGCCTGCAGCTCAAGCCGTTAATCAATTGCAGCTAAAATGGAACGGCAGTACTGACATTGGATTTCTGTCTGCAGCAGGTAAAAGAAATTAATTAGGACTTTTACAATCTGACTTTGATTTATACCTCAGGTGGTTAATTACAAAATGCTTCTTTGTTGGGAGAAAAAAACCTCCATCATATGAAGCAACACAAGGTTACAATTAGTTCAGCAGGGCTTTAAATGCTGTGAAAGTGACACTCCATGATGCACTGCATCTGTATGCAGCTGCCCCATCAGATGACCTGCGGTGGGGTCACATAATGACATCCTCACACTTTATTCAGCATGATCTACAACAGGCACGTCAGAGATTAAATCTGAGACATAAAAGTCCAGAGAAAAGCAGTATAATGACTGCTAGATACATTGGTGAGTAATAGTTTCAGTACTATTGAGTAATACCGAGAAGCTATATGTGAATGGGAAAGCTGTTCTGTTGCCTGGAACTGCTCTTTGAATTTGAATTCCAGGCACACTAAACTGTGGACACATGGTGGCCAGTGTGCAGCTCAAAAAGTCATATTTATATAGAGTGGCTAAACCTGTGGCACCCACCATTAATCTGGATTAAGGAGCCACACAAAAGCATTTCTCAGGGGAGACAACAAGAAGGTGCTGCTAAATTATCTGCTTAGGAAGGTTAGAGCAAATGTGGTGTTAGGCATTTGGTCAGTACACCTGCTGGATTGATATCGCCCAACAGGGATTGGGATTGCTAGGCCAAGGCTGTCCAGAGGCACAGTTAGCCTATGATGTGTTCTGTGGCAATGCAGGGGGCAGAGTGCCTAGCGAGTGGTGCAGACGTGAGTTTACCCGGCAGGTGCGGAGTAAAAAGCGATTGCCCATTGATCGGCCGAGATGATGGCTGGCTGGGTGTTACTGTAAACACAGGTGCCCCTGATGAGTCACGAGGGAGTGACGAAATAGATCGGGCGGGAGGTTGGACATACCAGGAAGTGAAAGGCCGGTGCAGGCGGTGGTGTCTGCAAGCTGAGTGGAGGGGGAGCTGGAGGACCCAATACAAGCGGAGCCCTAGCAGGCAACGTGGGAGAGCCCGTAAAACTCTATGTGTGCAATATCTTTGGAGAATGTGAGTGCAATTTTATAATTAAAGTTTTAAGTGTTATACGGAGTTACGCTATGCAGGCTATTTCTTTGAGGTAATATGCATGGATAATGTGGAGAATGATGGTAGCCTAAAGGGACAGCATTAAAGTGGTACCAGGATCCTGAAGTACTGAGGCTCCTGGATTTGTGCATGGTTGGCCAGTCTAGCAGTGGCCAATACATCTGGTGAGTCTGTTTACTGTTGGGTGTCCATGGTGATGGTGGCACGAGAAACCAAGATACTGCATAAGCGGACTTTTATGTGATTTTCATGTGGACTTTTATGTGAATTAGGATGTGCACTTAAACAATTGTGTACAAGTTTTCTAGGTTGTGCCTGACCTTGTGGTAGCGTACTCCGTCTGGACTTTTTATTTCTTTTTAGCTATAGCGTTTTGATACATTTTATATACTGTAAACACGCTGGATCATCAGCTGAGTCAGTCATTATTGACCGCCTCAGCTGACTTTAATCTAGCGTGTGTACGGGCCACTGGGGTAAGGTTATGGTAATCAGATGTTAATTGGTTAGATTAGGACCCATTTCCACTGAATGAGACTTGAGGCAAAATGTGAATGAGTTTCGCTCTAGAATGCATTTGGTAAAAACGCAGATGCAGCACAAACAGCCAATGGAAATGGGCCCTTAGTGATCATGGTAAATCAGGAAATAGGATAAGATTAGGCAGTGTTTTAAAAGCGTGGTTAGATTTTAAGTCCCTACTATTCTTACTACATTGAGGGGATCTTCACTATCCTTGTAATCTAGTTCTTGTAAAACTGTACTAAAAATAAAAAGCTTCTATATACATAACTTTTTGTTAAACAATGTCTGTAATGTGACAACCACTGCTCCTTCCTGTAGCCAAATCATGGTACACCTTCCATTTGCCAAATATGGAAAGCTGCAACGTGCTGATCTGCTGCTAATACTTTGTCCCCAGTGGAAGGGGGGTGTGTTGTGCAACAAATCTCCCTCCTGCATTCTGATTGAGAGGAGTGGC
The DNA here is from genome assembly GCF_040937935.1 of Hyperolius riggenbachi. Taxonomy (NCBI): domain Eukaryota; kingdom Metazoa; phylum Chordata; class Amphibia; order Anura; family Hyperoliidae; genus Hyperolius; species Hyperolius riggenbachi. The sequence goes on from NC_090654.1 coordinate 195,097,322, forward strand.
AGTTCAGCCGTGTCAGCCGTTCCAGAAGGCCTCAGAACACAGCCAACAAAGAGATTTGAAGCTATGGAGCTCAGCAGTGGTCATGTGACTCGGTTACCACTGAATTAATGCGCTTATGCAATTTTTTGTTGTATTGTGGCATTAATGCCAATATACAAGGAGACAGAGAAGGCCAACGAAAAAAAATTGGGTAAACAGCAGCTTTGAGTGTAAGTGAAAGGTCAGGTTAGGGATAAGTATTCGAGTGGGAAAGCATCAAGGTTAGGAACAAGGTGAAAGTTAGGACTGTAAAAAAACAGGGTTAGGGGGGTCAGGAAGGGAGTCAATGTTAGGGCTCAGCCCGAGAGACGGAGAAGGTAATGGTTAGGTATACAATTATCAGAGAGACTAGGAAGTAAGTGCGTATACACATGGGGAGGGGAGAGTTAGTTTGGAGACAGGTTACAAAAGCCTACATAAACTTAAAGTGTACCCTAGCCGAAGCTCGGGTACACAAATTAGATACTTACCTTCAGAGAGGGAAGCCTCAGGATTCTATTGAGGCTTCCCTCTGCATTCTAATATCCCGTCGCCAAGCACTGTCCCCCGGAAAATTTGCGACAAGGCATTGCCGCTAATAAGATTGGGGCCGCACAGCTCCTCTTCCTTATTCATGTCCATGCAATAACAGACCGAGCCCGTCCACGCATGCGCCGTGAGACGGACCCGCGGGCTCAGTGGTACTGCGCATGAGCAGGTGGGCTTGCATGGCTACAGCGCGGCCATGAATAAGGAAGTGGAGCTACATGGCCCCAATGTGGAGGGGGGCTGTGCTCTGCAACAGGGGGCTTTAGATATGCGAGGGAAGCCTCGATAGGATCCTGAGGCTTCCCACTCTTCAGTGTAAGATCTTGTTTTGAAACCAAGCTTCAGCTCGGATTCACTTTAAGATATTGCGGTTATGCTACCTTAGAGGGTATCCAAGGCATAAACAGTTCAAACATGTTCTGCATAGCTATTTAAGTAGGGGCACACTTACCAAGACTGTAGAGGACTCTTCCGATGACCCTGAGACTGCAACCTCTGAGAGTCCAACTCACAGTGGCCTCCAATCTCACCTTCCTGGATAAAATCCTCCTTAAATCTGGAGAAGTATAACATTATTATTATTATTATCACATTCTGCAGTTTTGTACAATATAGGGAATACACACAGCGTACATGGACAAACAAGGGAGGTGCAGGTAACATACAGTACAGAAATGAACCAAAGGGGTACCACATGGAGACCCACTGAGTGTTATCCTAGCAAAACTGGATAGAATTACGATTACAAATAATTACGTTTCAGGGGTGCATAATGTATATATGGGATGTATGGCCAGCTCCACCTTTAGATAGAGAGGGATTGATTGCCTGTGCCCACACACCGCACATTGATTTCAAACAGATTTCAGCATGAAGCCTATTGGAAACCGCCATGCTGCTGCCTGCCAGCCCCTCCCCCCCCCCAATGTATAAGTGTGCCCCCCGTGCTAAATGTTAGAGGCCAATGTGACTCCGGGCCTCCTCAGTTGTTCTGCATCATCACGAGTGCCTGTACTACATTACTCGACACGTGTAGGGACGCGGACGTCACAACATGTGCCTGTGTCACATGAAACAGGAGTTCACAGTGACAGGCAGCGGATGCGGGGACACTGCCATGGGGTCCATTGGCCACCGCTAATCCGTTATATCGAACTCCGTTACAGCCCCACACCTGATCAAGCCCTTGCGACCAAGGTTTTTCCATCATTTACAATTGACCCATTTGAGAGATTTTGGCCAGAAATGGATTGAAAGATCAATCGGGCAGTCATGTTGGGGCATCAATTCACTTCTGATTTGATAAACTTATCAAGTAATGTACAGGCATCCTTACTGTAGAGAGGACAAGACAATGATGGATACACAACTGGCTGGATACTCCTAGGTCAGATTATATGCTTGCTTAAACCTCCTTTAGAAGGATTTAAGGGTAGGTGAGTACTGATTACATTTTGGAAAGGAGTTGAGAGAAGAGACTGTATGCAGGAGTGAGAAAAGATAACTGTGGATGAATAAAAAAATGCCATTAGCAGATCAGCAGTAGCACTTTCAATAGTATTATACACTTTCTTTAAAACATAAAGAATCTCCAAGTATCAAATCCTTGTGCAAGAAGTGATGTCCACAATGCATCCTTTCATGGTATTAGGAGAAGTAGGCAATCAAATGATTCCTTTATGTCCTTGTAAGACAGTTTCAATTATAAAACTGATGGTCTACAGCACTTACTTTAAATTTTCATAAAACATGTTTTAACTCGAACTTCCCAACTGAATGTGAAAATTCTTTTTAGTTCCAGTGCATTTATAAAATTGTGGATGAGGGGGCGCATGCGCGGCGCTCACGAGGCATGACGTGTCTTGAGTGAGCTCCGTCGGCAGTCAGGAACAAAAGACCCTTTTCTATAGCTAACACGGATGCTTCGACCCTCTACCTGCACCCCGGCTTGCATGATATGACACAGAAGGGAAGCCGATCCTCAAAAGGCAAGAAAGCACGATCTCAAGGGACTTTTCCAGCTCTTACTTCCTCCCGGGCCTCCACGAGGAGTACAACCAAGATGGCGGACGTCACGCAATACCTCGCCTCCCTCTACCAAAACGAAGCAGTGCCAGACAGATGGTTCGTTACGAACGCCCCCTCGGAAAGTCCAGCAATCTCCCCCTTGGGACAGGCAGGAACTCTTGGCTGATATCGGCAAAATGCTCAAAACGGAGCTAGCCACAGCGGTAAAGGACATCTCGGCACAACTACACGAAGTAGGCCAGAGGGTAGGAGTCCTTGAGAACCGCATGGACAGATGCCCTTACTGATGACAAGCGACGTATTGCTGATCTCGAATCATGGGTTGAGGCTGCGGAGTCTAGGCTTGAGGATTACGAAAATCGAGCTAGACGCTCTAACCTGCGCATCCGCGGCCTCCCCGAATCTTTTGAGGCCCTCAGGGAAGTAGCTGTTAACTTGTTCTCTGCATTCCTTCCACAAGTTGACCCGGAGATGTGGCGGCTCGATCGCATACACAGAGCCCTGGGAAAACCGAAAACCCCGAACACCCCACGAGATGTTATTTTAAAATTACACTACGGGGAGATGAAGGAACAGATCATGACGGCTGCTAGAGACCTGGAGGACTTACCTGGGGTCCCTTCGTCTACATATCTATGCGGATCTGTCCCCGGTCACCCTACAAAGGAGAAGGCTGCTTAGACCGATCACTCTTTCACTTACCCGAGAAAGAATACGCTACCGATGGAATTTCCCCTTCGCTTTGACCTTTACCTTGGGAAATTGCCTTCACTCCATTAAAACCCTTGAGGAGGGCAAGTCTGTGCTTCAAGAGGCTAACATCCCAGTTGAAACTCTGGAAAATCTCTCACTACCGCAGCGGGGGCCCAGGACTCGGAGAGAGTGGTCTGAGGTGACCTGTCGGTCTCCTAGCACGTAACTTTTAACCTTAAACATTACTTCTATCACCACAAGTCACCTTTTGCCTTATGTCTCTAGACTTGAATCTCCTATCTGTAGCTTCCGGACCCTACATACCCGCTGAGGCCCACCGCGGCACTCCACGATGAGACTCCAGCTTTGCAACTGTCTCACCCCCGAGCCCCACCATGCTTCCTAAGGTATATACATGTGCTCTATCTTAACCTGGGAACCTCCAAGTTGTGCAGCTCCTCTCGCCATTAAGCTCAACTATGACTCTCTGCTATACTACGGCCATTCTATTTGGCACGTTATGGGCCCATGCGAGACTTACAGGGGTTGCTCCCCTTCTTTTGTGCTATCCCTAGGAAGCGACATTGGCTTTGTACATGATTGTTACCACAGCGTTGAACTATAGCCTTGCTTGTTTGTAGTCTGGGGTGGTGCCTGTAGCGGTTCGTGCCCCCCTGCCCCCCCCCCCCGGTGCCCTTCGGGCCCCTGGGCCTGGGCTCCTAGGTGGACGAAGGGAAGGATCTCTACTGTTTATGGGTACTTGTGGGCCCGGACTTTATTTACATTTCTCCAATTTCACTATGTTTGATTAAGGTTTCCTTTTCATGATGTTAACTGTTTTGACTTTTGTATAAAAATTGTTAGATCTCTTTGCTGGGGCTTGGCTGGAGACTCGACCCATACGCCCGATTCAGGCGGGCTGGCCCGTGCGGGGGGGGGGCGCCCTGGGGGGGGGGAGGGGGGGGGACTGGCCTCCCCCTCTCCCTTGCTTTTGTGGGCTTCCGCCCGGTACGGGCCCGCCCTGGTACATATCGCAGCTTCCACTGCTTTCTTTTGGCTCGGGTCTGGGCCATGCCCACGCTCCTTTGCTGAGGTTGATAAAATCCACAGTTTATTATATGGTTGGTCTATGTTCCTGACTGTCAGGCAATGTTGTCCCTCTGTAGAAGCCTTAAGGGGGATTATGTATCTCCTCTGGCTTTACATCATGTCACTAAGTGACATACTAGCGTGGCCTGTTGCGCAACAGGCTGCTCTAGATACTCCATACACCAGAATCCAGGGTAACTTACTGCACTCCTATCCCAACAGGGTTAACTACTCTATCACTCATGCTGTCTCATATACTCACTTCATTAATCTAGCATTATTCTCTCAATTTATCAATGGTTTTGACAATTCTGTCACATAATGTTAGGGGGTTTAATGTCCCACAGAAAAGGAAAAAAGCGTTTCTAGGCTACCAAAAACATAAACCTGACATAATCTGTTTACAGGAGACTCACTTCTCGGCATCATCTTTCCCTCAATATCTATCTCGCCATTATCCAAAATTCTACCTATCAAACGCCCCCTCTAAACGCCGGGGTGTAGTCATCCTGATTCATAATTCCCTTCCACTTGACATCTCAGAGTCAGTTATAGATCAAGAAGGCAGATTTATCATCATAAAAGCTACCCTCCACGGACAGCAAGTATATCTCATTAACAGCTATTCCCCCCCTAAGTCAGCTTTTAGAACCTTCCAGCTCATCCTTAACAAAATTGACCTGTCTATTAATGCACAAATAGTTTGGTGTGGAGACCTCAACTTGACCCTAAATGACTCTCTTGATAAATCCAATAAATCGCCTGGTAAACTCTCAAAATCTCAGCGGGCTTCCCTGAACTCATCTCTTCAAGCAGCATCTCTAGCTGACTCTTGGAGAGAGCTTTATGCTGCCAAACGAAGTTATACTTACTTTTCCCCACTTTTCCCCACCTCACGGCTCTATTTCCAAAATAGATCATATTATTGTTTCGACCGTACTAATCAGGGCCCTCCTGTTTCTTAGACACATCCACGTCCCATGGTCAGATCATGATATTTTGCTGCTTGGGATTGACCTGAACTCCTCTCTGAAGCTTCAACGCACTTGGAGATTAGACGAATCTTTATTATTGGACCCCTCAGTTGCATCAGACATAGCTGAAAAGATCCAATACTACTTCTCTGAAAATGACTCAGAAGAAATCTCTCCTCTTACTTGCTGGCTAGCCCACAAGGCAGTAATCAGGGGCCATTTAATTAAAGCAGCTAAAATACGGCATCGTAAAAATACTGAGTCTCAAGCTAATCTAGAACATAGGCTCCATAGACTTACCGTATACTCATAAATCAGCAGTCCCCCAGTAGATTTATCTCTAAACAGATTGCAGATCTCCGCCTTCAGCTAGATATCATCCTTTCTAGGCACGTGGAGAAAGCCCTTACCTGGACTAAGGCACGCTACTACAAATACATAAACAAACCAGATGCCTGGCTAGCTAGAAAATTAAGACAGCAGGAAAGGATTAATGCTATCCATAAGATCCAATTATCTAATGGGCAAATCTCTAGTGACCCCTCTAAAATTTACCAAACCTTTCATTCCTTCTACTCTAAGTTATATAATTCTCCTGTCAGTGACCACTTGGTAGAAACTACAAAATACTTAAGACAAATCGCCCTTCCCAGGCTGACTACGGAAGCTCTTAAGTCCCTTAACGCTAAGATCTCGGAAGAGGAAGTGTTCGAAACCATTAAATTCCTCAAGAAGGGTAAGGCTCCTGGCCCGGATGGCTACACCTCGACTTACTATAAAAAAAATTCAGAGATTTATTAGTAACCCCACTAACTAAATTACTAAATTTCCTAGCCAAATCATCTCATAACCCCCCCCCCCCCCCCCTGAATTTCTGGAAGCTAAAATTACTCTTATCCCCAAGCCAGGCAAAGACTCATTACAAGCTAAAAATTACCGACCCATATCATTGCTAAATCAAGACTACAAAATACCAACTGCAATTATGGCTGCCCGTCTTAATAAATTTCTGCCCGGGCTGGTGGGGAGGGACCAGGTGGGGTTCATACCAAACCGTCAGGCATCTGATAACATCAGGCGTACACTATTGTTAATCCAACATGCTAATCTTCACAAAAAACCTCTAGTTGTGCTTAGTCTAGATATTGAAAAAGAATTTGACAGCCTCACCTGGTCCTTCCTCCTAGCGACGGTCAGAACACTGGGCATTTCAGGCACCTTTCATAATCTGATCGAACAAGTGTACTCCCAACCCTCTGCAACTCTTAAACTGCCATGTGAGTCTCCCGCAACAATCAACATCTTTAGAGGAACCCGACAGGGATGCCCCCTGTCGCCAGCCTTGTTTGCGCTAGCCATGGAGCCTCTGGCCTCACACCTGCGCATGGATCCAACCATTCAGGGTTATGGCCTGGGCAAACTGCAACCCAAATTTAGCATGTTTGCTGATGACATTTTAATGACAATCCAAAATCCCTCCTCAACTATCCCCCACCTACTACAAGCCCTCAAGAAATTTGAAACAGTGTCCGGTCTAAAAGTAAATGTGGACAAGACAGAAATGATCTCATCCAATATCTCTCACAATGAGATTACACAAATTGCGTCCACATTTAAATTCCAATATCATCCACACTTCCTCAGATACCTGGGTGTTAACATATGCAACTCTAATTCCAAATTGTATGAATGGAATTATGTCCGGGTTATACCAGGTTTGATCAGAGATCTAGATGCTTGGCATACTTATAAGCTATCTTGGACAGGTCGTATAGCTGCGGTCAAGATGACCCTCCTCCCTAGACTAACTTATTATTTTAGAGTATTACCCATCCCTCTTATGCAGAGAGACCTAATCTTACTCCAAAAGAAAATCTTTGCCTTTATCTGGGATCACAAAAAAACACGCATTCCCAAATCGTGTATGTTTTTGCATAAGACTGATGGTGGCCTTTCCGTTCCTCACCTAAAAAAATACTTCATTGCCTCCCAAATTGCTCAAATTCCCCTAATCTATGGGGGAGATCAGATGCCTGCTTGGGTAGAAATTGAAAATGAAATGATCTTCCCATACTCTTGGAAGGGGTCCTTGTGGGCCTCAACCGCTGGCCACAAAAAATTGAGGGCTATTTCCCCCTTGACATATCACACTCTTCTTCTCTGGAATAAAGTTCGCTACCCGCTTAAGCTCCAAACCCTAGTGCCTCCACTTCTCTCCATCCTGCACAATCCTGATTTCCCTAGTGGTACTAATCAGAGTGCCTTCACCTGGTGGCTATCACACCATATACAGACCCTACAGGACTTTCTAATAGATGGTAAAATACCCACTGGCAGGCAGCTGATCTCTAGACACAACATTCCACCTTCAGAACATTTCAGGCTTTGCCAAATATTACACTACCTGCGTACTTTCTCAGTCCACAAGCCAGATAACCCCTTCACACACTTTGAAGTTACATGTAGATCTGACCCCTTCCAAAAAGGTCTAATCTCTCTACTTTACTCTATTTAAAACCAACCTAACCGGGAAGAAAAACCCCCCTTCATAACAAGATGGGAAACTGACTTGGGCTTTGAGCTAAATAATGAGGAATGGGAAGAATCCTTCACGACCCTAGCCAAAGGTAGCCTCTATAGCACCCACATCGAAGTCTCATTGAGAATTCTCCATAGGACATATTTTACCCCTCTTCGCCTCCATCAAATTGACTCTGCCAACTCTAGGTCTTGCTTCAGGGGCTGTCACGCAGATGGATCTATGGCCCACATTTTCTGGACTTGCCCTAGAGCTGACAGACTTTGGTCCAAAATTAACACCCTTCTCACAAGAGTCTTTAGCAGACCTATTTTTAAGGACTCTCGAACCCTACTATTAGGCCATAAACCCTCTCATATGACCCGACCAGAGCATAGACTCACGCAACATATTGCTAATGTCACTAAGGCTCATATTGCAGGCTCTTGGAGGACCCCACTTCTATCTTTTCAAAATGTTTTGAGAAATATAGACTCAACCATGGTCTCGGAACGTATTAATGCCAGGATAGATGACAAATTAGAAAACTTTGAGAAGACGTGGCTACCATGGATAGTCTTCAGGGGACTGTCTGCCTTTCTTGCCTAGACTCTTTCCCAGTAACTACCCCCTCCTCTTCCTGGGAACTGTAACACCCCTAACTCTCTCAAGCTCATACAATCCTCTATAGTTATTAATAGCGGTTCCTAAATCTACACACATGAGACTGTATCCTCACTTAACCCAGAGTCTTATTTGCACTATTTGACTGCTTATTTAGCAACAACTGGCACCCACACCCTGGATTCTAATCTCTACATTACCTTAATATGCTATTGATATAATACTTTTCTTGTTATTTTTCTCTGGCTCCTAATTCAATTTCTATTATTTATGACTCATATGATACATGGCTTTGTTCATCCTTTGGGACCTGCGTGTCCTATAGGATGTTTTTGTAATCTGTTTACCTATCTGTCGTTAATTTTGCTAAATAAAGAGATTTTTGACACCTAATAAAATTGTGGATAATTCTTTGATTTTAGCCTGGCCAAACTGAAAGCTGGACGGTCCCATGTCTGCAACTGGAACATTTAAAAGCACATACACACAGTAATTGAAAGGAAAAGAACGTTGACCTGTCTGGGCCTCTTCTTGGCTTCCTCAGGTCCAGGTATAGGTTGGTGGCTCTGCAGTGCTGGAGGAACGTGGAACAGGCCAACAGTGAGTCACCCTAGGAAAGAATTGTGGCAGTGATTAAATATTTTGTACTACGGTTATCAGTGACGGAACAAGCCACAGAAGGATACTAACCTGTACATGAGGATGACACAGGACCTGAGTTTCTTCAATTCTCTCCTTAACATATCCAAAGTCTGCCTGTTTCCAAAACACTTCCTGTGCTTCCTCGAGGTTCTTGGCCCTTAAAGAGAATCTGTACTCTGAAATTCTTACAATAAAAAGCATACCATTCTATTCATTATGTGCTCCTGGTCCCCTCTGTGCTGTTTCTGCCATTCTCTGCTGCAAACCTGGCTTGTAATTGCCAGTTTTAGGCAGTGTTTACAAACAAACTAACCAGCTTCTAATAGGCTCAGCTAAGCAGAGTGTGTTAGTCACACAGAGCCTGCAGGGGGTGTGTACAGCTTCTAGCTAATCACAAGCAGCCCTGCACATTCCAGTCTGACTGCCTCAGCCTGACTGTGCCGACTATAGAGAGAAGATTAGATCATATAACAGAGATAACACAGCTACTGTGCAATTAGGAAAAGCTGCAGTAAGCCAGACCACATTAGAAAAGGCATAGGAACTTATAGCATAGAAGAAATAAAGATAAACAATTTGTTACAGAGTCTCTTTAAGAAACAATCAGACATTTAAGTACACATGCAAACGTCATGCATGATATTAATGTGTAGGACCTGTTATACGTTGAAATTTGAGAGAGACATAATAAAAGAAGCACAATATGATTGGACTAATAAAAATGAATCTCAACTCACTTGCACTGAAAAATGATACTGCATGAAAACTGCTCGGCAATCTATCATCCTAAAAAATTAGTAAATTGCTGAGTACTAAAAGTACCTATGGTATCTCATGTCACATGCCAATTCAAGTACGGTTTATATAAAGCCTTAGATAGTTATGTATCTTAAAAGTGATGAGTGGTGTCAATGAAATTTGGGTGCGAAACTGGGAAAGGAAAAATAAAATACCAGGAGCGCCAGATACTGTAGCATTTCTAGGCAATGAATATGAGAAAAAAATACTACAGTACTTACAAACCTGGGTTGCTATAAGGGCCCTTTCTCACTAGGGGGATTAGCGACTCCAGCTAATCGCTGAAGCGCTGGCGCTTTTTTAAGCGCTTGAGCAATAATAACTATATGGCAGTGATCTCACTGCTGCGATTGCCGCCAATCGCAGGCGTTCTGGGATTAACGGCAATCGCAAAACATGTTGCCTGCAACATTTTGCCGCAATTCTTGAGCAATTGCAGTACAGTGCTTAAACAAGCGCTGATCACAATCGCTCTGAATCGCGAGTGTCCAGTGATTTTACCGCGCTAATCGCAGTAAAATTGCCCACGCAAAACGATAGGTTTTTCTACTTTGTAGTGAGAACGGGCCAACCACAGAATCAGGCAGGTAGAGAACTCCTTCTCCACATAGATTGGGTATCCTTTTCAGCATAGGTTGGGTCGCACCCCAGAAAAAGGACCAAAAGTGACATCCAGGTGTGTGTGTGGGGGGGAGGGCCTTGGGAGGAAGCGTCCCAATGTAGTATGCAATGGGTAAACGTGGGTAATGAAACATTCTTACCTCAGGTAGGAGGTTTAATGATCATTTTATTGGACACAGCAAAAGACGTTTTGTGGGAGCTGCCCGCTTACTTAGGTCTACAGTTGTGTCTTATGCATGCACAGACTGGGAGTGCCTATAGCTGTCGCTCCATACTTCACTGTGCTACTCATAGTTTAGAAAGGCTGGGGAAGACAAGACATCACATAATTGACCTGAATGGGTGGAAGTGTCAGTGTGGCCATGCTGAGGAAGAGCAGACACTGGTACATACACTGTAATGAATGTATCTTAAAAGGTTATACTGTGTTATAGAAAACCACAACTCCCATTAAAATAGGTGTATAAAGACAAATATAAAACAAAAGAAAACAGAGGCAGCTGCCTATCCTGGAGAACGTTTAGGATCTCCAGTTTTGTATTAAACTGAATGTACTGTATATAAAACCCGTCTTGGGCTATAGAATACATACCAACCAAAGTCAACTCCATAGCATTCCGGAAAGTTAGGCCTTTGATCCTTTCTGCAGAACTTTTCATAGCCCCAGCAAGATTCCTGATGTGTCAGCACTTTCTAGAAACACAATGAATATCTTATTTATATGTACAGTAGAATTTCAATGAAAATACACTGAGGTGATCATCTAAAACATGCAGATGTTGTATGCATATTGTTTTATTGCTGAATGTCATACAAAGATCTCTCTCTTTAGACGCTTCCATTAATCTTGTTTAACCACTTCACAACTGAGGGGTTTTACCCCTTGAGCACCAGAGCAATTTTCACCTTTCAGCTCCTTCCATTCATTCGTCTATGACTTTATCATTACGTATCGCAATGAAATGAACTATATCTTGTTTTTTTCGCCACCAATTAAGCTTTCTTTAGGTGGGACATTATGCCAATAATTATTTTATTCTAAATGTGTTTTAATGGGAAAATAGGAAAACATGTGGGAAAAAAATCATTATTTTTCAGTTTTCGGCCATTATAGTTTTCAAATAATGCATGCTTCTGTAAATAAAACCCATGAAATGTATTTGCCCATTTGTCCCGGTTATAAAACCGTTTAAATTATGTCCCTATCACAATGTTTGGCGCCAATATTTTATTTGGAAATAAAGGTGCATGTTTTTCAGTTTTGCATCCATCCCTAATTACAAGCCCATAGTTTATAAAGTAACAGTGTTATACCCTCTTGACATATATATTTAAAAAGTTCAGTCCCTAAGGTAACTATTTATTTTTCAAACAATTTTATTGATAACAAAGTAAGGCATCCAGTCCACAATCGCATTGCATCATGATCAGGCAATGAACAAAATACAAAAAATGCAATATACATCTAATAGAGCTTCTTTTAGAGTCTTAATCAGGCTATTTACTTGTTCGAAACAGAAACAAAGAGAGGAAAAAACATATCTTATGATACATTGCAGAACTCATTAAAGAGTAACATTTTAATCATAATGCAAGTGAGCGGAGAAGAGATTATAAGAAGGTTATTGATGCCAAATTTATATCTTATATCTTGAGTTAAAAAGTTCAAGGTAGATAGGTAAATGGGGTTGCCAGTTATATGAAACATAACACTTTATAGCCTTATACAGAGGAAGGGAGGAAATAACACAAATCACTCTCTAGAATGGTGGTTAGCCAGGAGATGTGTAAGTCCTAGAAGGACCCATACTAGTGCTGGCGGAAGGGGTAGGCCGTATAGGTGAGGGCATAGCAATGGATCGATAGGTGTCACTTTCCTGGAAAGCAAACCACTGCGTCCACATGATAAAGAATTTCTCTGATTTCTCCTCTTTGGAGTGTATCAGCTCCTCCATTTTGGCAATATACCGTAATCGATTTTCTGGAACCAGTGGGAGAGTGGGGGTGGATCAGGATCTTTTTTACATTTCAGAGGGATACATGCTTTAGCGGCATTTAGGATTTTTTGTAAGATCGGAGACTTTCTTTAGATAAATGTAAAAGAAACACTTCTGGTTTCCATCAAGACATTCAGAGGCAATTTCCTTGATGAGAGCATGTATCTGTCTCCAGAATGGAATGACTGCCACCAAATGTGGAGCAGATCACCTTTTAGCTCACCACATCTCCAACAGAGATCTGATATTGAGGGGAAGAACCGGTGTAGAAGAACTGGTGTCCTATACCAATGGGATAGTAGTTTGAAATTCGTTTCTTGTATTACTACACTAAGGGAGCTTTTATGTGTCATGATACATACTTTCTCCCAGTCTTCATCCTTAATCGTAATCTGTAACCTAGTCTCCCAGTCATCTTTAAAAAGTACATTTTGTCCCTGGGATAAGTCTAGGAGTAGACGGTACATTTCCGAAACTACATGAGTTTGCTGAGATTGACGGAAGATTATTTTTTCAAAATCTGTCAATTTCCTATTTAGGATAAATGATTTGCTCAGGGAGAGGAGAAAGCTTTTGAGTTGTAAATATTGCCAAAATGGGGGACGCTGTGAGGAGTCTTGAGATAGTGTATCAAACCTTATCACTCTATTATTGACCCACAAATCCTTTATCAAGAGATCCTGTAAGTTTAGGATATTTTGGAGAAAGTTCGAGTCATTCCCAGGTGGAAAAGCTTTCCTAAACCTTATGGAAGAAAGAGGACCGATCACAGAGGAAAGATTAGTTTCTTTACAACACCTTCCAAACCCAGAGAGGGTGGGCCAAATTGTAGGATGTGTTTTAAGATCAGAGTAATAGGAAGCTGTTCTGTCTAGGTCTGAGTTCCAAGGCAACCAAGACATGTCACATGTGCAAAATTGTTTCTCCAATGTCACCCAATCTTTATTAGCTTCGTTACAGTGCCAGTCAATTATTCTAGTCAAGTGAGTTGCTTGATAATATCTCCAAAAATCTGGAAGACCTGCCCCCCCCCCCCCCCCCCCCTATCTTTGGGGTATGTCAGCCTAATTCTTTTGAGCCGAGGGGGTTTACTTCCCCATATGAACTTGGACACAAGACCCTGGAGGGAAAGGAACCATTTTTTTGGGAATGTAGATTGGTTGAGTAGCTAGGTAGTAGAGTATCCGAGGAAGTGTGGTCATTTTAATACTGGCCAAACCAGAAGAGGGGTTTATCAATCCAATGTTCCAGGGTGTGTTTCGTAGAGCGTATGAGTTTCTCAAAGTTTAGTCGGAATACCTCTGAAAATTTGGAGGGGATCTAAATTCCCAAGTATCTAAAGCTCTCTGATGCCCATTTAAAGGGGAAATTTTGCTTGCAAAGGGAGTACACATTCTGAGGAAGGGTGACGTTCAGTCCAAAAGACTTACTAAAGTTAATTTTTAAGTTTGAGATGACCGCAAAGTCTGCGAACTCTATTAATAGATTAGGTAGTGAGATTAAGGGTTGAGTGATGAAAAATATCATCAGCAAAAGCTGCAGTCTTATATTCTTTTCTCCCAATGAGTACTCCATGAATGGAAGTGTTGGCTCTTATTGCATTTAAAAAAGGCTCTAGAGAAAGAATGAAAATGAGGGGGGACAGGGTACATCCCTGCCTTGTCCCGTTTTTAAGACTGAATTTCTCTGAGAGGGTACAGTTGACTTTGACCTAGGCAGAGGGATCACTATATAATAAACCAATCCAACTTCGCATGTTTATACCCAGGCCCAAATCAGCCAAAAGGCTAGAAATGTAGTCCCATGAGACACGATCAAAGGCCTTCTCAGCATCGGTGGAAAGAAACATCCCTTCCATCCGACGAAGAGAAAGCCAATGTTGGACATTTAAGACTTTAATAGTGTTGTCCCTTGCTTCGCGTCCAGGGACAAAACCAACCTGGTCTACTGTAATCAGGGATGGTATATGAGGAAGTAATCTGTTGGCCAATATCTTTGCAAACAGCTTGATGTCAACGTCTAGCAGAGATATTGGCCTATAACTTTCACATGCTAAAGGATCCTTTCCCTCTTTGGGTATTACCGTGATATGGGCAGCCAAAAGTTCTGAGGAATGTTTCTTATCTTTGGTAATGTTGTTAAAAGCGTCAATAAAGTGGGGAGCTAGGATGCCTTGGAAAGTCTAATATTGTGTCGTGAAGCCGCCTGGACCCGGGCTTTTCCCTGTAGCTGTTTGCTTCAGGGCTAAGGTAACTATTTATGTATTTATGTATTTTTTTTATTTAAATTTTGGTTTTTTATTACAAAAAAAAAAAAAATGGGGAGTGTGGGAGGTAATGAGTTAATTTTTAGTGTAAAACTAATGTATTTGTATATGAAAAATGCTTTAGGGTGTAGTTTTACTATTTGGCCACAAGATGGCCACAGTAAATTTTTGTTTATGCGACCTGCAAGTGTAGGAAGTACGCTTGCAGTGTTAAGAGGCTGGGAAATTTTTTTTTTCACAATGATCGCTGCTTCTCATGGAAGCAGCCGATCATTGCAGGGGGCTTAGATCAACGAACGGGAACGGTTTTTCCCGTTCATTGATCTCCGGGCGAGCGGGCGGCGGCGTGCACGAGAGCGCGCGCACGAGCGAGGGCAGCGGCGGGAGCGCGGAAGGTGCGGATATCCCCATCCCCGGGGGTGAAAGGATGGAAAAAGGGACAGAGATATCCGCACCGATGGGGGTAAAGTGGTTAAAGAGGAATGATAGTGAGAATAACATAATGAATAAAAATGGCATCAATATTCATTTATAAAATTACTTAATATAGGTAAAAGGCTGCGCATCCCTGACCCAATACTGTACAATTGAATGGTTAATCGCTGTGGCGCACACCGCCCCCCCTGGACTAAAATGTACGCCCGCATCCAAACAATGCATTACTGGTCTATGGAGAAATTTTAGCTTCCATCATAGTTTTGCATGCAAAAATATAGATATACTGGACATCTGCACCAACGTTGAGGTAAATCTCAAAGTGAGCGCTTGCTTTGTTTCCTGCTGTCTGTATTGAATGTACCGTATTTCGCGCCGTATAAGACGCTCCGGAATATAAGACGCACCCAAGTTTAGAGGGCAAAAACCTGGGAAAAAATATATATATTAAATCTGGTGCGTCTATATTCCAGGAGCGTCTTTGTACATGTTGTGTCCTCCCGTGTACCTTATCTCTCCACCTGTGTGCCCCATCTGTCCTTCTGTGTGCCATCTCCCACATGTGTCCTCCTGTGTCCTCTCCCCCATGTGTCCTGTGTGCCCCTTCTCCCCATGTGTCCTGTCTTCCACATGTGTCCTCCTGTGTCCTGGCTCCATGTGTCCTCCTGTGTCCTGGCTGGCTCCATGTGTCCTCCTGTGTCCTGGCTGGCTCCATGTGTCCTCCTGTGTCCTGTCTCCATGTGTCCTCCTGTGTCCTGTCTCCATGTGTCCTGGCTGGCTCCATGTGTCTTAACTGGCTCCATGTGTCCTGGCTGGCTCCATGTGTCCTGGCTGGCTCCATGTGTCCTGGCTGGCTCCATGTGTCCTGGCTGGCTCCATGTGTCCTGGCTGGCTCCATGTGTCCTGGCTGGCTCCATGTGTCCTGACTGGCTCCATGTGTCCTGGCTGGCTCCATGTGTCCTCCTGTGTCCTGTCTCCATGTGTCCTCCTGTGTCCTGTCTCCATGTGTCCTGGCTGGCTCCATGTGTCTTAACTGGCTCCATGTGTCCTGGCTGGCTCCATGTGTCCTGGCTGGCTCCATGTGTCCTGGCTGGCTCCATGTGTCCTGGCTGGCTCCATGTGTCCTGGCTGGCTCCATGTGTCCTGGCTGGCTCCATGTGTCCTGGCTGGCTCCATGTGTCCTGACTGGCTCCATGTGTCCTGGCTGGCTCCATGTGTCCTGGCTGGCTCCATGTGTCCTGGCTGGCTCCATGTGTCCTGGCTGGCTCCATGTGTCCTGGCTGGCTCCATGTGTCCTGACTGGCTCCATGTGTCCTGGCTGGCTCCATGTGTCCTCCTGTGTCCTGTCTCCATGTGTCCTCCTGTGTCCTGTCTCCATGTGTCCTGGCTGGCTCCATGTGTCTTAACTGGCTCCATGTGTCCTGGCTGGCTCCATGTGTCCTGGCTGGCTCCATGTGTCCTGGCTGGCTCCATGTGTCCTGGCTGGCTCCATGTGTCCTGGCTGGCTCCATGTGTCCTGGCTGGCTCCATGTGTCCTGACTGGCTCCATGTGTCCTGGCTGGCTCCATGTGTCCTGGCTGGCTCCATGTGTCCTGGCTGGCTCCATGTGTCCTGGCTGGCTCCATGTGTCCTGACTGGCTCCATGTGTCCTCCTGTGTCCTGGCTCCCCCACGTGTCATTCTTTGACTGCCTCCCCGCATGCCTCAGCTTTTCCCCTCTATTTTCCTCCCTCCATGTGCGCATCTCAACCCGCCCCCCGCGTCTCAGATATGCCCGCTGTAAATCCTTCCCCCCTGTGTGGGCAATCACTGTGCCTGGCTCCCCCGCGTGCCTTAGCGTTTCCCCTCTATTTACCTCCTGCCCCCCTCCATGTGCGCATCTTCCCGTTCCCCCCCCCCCCCCCCGTGTCTCCGATGTGCCCGATGTAAATATTTCCCCCCTCCGGGTCTGTAGCTACAGCGGCTTACCTAATACATGCCGCCGCGAAGTCTGCAGACAGCCGGCTACTCCATATGTTTCCTCTACTGCGCGGCTACTGATGACGCAATCAGTACAGGCCGCGCAGTAGAGGAAACATATGGAGTAGCCGGCTGTCTGCAGACTTCGCGGCGGCATGTATTAGGTAAGCCGCTGTAGCTGCAGACCCGGAGGGGGGAAATATTTACATCGGGCACATCGGAGACACGGGGGGGGGGGGGAGATGCGCACATGGAGGGGGGCAGGAGGTAAATAGAGGGGAAACGCTAAGGCACGCGGGGGAGCCAGGCACAGTGATTCCCCACACAGGCAGGGAATCCCCAATGGCGGCGGGGCGGCGGTTTATAGCGGCGGGCGTTCGCAAGTTGGGGATTCCCTGCCTTTGCCGTATAAGACGCAGGGACTTTTTCTCCCCATTTTTTGGGGAGAAAAAGTGCGTCTTATACGGCGGAAAATACGGTAAGTTACACATTTTAGCATAGCAGCTGCCAGGGTAAAGACATTTGCTTTTAACTTAGGTCAGTTTAGTGTTAGGACATCTGCTCTGGAGATTTACCTCAACATTGGTGCAGATGTCCAGTATATCTATATTTTTGCATGCAAAACTATGATGGAAGCTAAAATTTCTCCATAGACCAGTAATGCATTGTTTGGATGCGGGCGTACATTTTAGTCCAGGGGGGGCGGTGTGCGCCACAGCGATTAACCATTCAATTGTACAGTATTGGGTCAGGGATGCGCAGCCTTTTACCTATATTTTGTATCCACAGTTCTGTAACTACCAGGCTAGCAGCACCCATTGTGCTATCCTGTTTTGCATGGTAAGTATTTAGTTTAGTTTTGCATATGTTTTGCATCTGTCTGATTGCTGAGTGTGTATTTGAGCTATTTAAGCGGTGCATATGAGGTGGTGAGTCATTCAGATGCGGCCCATATTGGTGAGCGCTTGCTTTGTTTCCTGCTATAAAATTACTTAGTCAAGGTTTGCCCATTCTAAAATATTTCCTTTTCCCGATTTACATTCTGAAATGTATCTCAGGTGGTGACATCTTTACTCCTGTGAGGTGCAGCTCTCCAGAATGTTTGTTTCTGAGAATTCCGAAACCAGTGAAAATAATGCCTGGTCTCCCAGAATGCTTTGGGAGGAGAATTCCCCATAGCTAAACAGCCTAGGCTAAGCATCACTGGCAGGGCGGGGCTACATACAAGTATACTGCAATATATAGACAGAGGAAGTGTTTCTGATGCTGAAACCAGGAAAATTGCTGAAAAAGTGGGTATCCTGTATAATTTACTACATTCCACAATACAGTATGTCACTACAGTGCCTCTTTAAAAGTACTCCTGATATGAGCAGTAGTGTACCATTTATACTTACCTGGAGCTTATTCCAGCCACATGCAGACCACCCTCCGTGGCTCCTCCGTTGTCCCTTGGTCAGCTTCAGAAATTTTGGCAGTCACGGCCCATCGCACATCCGTGGCCAGGAGCTTCTATGCCTGTGCGATAGTATTAATAATCCTATGTAATAATTTGCAAGTGTCCCTGCATCCTGCTTTGTCCCTGTGTCAGTGCTTTTTTGCACTGCGCATGTGCAGGGACGCAGAGACACCAAAGGCTTGCAGGAGAGGACGGGGCCAGAAGCGGCGGGCTAGTGCGGGCGCTTGCTCAGCAGGCGCGCATGTGCTGTGACAGATCTAGCCTATTTTTAAGCGTGCTAAGGTCTAGTAGTCTTATAATAGAAGTATTGCACAGACGCAGAAGCTTGCACAACAGACCTCAACTGGCAAAATTTCTGATGCTGACCACAGGACAACAGCAAGAGAGCTGAAGGAAGCCCCATGTAAGTATAACTGGTGCACTTCTGTTCATCTCTGGTGCACTTTAAAGCGGGATTAGCACCACAAAAGTCAAATTTCAAGAGCAACTGGTCTGAGTGTATTAAGTGACAAAGATGCTAATCCTGCATTCAAAACTTTACTGCTGTTATGGTCTGGAGTTATCACATATGTTAGGAGCACTGGCCCTTCAATTGCCGTTGCATGCGGGGGGGAGGGGGGGTTCTTTTGATCTATAATATATTCCTCCTCTTCCCTTTATTGGGACATAATGACATAATGCTGGGTATACAAAGTTCGTTTCTGCTCTTGATCATTTTTGCCGCTCGATTCTGATTTCTGAAGTCGATTTTCTTATCTTCTGCTCGTTTTTCTTATCTTTTTCCATTCACTTCTATCAGAAACCGAGCAGCAACAGAATCGAAAGGGAGATCAGACATATCGGAAATTATCTGTCGAACCATCTAATCACCTAAAAAACTAATCGTGTATTCCCAGCATTAGACAGTGCACTACCTAGTATAGACCTCAGTGGGAGTGTCTGAAGACTCTGGGAGGAGGGCGGGTAATAGATACACAATTAGTAAGAGGAGAAAAAAAAAAGTGAGAGAGGAAATTATGTCAGGAGGTCAATGGTAACCAATATGGAAACTGTCTAGAATAGGATTCGGTACTTACGTATTATACCGTCTGAAGAGTTTGGCAGTTCCTTGTTTAAAGGGAACCTGAGAGGGAGAGGGATATGGATGTTTCCTTTTAAACAATACCAGCTGCTTGGCAGTCCTGCTGATCTCTTTGGCTGTAGTAGTAGCGGAATCACACACCTGAAACACGCATGCAGCTTAATCCAGTCTGACTTCAGTCAGAGCACTTGATCTGCATGCTTGTTGAGGGGCTGTGGCTAAAAGTATTAGAGATGCAGGATCAACAGGAGAGTCAGGAAACTGGTATTATTTTAAAAGGAAAAATCCATATCCTTCTCAGTTTAGGTTCCCTTTAAGTTATTTTTGCTCCATTACCAAGATTTAACCCTTTTTGAAAAGCTGAAAGTCCTGGCTTTTCATTACACCAGGTCCCGTGTCAATGCAATGCTCCGTTGCCAAGTTAAAGGGCTTTGAAGGAGGGTGTGTCCTGCATCTTGAGAGGTGAAGAGGGTGTATAACTGGTCTCCATCTTAATAGAGTCTCCAGCCCCGGCCAGTAACACACAGAGAGAGGTCAGGAGGGTGTATAGCTTGTTTGCTCCTTTGTCTTCTGTAATGCGACCCTTCCGACAGCGGGCAACATTTTAGGGGTGCTGCTGATCATCAATGTCGGGTTTGTCCGGTACTTCTGCAAACACGCATTGTGCAACCAAGATGCAGGGGAACACTCCTCCTTCAAAACCCTTTAACTTGCGTTACACTGACACGGGACCTGGTGTAATGGAAAGCCAGGACTTTCAGCTTTTCAAAAAGGGTTAAATCTTGGTAGTGGAGCAAACAAAACTTAAACAAGGAACTGCCAAACTCCTCAGACGGTATAACACGTAAGTACCTAGCATTCTCTGCTTTTCCTTTATAAAATTCACAGGAATCATAACGTATACAGTGCAATACATGTTATGTAAGTAGAACTAGTATTTATCTACTTTTATACAGTGGGATGCGAAAGTTTGGGCAACCGTGTTACTCGTCATGATTTTCCTGTATAAATCATTGGTTGTTATGATAAAAAATGTCAGTTAAATATATCATATAGGAGACACACACAGTGATATTTGAGAAGTGAAATTAAGTTTACAGGATTTACAGAAAGTGTGCAATAATTGTTTAAATAAAATTAGGCCGGTGCATACATTTGGGCACTGTTGTCATTTTATTGATTCCAAAACCTTTACAACTAATTATTGGAACTCAAATTGGCTTGGTAAGCTCAGTGACCCCTGACCTACATACACAGGTGAATCCAATTATGAGAAAGGTCAATTGTAAGTTTCCCTCCTCTTAATTTTTTCTGAAGAGTAGCAACATGAGGGTCTCAAAACAACTCTCAAATGACCTGAAGACAAAGATTGTTCACCATCATAGTTTAGGGGAAGGATACAGAAAGCTGTCTCAGAGATTTCAGCTGTCTGTTTCTACAGTTAGGAACATATTGAGGAAATGGAAGACCATAGGCTCAGTTCAAGTTAAGGCTCAAAGTGGCAGACCAAGAAAAATCTTGGCTAGGCAGAAGCGACGAATGGTGAGAACAGTCAGAGTCAACCCACAGACCAGCACCAAACACCTACAACATCGTCTTGCTGCAGATGGAGTCACTGTGCATCATTCAACCATTCAGCGCACTTTATACAAGGAGATGCTGTATGCGAGAGAAAGCCTTTACTCCGCCCACAGCACAAACAAAGCCGCTTGAGGTATGCTAAAGCACATTTGGACAAGCAAGCTTCATTTTGGAATAAGGTGCTGTGGACTGATGAAACCAAAATTGAGTTACTTGGGCATAACAAGGGGCGTTATGCATAAGGGAAAAGAACACAGCATTCCAAAAAAAACACCTGCTACCTACAGTAAAATATTGTGGTGGTTCCATCATGCTGTGGGGCTGTGTGGCCAGTACAGGGGCTGGGAATCTTGTCATAGTTGAAGTACATATGGATTCCACTCAGTATCAGCAGATTCTGGAGACCAATGTCCAAGAATCAGTGACAAAGCTGAAGCTGCGCCGGGGCTGGATTATTCAACGAGACAACGACCCTAAACACTACTCAAAATCCACTTAGGCATTCATGCAGAGGAACAAGTACAGCATTCTGGAATGGCCATCTCAGTCCCAAGACCTGAATATAATTGAAAATCTGTGGTGTGAGTTAAACAGAGCTGTCCATGCTCAGAAGCTATCAAACCTGAATGAACCAGAGATGTTTTGTAAAGAGGAATGGTTCAAAATACCTTCAACCAGAATCCAGACTCTCATTGGAACCTACAGGAAGCATTTAGAGGCTGTAATTTCTGCAAAAGAAGGATCTACTAAATATTGATTTCATTTCTTTTTATGCACCTGCCTAATTTTGTTTACCGAATATACTCGAGTACAAGTCGACCTCGTGTATAAGTCGATTCTAATATTCAACCCTCTTAAGCTGTAAATGTTTTATTTACTTAAGTATAAGTCTACCCAGCAAAGTTAATGGCTGCACTTGAGGCTCAGGAGGGGTTAATGACTGCACTGCATACAGTATTGCAGCCATAAACTCCTCCTGTCCCTTAAGTGCAGCCAATACCTCCTCCAGGCCCCCAAGTGCTGCAATTATTCACTTCCTTTTATGCAGCCCAGTATTTCCCTCTGCCCTTTCCTTGTCAATGGTTGTGGCCAGGACATTCACACCTGTGTTTTCTTGGCATTTCCTTTCCTCAAAGTATCACTTACCACAGGGTAAATTGCTGCAAATGGGAATGTCACTAATAGTATACACATTTCTTAACACTCTCAGTGTTACTTGTGACTCATGTACAAGTCGACCCCTATACTTTTATGAAGTGAATCAGACCTAAATTTCTAGACTTTTACTCGAGTATATACAGTAACCTCCTTAGCGGTAACCCCAAGTCAGGCTCAGGACAGAAATCTGCAGCTCAGAGCGGTAATCCCGAGTTGGATCCATCTGAGAGTTGGAACGCGCAGGGATTCCGCAGATCTATCTGTCAGTATGGTTTTTAGGGTCTAAAAGCTTGAGAAAAAATTGCAATGACAATAAAATCTGGAAATAATCATACCGCCAGGGAGGTTAACCACTTGAGGACCCACCCTTTACCCCCCCTTAAGGACCAGCGCTAGTTTGATTGATCTGTGCTGGGTGGGCTCTGCAGCCCCCAGCACAGATCAGGGTGCAGGCAGGGAGATCAGATTGCCCCCCTTTTTTCCCCCCTATGGGGATGATGTGCTGGGGGGGTCTGATCTCTGCTGCCTGCGAGTGGCTGGCGGGGGGGGCACCTCAAAGCCCCCCTCCGCGGCGAAATGCTCCCCCTCCCTCTCCTACCTGGCCCCCTGTGGTAAGCCGGGCTGCACAGGACGCTATCCGTCCTGTGCAGCCAGTGACAGGCTGTCTCCTGTCACATGGCGGCGATCCCCGGCCGCTGATTGGCCGGGGATCGCCGATCTGCCTTACGGCGCTGCTGCGCAGCAGCGCCGTACAAATGTAAACAAAGCGGATTATTTCCGCTTGTGTTTACATCTAGCCTGCGAGCCGCCATCGGCGGCCCGCAGGCTATTCACGGAGCCCCCCGCCGTGATTTGACAGGAAGCAGCCGCTCGCACGAGCGGCTGCTTCCTGATTAATTAGGCTGCAGCTGGCGACGCAGTACTGCGTCGCTGGTCCTGCAGCTGCCACTTTGCCGACGCACGTTATGAGTGTGCGGTCGGCAAGTGGTTAAACAATTGTTGCACACTTTCTGTAAATCCAATAAACTTCATTTCACTTCTCAAATATCACTGTGTGTCTCCTATATGATATATTTAACTGACATCTTTTATAGTAACAACCAACGATTTATACAGGAAAATCATGACGAACAAGGTTGCCCAAACTTTCGCGTGTTTTTTTATTTATAGGTTAGCATGGGTGTCACTTGTTCTTTAAAGATAGCAAGGATATACAGATTACACATCACTTGACTGCATATCAAGATTTGTAATGGAACTGAGTTAGCATGCTGTCATTTTTTTAATCAGTTCCCACTACTTTACAGAGTTACCAGGGCAATGCCGACTTTGACTTGTTCACACAAGGAGTGTTTTTTCTCAGGCATGACACTAGTTCTACAGGCCTATAATACATACAGACCAAACAAACAATGGATATATTTTACATTCTTTACTTTCAAAACAGCCAGGCTTCATGTGTTTTGTCAACAGTGAGGGGAAGACACACCCTGAAGTGAAACTGAAATGTACCTGCATTTCCCATTAAGACAGGCTGCATCTCCCCAGCCTTATTGTCTGATTTCTGCACCACAGCACAGATCCGCAACAAGGTTCTCCAGCACCCAAGGCTGAGACACCAAAGTGCGCCCCTCCATCCCCCCCACCTCAGCCGTCACTCCCTGATTGATATTAGAATAAGATTGGCCCCCAGGGCACCCCAGCCAGAGAATGGGTGTGGCCAAGCACCAGAATGTGGGTGTGGTCATGGATAGAGCCAAAATTTACATAAACTTAACAGCGGTCAAAGTAGGCCTGCCAAGCAAAATGTTGGATGAAGCCCCTTCTCCTTTAATACAAAAAACAAAATGCAGCATATCACATAAATAGGTTGTGTCACTTAAACGTAACTAGGCAGAGTTAACTGGCTTTCACCTGGGCAGGCTGGTCTGCTGTAGCGTTATCTGGCAGTCCCCCCCTCCCCTCATAACATTCCCTGACCTTCTAGTGGACCCCATGCTCCCATGGGCACCACAACTCCCAGCATGCCCCCAAAGCAGGACCACAACTCCCAGCACGCCCCCATAAATGTATCACAGCACCCAGCATGGCACCACAGCACCCAGTATGCCTACACAGAGGCACCACAGCACCCAGCATATCCCTGATTGATGCACCACAGCTCCCAGCATACCCGCCATTGAGGCACCACAGCTGACTCTGCCAGGGAGACATTAGGGGCACCCCAGAAAAGATCCGGGGCACGTGCCACTGATCTTTGGGGCTAGCAAAGCCCCTGCCACAAGGCATCTAGGCAGGTGTCTGGGGCCTAATAAGACGATGTACAAGAGGCATTATTGTGGGGAAAAAAACATTTCTCAGCTTTTATTTCCATTTGAGCAAAGAGTGTGCAGTCCAAAATTATTCATACCCTACACAAACTGTCACAATCTGTGGGAAAATCCAAAGTTCTATACCATT
Source organism: Hyperolius riggenbachi (assembly GCF_040937935.1). Classification (NCBI taxonomy): domain Eukaryota; kingdom Metazoa; phylum Chordata; class Amphibia; order Anura; family Hyperoliidae; genus Hyperolius; species Hyperolius riggenbachi. Next base: position 195,122,271 of record NC_090654.1, read on the forward strand.
CCAAATAGTCCAAGCTGTTCTAAAGCATCCTAATTACCCTGCTTAATTAGGAACAGCTGTTTAATCAACTCAGCAGGTGAAAAACAGCAGCTCTCTGCAGTTGGTTTGTGGACAGTCATGGCTAAGACAAAAGAGCTCAGTGAGGACCTGCAGCTGCACGTTGTGGCTGCTCACAAGTCAGGAAAAGGCTACAAGGTAATTTCTAGTTATTTTCAAGTTCCAGTGGCTACAGTGCAAAGTATTACTAAAAAATACAAGATGTTCCGCACTGTGGAAAATCTCAGAGGACGTGGTCAGAAGCCAAACGTGACACCTCTGCTGGCCAGGAGGATAGTGAGACAGGTGAAAAAGAATCCAAGGATCACCACCAAGGCCATCCTGGTGAATCTGGGCTCTGCTGCTGGTAATGTCTCAAGGCAAACAATTCAATGGACACTGCACACTGCTGGGTTCCACAGATGCAGACCAAGGAGGATGTCACTTTTTTCAAATAAGGCACACAAAAGCTCGCTTGGCCTTTGCAAATTGCTCATCTGGGCAAAGAAGAAGACTTCTGGTCTTCCATGTTATGTCAGATGAAACAAAAATAGAATTGTATGATCACAATGATGTTTCCTTCATCTGGAATAAAAAGGAGAAGCCTTCAACCCAAAGAACACCATCCCCACTGTCAAACATGGTGGTGGGAACCTAATGCTTTGGGGGAGTTTTTCAGCCAATGGACCAGGAAACCTAATCACAGTAAGCGGCACCATTAAAAAAGAGCAATACATGAGGATTCTCAACGACAACATCAGGCAGTCTGCAGAGAAACTTGGCCTTGGGCACCAGTGGAGATTTCAGCATCACAATGACCCAAAACACACAGCAAAAGTGGTGAAGAAATGGGTAGCAGACAACAACATTAATGTTTTGGAGTAGCCCAGCCAGATTCCTGACTTGAAACCAATTGAGAATCTGTGGAGAGAGCTAAAGATCAGGGTGACGGCTAGAAGACCTTCCAACCTGAAAGATTTGGAGCTCATTGTTGAAGATGAATGGGCAGAAATACCTGTGGAGACATGCAAATTATAGGAAGCATTTGATTGCTGTAATAGCCAATAAAGACTTTTCTATTGATTATTGAGAGGGGTATGAATACTTTTGGACTCGACACTTTTTGCTCAAATGTAAATAATGCCTCTTGTACATCATCTAGTCTTTTGGGAGACACCTATGTTATTTCCCATCAAAAAATTACTTGCTGGTTGAATAAAAGTAACTTTAAGTCAAAATTTGCCAGGGGTATGAATAATTATGGGAAGCACTGTAGCGGGTGTGAAGGGGCTCAAATGCCACCTTCTCTGACTCCACTCCCACCTTAGCTTACCAAAAAAAACTATCAGAATGAGCCAAAGGTAGTACCTTGCCTTGAGCCCCATTTTTTTCTTAATCCTTCTCTGATCACAGACAAGGATCTACAGAGACACCATAAATTCTTTATCCTAAAAAAACGTTATTTGCTGCTAAACAATGTATAGCTTCTAAGGTGGCTACAGGCGTTACAATAAAAAAGATCTGATTTTACAGCAATTCAATTAATATAATTCTGTTGTACAGAGGAATCGAAAGCAAATTTCCAGGGTTTTTCTCTAATCAAACTCAACAGTGGCGTAGCAATAGGGGGTGCAGATGTAGCGACCGCATCGGGGCTCTTGGGCTAGATGAGCCCATCCCTCAAACACAGTATTAGCTCTTCGCTGGTCCTGTGCTGATAATATTCACTCATATAGTTGATTTGAATAGTAGTGATCATTAACACACAGTTTCCCATTCCCTTCTTGCACCTCTGACACTATGGTTGTCCTTGATTGGTTTTGGTGTGTTGTATCAATTGTTATCTATAGCATGCTTGGGGGGCCCCAATGCTAAACTTGAACCGGGGGCCACAGCTTCTTAGCTATGCCACTGAAACTCAAGCAGGACTGGCAGAAATTTCTGTACAATGTTTTTAGAAGATTGAATGGTGTAGGATAAATTGTCAATACCTTTTTTTAAATAAACTCCTATGGTTAGGGGGAAAGAAAAACACTGGCTGGCCTGGTATGACAGTGACAATGGATAGCCCAGTACAACGTGGACATTGGTTGGTGGGTATGACATGGACACTGCCTGTCTAGGTACCAGGGCTGTGGAGTTGGAGTCGGAGCAATATATGGGTACTTGGGAGTCAGAGTTGTGGTTTCATAAACTGAGGAGTCGGAGTCAAATGATTTTTGTACCCACTGCATAGCCCTGCCAGGGATCTAGAGTCACAGTTGAGGGATCAGAGTTGGAGCAATTTTGGATACCTGGAGTCAGTGATTTCATAAACTAAGGAGTCAGATGATTTTGTATTGACTTCACTTCCCTGTTTGGTACGCTATGGACACTGGGCTGGCCTAGCATGACATATGACACTAGCTGTCTCTGCATGACCAATGGCACGGACACTCGCTGTCACTGTACAGCATAGAAATTGGCTGTTCCTGAATGACATGGACACTAGCTGCTACAGTACGACAGAGACTCCACGGGCACTGGCTTACTCTGCATCACCTATGACATGAATACTGGATGGCCCTGTATGACATGAAACACTGAGCTCTAGATAACATGAACATTAACATGCCTTGTATGTTTACACTATAAGGAACTTACTCTAAAGGGACAGCCTGGATCCTGTGCGCAGGCGGCAGCCACTTCCTTATTATTGTACAGGAAATACGGTATGTGACTTGATGGCAGATTAATATTCTTATAATCATGGGAGCCATTGGTGGCTGAGGACACAGACTCACAGGGGCTGGCAAGGCATACTACATGTACCAGCAATGCAGAGACTAGATTCAGCATGACAAGATGCAGTTTCTGAAAAATAAACATAAAATGCAGTTAGAGACCAATACAGATAGATCAATGGACAGGTAAATCATTCAGCCCAAAAAAATCCAATGCTGGCAACACAATGGCAGATGGACATTTAAATAGTCATCATATTGTTTTTTTCTCTACACCTAACTGGATGCTTGAAACCACTTGTTAGATTGGTACACTGCTAATCTGCCGAAAATATGAGCCAAAAAGTACCCACAGTGCAAGGGGTTTAAGGCAGCAATACACAACAACAACAAAACAACATTTGTAAAGCACTTTTTTTCCTGTAGGTCCCAAAGCACATAACCTTGTCTCAGATGTGTAAAAAAACAAGGGAAAAAAGGTTTTGCGATCATAAATGCCAGACTAAACAGGTGGCTTTTCAGTTTTGATTTAAACATGTCCAAGGTTGGAGTGGTCTTAAGTTTGGCAAGGCATTCCAAAGGGTAGGGGAAGCATGACAGAAAGCTTTGGCTCTAAAGGTTTTTAGTTGGACTTTTTGGGTGTTAAAGTTATTGGACCCTTTGATCCGAGGTTGTGGGAGGTGTCACGCAGTTGCATCCTACAGGTATCTGGGGCCTAGGTCGTGTAGTGATTTCAATAGTAACAAGCCAATTTTAAAAAGAATTCTCCATTTTATGGGGAGTCAGTGTAGTTAGCAAAGGATTGGTTTTATGTGGCAATTGCGGGATTGGCTTATAAACAGTCTTCCGGCATCATTCTATACTAGCTGCAGGCGGTGTTAGGGCTGGTGCACACCAGAGCGGTTCTGTAGTGTTTTTGTTACAGAAGCTGTTCAGTAACAGCTTTACTGTATCAATATATGAAATCTGCTACACAAATATGCTCCAAAAAATGCTAGGCATGTTTAGAAAATCCCTCTAAATATGCCTACAATCGCTCTGAAAATCTGCTTCAAAAACCTCAAGCGTTCCGCAGATCTGCTAGATGTTTTTGTTGTGCACTGGGCCTTAGTCTTTATTTGGAAGTCCTGCGTAGAGGGCATTGCAATAGTCCAGCTGCCGTGATGTGATGAAGGCATGAATGAATGAGGTGCTTAATTTTTGCAATATTCCTTAGGTGAAAAAAGGAATGTTTCACAACAGCTAAAATTTGATTCCTGAAGTTTAATTCAGTAGACTTACTTGCACACAGTATTGGAGCTAGTAAAGTCTGAGTTCTCTAACCTCAGTGGTGTTGAGCATGTCTGGAGTGGCTTTGCTGTTACGCTAGGTACACACCATACAATTTTGTGTTAGATGGTTCGATAGATAAATTCCTTCATGTCCTATATTATTTCAGATTGACTTTCTGATTGATTTCTCACAGAAGTGAATGGAAATTGATAAGAGAATCGAGCGCAAAATAGAACGGACGGAAAATCTAAAAAAAAACGCATCGTGTGTACCTAGCATAAGGCGTTCTCCTTTATCATCGGAGGTCAGCATACCAGAACTGATGTGACATGATGAGATAAAACAAGGAAGCTTATACCGGTAATACTATTCCTACTAAGAACTTGTCTGAGTCACCCTTTTTTTCATTGCAATGGACAGTCAAATAAATGCAGCAATTGCCCTATTTAAAATTAAAGGAACTCTATCAAACCAAGTGTTCTAACATGACAATGTACAAATAATGTCTAAGTAGCTGTGCAAACATTTTCCTACTTTTCATGTTAAATATCAGAGGCAAAAGCCGTAATTCATTGTGTGCAGATTTTAGCTACGTTTGGAATGTCTCATTTGCAGAGGTATGAATCTGTAAGAATCTCTGCAACCTGACATGCTAAGAACAGTGTAATATTGAAACAGATTACCTGACAGGCTTTTGTTTTCATATATCAGGTTTCACACACAGATGTTTATGTTGTACATAAGATATTTTTCCTGCTCTCTGTGAGAGAAAGCTCTGCCTGTCTCTGACGGAGCTCTCTGCACTCATATAGTTAATGATGCACTGTGAAGGGAATCCCCTCTTCCCTCATAGCTGAGTCTGCATTCAGAATTTCAACAGGCTGCCCTTAGAAAAGTGTGAAATGGATTAGATAACGCTAACAGAGAGATAAGGATTAGGATGTATATGTTACGGCCAGAACCCGAAGTCTGGCCACTTCGGGTTCTGGCCGGTCACAACGCAAAGTGGCCGGCTGATCCGGCCAATATACGAAATGCCTGGGAATTTCGGACTTTGGCCGGCCAGAAAGCGTTGTGACTTACCTTGGCCGGCCAAGTCCCGAAGTTCCCTGCACCGCTCCCCCGCCAGCTGCTCTCCTCTCCCCACCGCCAGCCAGGAAGCCCCGCTCCTCCCCCGCTGCCGTTCTAGACCTCAGATCAGGGCGACCGGCTGCGGAAGCAGAGAGAGACAGAGCAGCTCACGCGACCCGTCACCCGCAGGACGCATACACTTCAATGCAGAAGTTACATCATTGAACACTTCCGCATTGAAATGTACGGGTCCGGACGGGTAGCGCGCGCGCGCTGCTCTGCCTCTCTCCACCTCTCTGGTCGCCCTGATTGGAGGTCTGAGTACTAGTGCTGGCACTGGCAGCCTCCAGGAAAGCCCCCCCTCAGCCCAGCAAAGCACTCCAGCCTAAAAGGCACCCAGCAAAGCCCACCCCCAGCCATGCAAAGCTGCCTCCCCCCCACCATGGAAAGCACCCAGAAAAGACCCCCCAGCCATGCAAAGCTGCCCCCCACCATGCAAATCACCCAGCAAAGACCCCCCAGCCATGCAAAGCTGCCTCCCACCCACCATGCAAAGTGCACAGCAACAAAGCCCCCCCCCCAGACCATGCAAAGTGCACAGCAAAGCACCCCCAGCCATGCACAGCACCCTGCAAAGACCCTCCAGCCATGCAAAGCCCCCCCCCCCCCCCCCGACCATGCAAAGTGCACACCAAAGCACCCACAGCCATGCACAGCCCCCCAGAAAAGACCCCCCCCCACCATGCAAAGCGCCCCCAGCAATGCAATGCACCCCCAGCCATGCATCCCCCCTCATCTGTGACTAATCGCCACTGTAATTTGATCTCTCCCCCTGTCACCTGACTGCCACAGCAGAGCAGCTAATTTAAAAGCACAGGATGTTAACAATATGTCTGCTCCCAAGAAAGCAGGATGTAGACACACTGCAGATTTATTGCAGGATTTGCATCAGCTGTAACTAAGAAATGATTTTCTTTAAAAAGATTATTATGCTGTTGTGTGTATTTCGGAGCAGAGAGGACGTTCCGAGTGCCATTCATGGTGCTGGGCATGGTGCAGATTTCTTCCTTTTGGGCTTTGGCCGACTGACTTTGGCCGTTTCTAGAACTGGCCGGCCAATGTCAGAAATTCCCAGCATTTTGGACTTTGGCCGACGTCAAATCGGCCAGTTCTAGAAACGGCTGGCCAATTCTAGAATTGGCCGATTTCTGGTTTTGGCCGTAACATATAAACCAAATGCACTGCCCAAACATTTATTATCTCAAATGAAAAAAACATGTGGATCGATAGTGTCCCTTTAAACAGAAGTCAGAACACTTCTATTTGGCTAGGAAACATTGCTGATAACAGTTTAGGAATAAAAAGTTCCAAAGGTTTTGCAGCTGAATAAACCAGATTCTATCTCACACTGTCACAACTGCCTAGAACAGGCATGGGCAAACTCGGCCCTCCAGCTGTTACGGAACTGCAAGTCCCACAATGCATTTGCCTTTATGAGTCATGACTGTGGCTGTCAGACTCCTGCAATGCATTGTGGGACTTGTAGTTCCGTAACAGCTGGAGGGCCGAGTTTGCCCATGCCTGGCCTAGAATCCAGTCTTACAAACTCAGGTTAGATACATAAAGAATATGTTGGCGCTTTATAAATAAATAAATAATACCTATGCAGCAGGAAGGCTCTGAATACCATAGAGCAGTGATGGCTAACCTTGGCACTCCAGCTGTGACAAAACTACAAATCCTATCATGCCTCTGCCTTCCCGAGTTTTGCTTAGAGCTGGCAGAGTATTGCATTGCCTCATGGGACTTGTAGTTCCACCACAGCTGGAGTGCCAAGGTTAGCCATCACTGCCATAGAGCCTTCCCAGTCCTCAGTCTGTCATTCCTATGCCGTCCCCCATTGAAGTGAATCGACCCGCTCGGTCAAATAGCTCTTCGGCACTCCTCAGGCAGCCTTTGGAAGTACTTGTGTCCATGTGGACTTCCAAAGACGAGTGCAACCGGGCTCAGGCATGCTTAGCTCAGATGCTCTCTTCTTTGGGAGTAGTCGGGGGTCATCAGTACTTCTGAAGGCTGCCTGAGATGTACCGACGACTCAACCGGTCACATAACTTCCAACTGGGGACATGCTGGAATGACAAGGCGGACTGAGGACTGGAAGTTTTCTCACTACAGGTGTGCTTTAACCACTTGAGGATGGTGGGCTTACACCCCCTAGCGACCAGGCTAGTGTTTCCTAAATAGGCCACTGCAGCAATAAGGCTTTGCTGCAGGGCCGTACAACTCAGCACACAATTGATTCCCCCCCCCCCTTTTCTGCCCACCAACACAGCTTTCTGTTGGTGGGCTATGATCGCTCCCAGGATGTTTTTAGTTTTTTTTTTTTTATATATATATAAATACTTATTGTGGTTTTTGTAAAATAAATATAACTATTTTATTATTATTTTTATAATCCTCCCTTCCTCCCGCCGCCAGCCTATGACAGCTATCAGCTGTCATAGGCATCGCTCCTCTCTCTCACAGGGGGAAGCGCTGCCTTAGATCGCAGCGCTGTACAGTGTTATTAGATGGGGATTTCGCCGTGTTCGCCGCTGGGAGACTGATAGCGGAGCAGAGCTCCGTCATTCAAGTGGAGATGTGCGCGCATTGGCGTGTGCGATCTCCTGCAAGACCCCTCTCCAGGACTTGAAGCCAATTGGCGTTAGGCAGTCCTGGGGCTGCCCATCGACGTGACGCGGTCGTTATCAGGTTAAAGGATAAGCGAGGCAAGCAACTAAATCTATTTTTACTTACTTGGCGCTTCTTCCAATCCCTTGAAGTCATTTTGGTTCCTCTCCGCAGCTCCAGGCTTCTCCGGAGTGCCACTGGTAGCCTCTGAAGGTCAACGACCCCCAATGGTTTGGCATCTTCTACACATGTGCAGGTGTGCATCCGCACCACACGAGGACATGCCCACGTCACCGGGGAGTGTACTAAGCCTGTGCGGTCATACTGCGCAGCCACAGTACGCTCCCGATGATGTGGGCATGTTCGCTCACATGTGCCAAAGATGCCGACCCACAAGGGTTGGCGATCTTCAGAGGTTGGCAGTGGAACACCGAAGAAGACTGGAGCAACGAGGGACCTAAATGACTTCTAGGATCTGAAAGAAACTCTCTCTCCCCCCCCCCCCCCCTCAGCAGAAGAGTGCTTCTGTACAGTACTGAAAAGCAAGCACCGATTTACAGCAGCTCAGCATGGAACAAAGAATTTTTGCTTCCATACAAGTCAGTCATGTAGGAACTAATACATGTTCATTGCACATGCAGGCAGATATGGATGAGCAGCGAGCACAGCCACTGATACAGAGAGCTATAAGCGAGATCTTATACAGCAGGAAGATTGCATGGCAGTGATTGCTCCGTGCAGACAGCGCTGAAGCCATGGCTGTGATGAGGCTGTGCACATTGCAGGCAGGATAATCGGCTCTGCTCCCCATCCCCCCTCACCTGCTCCCGGCTCCTGCTCACTATACAGCAGCATCCCCCTCTTCCCGGTGGGTACAGACAGAGGAGGAAGGGCAATCCGGAAGCCCGAGGAGGAGACGAGGAGGCGGGGTGCTAAGAAGCGAGGGGCGGAGCTATGCCATGTGCAGAATGCCAGATGCTTGAGAGACCTGCACTGCAAGGAGTGGGTGAAGCGATTCAATCAACAGCGGCTGTAGGCAGAAAATAAGGGCTCTTTCACATTAGGGCAGACTTTCTGCGTTAACGCAAACGGAAGCCGTTTGCGTTAACCAAGGTAAGATGAAAGTCCATAGACTTTCATTTTACCTTTCACACTCGACGCTGCGTTTCGATGCGTTGCGGTTCCGACGCACCCCGGCGCAGTTTTTCCTCCAACGCACCCGCGAGCCGGCGGTTTCCGTCGGGTTTAATTACCAGCTACCGCCGCTGATTGCGTCGCACCGCAGATACCCGACGGCACGCCGCAGGCAGACAACGCGTGCAGGAGAACGGCTCCTGTTCGCGTTGTCAGATGTGAAAGAGCCCTTCACGCTTTGCAACAATGCTGATGATGATATGAGTGCTTTACACAATCTCCTCCAATGAAGCGTCTCTGCCTGTGTAATAAGAAAACTCCTATTGTTATTGAAGTGAACCCGAGCCGTTATTTTGCTTTGAAATTTAAGTAGGGAAAATCACAAAATAAAACTGAATGTATGTTCTACAAACCAATTAAACATTTTTGTTTTATCTAAACACAATAGGGTCAGGTGAGTATATCCAAAAGCGTCAATCAATGAGGGCTGATTCACGCTTGTTTTAAACATATCCGTAGGATTAGAGATGGTGGCTAACAGCTCGCCAGCGAACATCTATGGGCAGCCTGGCCCTGTACTACTTCCGAGTCACAATGTCCCGCAGTAGTACGCGTGTCCGCACGCGTCCATTAGTATGCATGCCCAGGCCCGCCGGTGCGCGTCCTTGACTGTGCGCCTGTGGCCAGGCACGCTTCGTGACATCATGCGCAAAGTGTGCCCGGCCACAGGAGCGCAATCAAGGAAGCGCACGGCATGCGTACTAATGGACGCGTGTGGACACGGGCATGCATACTACTGAGGGACATTGCGACACGGAAGTAGTACAGGGCCAGGCTGCCCATAGAAGTTTGCGGCGAGCAGCTCGCCTATGAGGGGAACTGTTCGCATACATCTCTACGTAGGATACATTTTTAAAGCTCTGCAGAAATGCAGGAAGTGGATCCAGAGGCGTAGCTAGGATTTTCAGCGCCCGGGGACAAAGACTATTAATGCGCCCCCCCAAAGTCAAGGTTGCGCCGTGCCAAAGAGGGGCGTGGTCACATAATAAATGTGGGCGTGGTTATGGGTGGAGCCAAATGTATATGGAGGTTAGCAGGCTCACGCTCACCCACCCTCCCTCAGTATGTACCTTCCAGCATGTTCCAAGACAAATTCAGCAATCATGAGCCCCCCCATCAAGACAAATTCAGCAATCATGAGGCCCCCAACATAACCAACTCAGCAATCATGAGGCCCCCAACAAGACAAATTTAGCAATCATGAGGCCCCCAACAAGACAAATTCAGCAATCATGAGGCCCCCAACAAGACAAATTCAGCGATCTTGAGGCCCCCAACAAATCATGAGGCCCCCAACAAGACAAATTCAGTAACCATGAGGCCCCCAAAAAGACAAATTCAGCAGTCATGAGTCACATAAATAGACAGCATTTCACATAAATAGGTAGAATGCCCCCTTAATATGGTAGACACCTCTTACCTGGCAGCAGTTCTCCAAAATACACTCAATCTGACGTGGTTCCCCAAAAATAGGTAGCCCCAGGTCTATAGTTGTCCCCAGAATAGGTGGCCAGCAGTATAGATGTCCCCAGAATAGGTGGCCAGCGGTATAGATGTCCCCAGAACAGGTAGCCAGGGGTAGAGATGTCCACAGAACAGGTAGCCAGGGGTATATGTGCCCAGTATATGTAGGCAGGGGTATGTGTGCCCAGTATATGTAGCCAGAGGTATATGTGCCCAGTATATGTAGCCAGAGGTATATGTGCCCAGTATATGTAGCCAGTGGTATATATGCCCAGTATATGTAGCCAGGAGAATAATATGTGCCCAGTATATATAGTCAGCTGTATATGTGCCCAGTATATGTAGCCAGGGGTATATATGCCCAGTATATGTAGCCAGGGGTATATATGCCCAGTATATGTAGCCAGGGGTATATATGCCCAGTATATGTAGGCAGGGGTATATGTGCCCAGAGTAGGTAGCCAGGGGTATATGTGCCCAGAGTAGGTAGCCAGGGGTATATGCCCAGTATATGTAGTTAGGGGTATATGTGCCCAATATATGTAGCCAGGGGTATATGTGCCCAGAGTAGGTAGCCAGGGGTATATGTGCCCAGAGTAGGTAGCCAGGGGTATATGTGCCCAGAGTAGGTAGCCAGAGGTATAGGTGCCCAGAGTAGGTAGCCAGGTGTCCCCCTCCCCAGCAGGAGGGGAGCAGCGCAGAGAAGAGGAAGAGCCGCTCTCTCTCCCTCGCTGTCCCCTCCAATGTCTGTCCGGTGGCTGGCAGCGGCGGGCGGAACTTACCTCCGTCTTGTCGCAGCGCCGGATGGATCTGCCGCTACTCTGGTCTGGTCCCGGAGCAGCGGCTGCGCACCCGAACTTCCGGCCGCCGCTGGAGCGAGACGGAGGTGAGTTCCGCCCGCTGCTGCCAGCCACCGGACAGACATTGGAGGGGACAGCGAGGGAGAGAGAGAGCACCTAAGGTGAGGGAAGGAGGGGGGAGATGGCCCCCCTTCCCCACAGCTCTCTCTCTTGTCTGCGCTGCTCCCCTCAGCCCCGCAAAAAAAAAAAAAAAACCCGAAGCTCAGCTGGGCGCCCTTGGGGACCCGGCGCCCTGGGGCACTTGTCCTACCCCGACCCCCCCTAGCTCCGCGCCTGAGTGGATCCTATGTTAAAAATACGACCCGCTTTCACTCGTGCAGAAACATGGATCGCAACACGAATCCGTGTTGCACAGGAAGAAAATGTAGTGGAGAGTCGTGATTTGACACTTTCTCCGGACTGGAAGGGAAACCGTGTCCAAAGCAAGCCTATGAGAATGGACACTGTCTGCTCTCACTAGGCTAGTCGCCACATCTGCATCGCCCGTTGTCTTCGCATCCACGCCGCTGCCGTGATGTAATACGTGTCCCGCTGCCTATCGCTGCCGCTAGTCCATTCTGAACTTCCTGGTGGTCGGGTATTTTCCATTGAGCTGCAGCAGACCAATGGGAATCCTCCGGAACATGGAGAATTCTCATTGGTTCATGTTGGATCAATGAGAATTCTTCCTGTTGTTAGGGAGACTTGGCCTGTTGCAGCCTATGCAGGGCCGGATTTGTACTTTCCAGTGCCCTAGGCCCGCTGTCACCGACCGACCGCTGGTTTGAATGGGCTCCCTTCTGTTTTGCTGCTTTGCCACCTGTTCAACAAAGAAGCAGTGCATGCTCTATCCACTCCATGTAATGTCACCCTCCTGCCTGGATGCACAGCAGTGTTCTGGGCTTGCATAGTTCAGAAATGATGCTCATGTATGAGCAGCACTTGTCAAGTATGCATAACCCATAACACTCCCAGCCTCAGCTGCTGTGCACATCTGTACAAGAGTGTGAAATTACAAGGAGCCCTTAGTGGACAGCGCTGCTTCTTTGGCCTCTGTGTGACTGCCTGCACTCAGAGCCACAAACAGGGGACAGTGCAGCTCAATGGAGAGAAGCCCATCCAAAACAGAGAACAGGTAAGTAGAAAGATCCTGAACTAAACACGCTGGCATAGATGTAGTGTAAAGCTAGGTACACATGATGCAATTTTCTGACAGATTTACTGTTAGATCAATTATTTCCTCAGGTCTGATCTTATTTCCGATCAAATTTTCAATCAATTTTCCTTTCACTTCTATGAAAAATCACTCAAAAAATCGATTGGAAAGCAGATTGGTCATGTTGGAAATAGTCGATCTGACAGTAAATCTGTCAGAAAATTGCATGGTGTGTACCTAGCATAAGCTCAGGTCTACTTTACACCGTGACCATTTAGCACTTAGGGCAAGTTAATACAGATCTTAAAATCAGTCAGTAGGAAGTTTTGAAGGTTTTTTTCTTTTTTTTTTTAAATAAATAAATTACTATTTATTGGCTAACCAAAAGAAAAACAGTGAGCCTTTGGCTAATAAGCCGTATTCAGACTTTGTTCCTGTACACAAGATGTTAGGGCACACAGCTATAAATACAGTCAACAGAAGATGCATAGATTGTTATGTAAATATAAATAAATGTAATACAGTTGTCATCCTGTTTCAAAACATTCCGCTTTCACTGAAGGCTAACACAGTACAATGCTTTGCTGCTACTAAAAAGTCAGGAAAGAGTTAAACTGTAGCACAAAGAATGTTGCAGTTTCCTAAGGAAAAAAACAAACCATACATTTAAAGGGGAACTGAAGAGAGAGGTATATGGAGGCTGCCATGTTTATTTCCTTTTAAGCAATACCAGTTGCCTGGCAGCCCTGCTGATCCTCTGCCTCTAATACTATTAGCCATAGCCCCTGAACAAGCATGCAGCAGATCAGGTGTTTCAGACTTTAAAGTCAGATCTGACAAGAATAGCTGCATGCTTGATTCTGGTGTTAAGCAGATACTACTGCAGAGAAATAGACCAGCAGGGCTTCCAGGCAACTGTTATTGATTAAAAGGAAATAAATATGGCAGCCTCCGTATACCTCTTACTTCAGTTCCCCTTTAACAGGTCTACTCTGAGGTCTTTAAGAGCACTGACCAGTAATAAATCTGACATCAGTCTAGGGAGAGGAGAGCTGATAATTTCTGTCCGTGAATGCGTGCATGAAGCAACTAATCCAAAATCAAAAGTTCACCTACTTGACCCCAAATATTTTCTTCTCACAGCAGCTAGTATGTCCTCACCCATCATATAGAGAACAGGATCATCAGGTGACAGCAGATGATGACTGTCATCACACACACTCTGCACAAGTGAGAGAGATGCAGGGATCTCGGGAATTCAGGCAGACCAGAGCAAAACAGGAGAGATGATTTACTTTGACATGTGACCTCTTATCTCTCCAAGTCCTGCGCCCTGCTGATTTTTATCACCATAGGCCATTGCCTGTATGGCCTTCCCAGAAATCCGGCCCTGAGCCTATGGAGAGCTATACTTCTGCTGGCCCCTGGGTTGCTGAAGGGACCGAGCGCGGGACAAGCGGCGGCGGCGAGACAGGTGAGCATCGATGCGCATGGGCCAATGTAGCGGTGCTGCGGACACGGAACAGACGCTGGTGTATTTGCGCAAAGTGGATGCAGAATGGACGGAATGCATCCGCCTCGCGGATGTGTGTTCCGTGTCCATTCTGGATCCGCACAAGTGTGGATCGAGCCTAATACAGTAATCATACCTCCCAACTTTTTGAGAAGAGAAAGAGGGACATTTAAGCCACACCCCTAATCACACCCCCAATACAATACAATAACATTTCTATAGTGCTTTTCTCCCATAGGACACAAAGCGCTTCGGCTCTCTTTTAGATTCATTAGTTGGTAGTTGGATGAAGTATTCACACAACAAAAGTTATATTTCTGCAAATGCCAAACTGAACAGGTGGGTTTTCAGTCTGGATTTGAACACGTCCAGAGATGGTACTGCCCTGATCTGTTGTGGTAAGGAGTTCCAAAACATAGGAGCAGCATGACAGAAGGCTCTGGGACCAAAAGTTTCCAAGTGGACTCTGGGTATGACTAGATGAACCTGTGGATCTGAGATTGCGGGGATTGCTACGCAGCTGCAACATTTCTTTCATATATCCAGGGCCCAGATTATTTAGTGATTTAAATGTCAGTAGGCCAATCTTGAATAGGACCCTCCATTCTATAGGTAGCCAGTGAAGGGAGTGCAGGACTGGCGTTATGTGGCAGTGACGGGGTTGGTTGGTAAATAGTCTGGCAGCAGTATTCTGTATCAGCTGTAGGCGGTACAAGTCCTTTTTTGGAAGGCCAGTGTAGAGAACATTTTAGTAGTCCAGTCGGGAGGTAATTAAGGCATGAACTAAGGTTGGTAGATCTTCTGGGGGGATGAGGTGCTTGATTTTTGCGATGTTCTTCAGGTGAAAATAGGATGATTTCACCACAGCAGAGATGTGAGTTCTGAAGTTTAAATCCCCATCAATTAGAACTCCCAGGCTACACACATGATCAGAGCTGTGTAGATCCATGCCTCCTATTCCCAGTGGTGAAGACTGCAAGTTAAATTGTTTTGTTGTCATGCGCTGTCCTCCGATCAGAAGGACTTCAGTTTTGTCTGCATTTAGTTTCAGCCAGTTGTCACTCATCCATTGCTGTAGTTCGCATAAGCAGGCGTTTATAGTTGGAGTTGGGTCTGTCACACCAGGCTTGAAGGAAATATATAGTTGGGTGTCGTCCGCATAGCAGTGGTATGTCAGGCCATGTTTTTGGATTCGTTTTCCAAGCGGTAAGATGTAAATAGTGAAAAGCAGGGGAGAAAGGATTGAGCCATGTGGCACCCCATACTTAAGTGGTACAGAGGTGAACAGGAAGGGCCCCATAGACACTTTTTGGGTTCTGCCACTCAAGAAGGATTGGAACCACTGAAGAACTATGCCATCAATGCCGCAGTATTCTTGTAGCCTGTTTATCAAGATGTCATGGTCAACTGTATCAAAGGCTGCAGAAAGGTCTGCTGAGATGTTTCCTGAAGCCAGACTGGAATTTGTCATAACTGTTGTTTTGTAGGATTTTGACTTCTAGCTGGAAGTATACAGCTTTTTCAATTAGCTTACCCAGAAAGGGAAGGTTAGAGACAGGTCTGTAGCTGGTCATTGCATCTGCGTCCAGGGAGGGTTTTTTGAGGAGAGGATTGTAAGGAACAGTTTAGAAGTTTGAGGAATACCGGTACAAATAGGTCAGGGCAGTTCAACATGAACTGTGTTGGGCTAGGACCCACGTCACAGGTAGTTTGACGGAGGTGAAGGAGGATGCTTGATGTGACTTCTTCATCAATTTCGTTGAAGTTTGACCAAGGTGATATGTTGTCTCTGCTAATGGTCTTCGGTGCTAAATTAGGCTCAGATGCTGTAAGTTGGATGGCGGACCTTATAGCGGAGACTTTGTCTGAGAAGAAATAGGCAAATTGGTCACAGAGGTCCTTAGAAGACTGGATATTACGTTTGCAGAGTTGCCGGGTTGCAGAGTTTTTCCACTGTGCGGAACAGTTGGGCTGGTTTGTTAACTGCGTTTGCTATCTCATGTGATAGAAAGGATGACTTTTTCTCAGTGATTACCTTTCGGTAGTTCTTCAAGTGGAGGATTAATGCATGTTTGTCTTCTGGGGACTGATATTTGCGCCACAGTCTTTCAAGCTTTCAGCCTTGTCTTTTCAGCTCTTTTATAGAGTTATCAAACCACTGTGCATGATGATGTGGAGTAAGATATTTGGTGCGCAGAGGAGCAATGGTCTCAAAGGTGGAGGACAAACATTTGTTGTATTTAAGCACCAGAGTATCAGGGTCCGAGCTGGAGTCAGTCAATTCATCAAAGCCGAGGTTATCTCAGATATGTTGTGGTGTTAGCCCTTTTAAGCGGCGATATTTTATTTGATTCTTGAACTGGTGTTTGACAGCTGGTGTTGAGAGGGACTGGAGAAGTGGATAGTGTGATGATATGACCAGGTAACAGGATTAATTTCCACACTGGCTATTGACAGCCCAGTATGGAATGTAAGGTCCAGAGTGTGACCTTTCTTGTGAGTGGCAGAAGCCCAGTTAATTTATGGCACAAGGTAGCTCTATTCCTAATTGCGAAGAGGGGTCATCCACCCATGTACTGAAATCTCCAAGAACAATCCATCTGGGGTGCTCCAGTATTAGGTTGCATAGGAGATCTACAAGTTCTTTAACCACCCTGGCGGTATGGACGAGCTGAGTTCGTCCAGGAAAAACATGCAAAAAGCGGTAATGACGAGCTGAGCTCATCCATGCCGCCAGGGAGATTTTCTGTTTCTCTGTACCGCCCGCTGCACTTTTTACTGATCAGAGGGATTCCCCAGGATGGCTGGATGCCTGTCTGCACACTGTGGTTAGCGATCTGTGCTACCCTCAGCGTGCAGAACAAGCATCCACCCACCCTGGGGAATCCCTGTGCAGCCAGCAGGGCAGAGAATGTGCTGGCTGCGTGCAGGATTCCTCTTTCTCTGTGGGCGGGTGGCAGGGTGTCCCTTCTATGGGGGGGTGGGGGTGGGATGTCCCCCTCCTGTTCAGGCTGGTTGGGGACTCCGTCTTTGTGTGTGTGTGTAGGGATGTCCCCCTTCTGTTCAGGCTGGTCTGGGACTCCTTCTGTGTGTGTGGGGGGGGGGGTTCCCCTTCTAAGCGGGCTCGTGGTGGCCAGTCGGGGACTCCCCCTTCTGTGCGGGGGGGGGGGGTGTCCCCTTCTATAGGGGCTGGGGGTGGCCTCTCCCTCCTCTTCCCCCCTCCCGACCTCCCGTGCTCCCCCCTCATTCCCCGTGCTCCCCCCCCTCCCCGGCAGAACCCCTGATCTACTCACCTGAGGGCTTTCTCCTGCGCTGGCCGTGATGGACACCCTTCTCCTCCCTTAGCGAAGTCCCGGTCTCTGTCGTTACACTTACGAGGTTCGGTGACGTCACCAAGCCTCGTAACTGTAATTACAGAGAACACGAGACTTCGCGATGGAGGAGGAAGTGCACCGCTTCCGCCGCAGGAGACAGCCCTCAGGTGAGTAGATCAGGGCTTCTGACAGGGGGGGGGAGGGATTGGGGGGAGAGGGGGGGCACGGGGGATCGGGAGGGAGGATGGAAGAGGAGGGAGAGGCCACCCACAGCCCCCATAGGAGGGGACACCCCACCACACACAAGAAGGGGGAGTCCCCGACCGGCCACCACCAGCCCGCATATAAGGGGGGTACGGGGATCGGGACGGGGGGGGGGGGGCAGAGACACCCACAAACCTGGCTCCCTATACATCTGCCTCCCTAGACCTGGCTGCACATCTGTCTCCGATATACCTGGCTGCACATCTGTCTCCTATATACCTGGCTGCACGTGTCTCCTATATACCTGGCTGCACATCTGTCTCCCGTATACATCTGGCTACACCTGGCTCCCCTATACATCTGGCTACACCTGGCTCCCCTATACATCTGGCTACACCTGGCTCACTATATACCTAGCAAAACATCTGGCTCACTATATACCTAGCAAAACATCTGGCTATCTATACCTGGCTAATACCTCTGGATAACTATACCTGGCTCCACATCTGGCTAATACATCTGGCTATACATCTGGGTCTTATACACACCATTGGCATGCTGATCCCTCATTGTGTACCTCTGATAGCTTCCCCAGTGCCTTCTTCCATGTCCCTTGGCAGATTTTGCTTCTCCCTCAGCGATCACATGTCCCCCGTCGATCGGCGTTGATGACACCAGGGTTAC
Organism: Hyperolius riggenbachi; assembly: GCF_040937935.1. NCBI lineage: Eukaryota > Metazoa > Chordata > Amphibia > Anura > Hyperoliidae > Hyperolius > Hyperolius riggenbachi. The sequence continues at coordinate 195,140,411 of NC_090654.1, forward strand.
ACAGCGTCATCAACATCTCACAGCAAACACTTTTTTTTTTTTTTATTGAATTCAATACAATAACCTGTATTGAATTCAATATACAAAAACAATTGATTGCAAAAAAAAAACTGTTTGAAAATTATTGGAAATTAATTGAACCACTTTTTGCATGGAAATTCTGGGGAAATAGAACGCCAGGGTGGCTACGGAATGCCGGATCCTTTTCTGGTGGGAGGTAGATCAGCAATATGTTTATTTTTTTATCAGCTTAAAGTTGCGCCCCCAAGCATTCAAACGAGTTGATAGGTTCTACAGTAAGTGGTCTGATTTTCAAAGCTGATCTAAAGCAAAGTGCAACCCCTCCACCCCTGCTTTCTTTCCTGTTGCAGTGTTTTACGGAATAGTTTGTTGGCACGGTGGCCTCCAGGGTTGGACCAACTGGTTCAGAAAGCCAGGTTTCAGTCAGGCAGGCCAGATCAGAAGACTACTAGATCATGTATGATTGCTGTTTTGTTGTTTATTGATCTGACGTTACAGAGAACAGCCTTGATGGTGCTACCCTGGGAGCTGAGGTCTGTGATTGAGGACTCCAGGAGGGAACAGTCTGCAGTGAAGAACGTCTTTTTCCACGTCCTCGGGACCCTCTTTTAGTCTTTCTGAGGATTCCAACAGACTTAAGTAGAATTATTGTTAATTCGTCAATTGGATACAGGGTCGGACTGGGCCACAGTAGTACAGTTTTTTCCCTCGGTGGGCCCCCCCCCCTCCAGGTCTCTGGTGGGTCCCCCCCTCCTTGTCTGACAGAGCTCCAATTGCTGCCTGCAGCTAGTGTTGGGCGAACAGTGTTCGCCACTGTTCGGGTTCTGCAGAACATCACCCTGTTCGGGTGATGTTCGAGTTCGGCCGAACACCTGATGGTGTTCGGCCTTTTAAGTTCGGGTTCGCCCCGAACTTCTGTATGCCCCCGAACAGGGCCGAACAGGGCCCCTGTTCGGGCGAACAGGGCCCTGTTCGGCCGAACAGGCCGCAATACGGCCCCCCTATGGGGTCGCAGGCATAAGGGGGGAGCATGCCCCGATCGCGGGGGGGGTCGGAAATTCCCCCCACCCCCTCCGCTAGCGCTCCCCCCTCTGCCCGCTTCCCCATAAAAAAAGTTTAAATCAAGTTCAATAGTAGTGTACCTGGGCTGGTGGCATTGGCTGGCAGTGGAGTGAGGAGGAGGAGGAGTCCGAGTAGCAGAGTGACGTTGAGGCCGGGCAGCGGGCGGTTCAGCGCTAGTACCCTTGTGGTACTTCCGCCCTTTCTCTGACCTCACGTCCTCTGCATACGAGGGTACGCATCACGCGTACCCTCGTATGCGTCATCACGCAGAATTTCCGACCCCCCCCCGCGACCGGGGCATGCTCCCCCCTTATGCCTGCGACCCCATAGGGCCCCCAAAATGGGCATGTTCGGGGGTCCCATTGACTCCCATTGAGTTCGGCGTTCGGGCCGAACATGCCGAACATCTGGCCCATGTTCGGCCTGTTCGGCCCGAACCCGAACATCCAGGTGTTCGCCCAACACTACCTGCAGCACAAAAATTCTATTCTCAGTGCTGTAATCACTCATGCTGAGAGCAGCTGCGTAGCTAAGGAGCTGTGGGCCCCGATGCAAGTTTTACAATGGGGCCCCCTAAGCACTCTATACATAACAATTGATACAGTGCACCAAAACCTGCCAAAGACAACCACAGTGTCAGAGGTGTAAGAAAAGGATGGGGGACAGCTTGTTAATGATTACCACTATTCAAAATATCTATAGAAATGATTATTACCAGCACAGGACCAATAGAGAGCTAATACTGTAGTTGAGGGAGGACACTTCGGGGCCCCTATGGCCCAAGGGCCCCGATGCGGTCGCAACCTCTGCGGTCGCAACCTCTGCAAAGTAGGACATTACTTTATATTGAAGGAGGGGACTCTATGCAAAGTTTTTCTGGGCAGCAGTGTCTCTGAATTACAATGCTGCTAAGATCATGTACATTTGGCTCTGTCCACAATACATCATGACCACGCCCACCTTCCGGCGCATGGTCACGCCCTTTTTTCACCGCAATCATGGGATGTGTGGGCTCCAGGTTGAAATTTCTTTGGTGGGCCCCCAGTGTCCCAGTCCGACCCTGATTGGATAAATATTTCTTGGTTGGTATACAGAGAGAAGTGTCTCTGCTTAATATTGATGTGTACACATTAGAGTGGACAAAAGAGACAGCTCACAGCTCCTGCTGAGATAGACTCTGTTTAGAGTCAAGGTGTGAACTTTTTCAGCTCCAGCTTTGGTATCCTGCAGAGATCAAAGGGCCTGTAAAGACTGAATTGTCCTTACACAGAGATGTATGGATGGGCAGCATGGATTTGAAAACACAGTCCCTTATTTAGGAGTTTGAAGATATTATATATAACATACATAGAAAAATAGTCTACTGAGCATAGATGCTGTGGAAAATCGATGAAAGTTACTCACAGGATGGATATACAGTGGAGAAAATAATTATTTGACCCCTCACTGATTTTGTAAGTTTGTCCAATGACAAAGAAATGAAAAGTCTCAGAACAGTATCATTTCAATGGTAGGTTTATTTTAACAGTGGCAGATAGCACATCAAAAGGAAAATCGAAAAAATAACCTTAAATAAAAGATAGCAACTGATTTGCATTTCATTGAGTGAAATAAGTTTTTGAACCCCTACCAACCATTAAGAGTTCTGGCTCCCACAGAGTGGTTAGACACTTCTACTCAATTAGTCACCCTCATTAAGGACACCTGTCTTAACTAGTCACCTGTATAAAAGACACCTGTCCACAGAATCAATCAATCAAGCAGACTCCAAACTCTCCAACATGGGAAAGACCAAAGAGCTGTCCAAGGATGTCAGAGACAAAATTGTAGACCTGCACAAGGCTGGAATGGGCTACAAAACCATTAGCAAGAAGCTGAGAGAGAAGGTGACAACTGTTGGTGCGATTGTTGAAAATGGAAGGAGCACAAAATGACCATCAATCGACCTCGCTCTGGGGCTCCACGCAAGATCTCACCTCGTGGGGTGTCAATGGTTCTGAGAAAGGTGAAAAAGCATGCTAGAACTACATGGGAGGAGTTAGTGAATGACCTCAAATTAGCAGGGACCACAGTCACCAAGAAAACCATTGGAAACACATTACACCGCAATGGATTAAAATCCTGCAGGGCTTGCAAGGTCCCCCTGCTCAAGAAGGCACATGTGCAGGCCCGTCTGAAGTTTGCCAATGAACACCTGAATGATTCTGTGAGTGACTAGGAGAAGGTGCAGTGGTCTGATGAGACCAAAATAGAGCTCTTTGGCATTAACTCAACTCGCTGTGTTTGGAGGAAGAAAAATGCTGCCTATGACCCCCAAAACACAGTCCCCACCGTCAAGCATGGGGGTGGAAACATTTTGCTTTGGGGGTGTTTTTCTGCTAAGGGCACAGGACAACTTAATCGCATTAACGGGAAAATGGACGGAGCCATGTATCGTGAAATCCTGAACGACAACCTCCTTCCCTCTGCCAGGAAACTGAAAATGGGTCGTGGATGGGTGTTCCAGCACGACAATGACCCAAAACATACAGCAAAGGCAACAAAGGAGTGGCTCAAGAAGAAGCACATTAAGGTCATGGAGTGGCCTAGTCAGTCTCTGGACCTTAATCCAATAGAAAACCTATGGAGGGAGCTCAAGCTCAGAGTTGCACAGAGACAGCCTTGAAACCTTAGGGATTTAGAGATGATCTGCAAAGAGGAGTGGACCAACATTCCTCCTAAAATGTGTGCAAACTTGGTCATTAATTACAAGAAACGTTTGACCTCTGTGCTTGCAAACAAGGGTTTTTCCACTAAGTATTAAGTCTTTTATTGTTAGAGGGTTCAAAAACTTATTTCACTCAATGAAATGCAAATCAGTTGCTATCTTTTATTTAAGGTTATTTTTTCGATTTTCCTTTTGATGTGCTATCTGCCACTGTTAAAATAAACCTACCATTGAAATGATACTGTTCTGAGACTTTTCATTTCTTTGTCATTGGACAAACTTACAAAATCAGTGAGGGGTCAAATAATTATTTCCTCCACTGTAGATGGCCCGAATGGTTCGCCGGCAAACGGTTCCTGGCGAACTTCCGGGGTTCGCGATCGCAGAGAACCGTGAACTTTTCCGGAAGTTCGGTTCGCCCCCATAGTGCATCATGAGGGTCAACTTTGACCCTCTACATCACAGTCAGCAAGCACATTGTAGCCAATCAGGCTACACTCCCTCCTGGAGACCCCCCCCCCCCTCCCCCTTATAAAAGGCAGGCAGCATCAGGCATTGGACTCACTCGTGTGCCTGCAGTAATTAGAGAAGGGAGAGCTGCTGTGCAGAGACTTATAGGGAAAGCTTAGTTAAGCTCTTGTAGGCTTCTTAGCTTGCTCCTTGCTAATTCTTATTGCTAAAAAAAAGCACTCCTCAACAGCTCTTTTGAGAGCTAATCTTGTTCTTGTGATCTATTTTTGTGTGTGTGTGTGTGTGTGTGTGTGGCCCACTTGCATTATATACAGCCCTGTTAGGCTAGGTTTTCATTTGTGCGGCGGCATGCGTCTTGCGAGACGTGATGCCGGCACAGCTGTTGCCTCTCGCAGCCGAATCCCTCTAGCCGTGCTATGCACGGCTATGGGATTCGGACAGCTACGGACGAAATTATGCTGCAGGGCCTCAGATTTTTCCTCGGCCACGAATTCGGATGGCTCTCATAGACTTCTATAGGCTGCTGAAATCCATCCGAATTCGTGGGCGGGGAATCGGCCTGGATTCGCAGCAGTGGAAACCCGGCCTAAGTCAGTCACGGCTGGCCTTTGGCCCCTTGGTGGTATAATTACTACTGTGCCAGTGCCAGGTGCACATTATTATACCCATCACTGCATATACCTACCAGTTGTTCACAGTGCACCCACCTACCTGTGCCTGTCCGGTACCTGTGTGTGTGTGACAGGTGCACATTGTAATACCCATCACTGCATATACCTACTACCTGTTGTTCACTTCAGTGCACCCACCTACCTACGTGAGCGCACGCAGTGTCACTGTGCCTGCCCGGTACCTGTCTGTGTGTGACAGTTGCACATTGTAAATGTAATACCCATCACTGCATATACCTACCTGTTGTGTTCAGTGCACCCACCTACCTACGTGAGTGCACGCAGTGTGATATACCACTCCGTGCATACCTGTTAACTGCACCTGTGTGACTGCACATTGTATTAGTCAAGTCAGTGCATACCTTTCACTTCATCCCCCTCAATAAGGACAAAACAAAAGGCAAAGGCAGGCCACCTGGCAGGTCTGTTCGAGGTTGCGCTGTCGTGATTTCGTGTGGCCCTCGACCAAAGTTTAGTGTTCAGAAGAAGGCACATGCCATCAACCCCCAATAATGTCAGGACATATTTGACTATTTAACACAGAACACCTCATCTTTCTCAGCTTCCGCACGGAAGTGACATTTCTTCCTCCTCCTGCCCTGATTCTGGCACCCCACTTAACACTTAGTTGGCCGCCACCACCAAAGTGCCATCACCCCAGGGCTCAGCGGTGTGGAAATGTTTGTGTGTGTCTGCCTCAGATGAGTGCAATGCCATCTGTACTCTCTGTCACCAAAAATTGAGCTGTGGAAAGACCAAGACCCGCGTAGGGACAATTACCTTACGAAGGCACATGATTACAAAGCACAAACTGCAATGGGATGACCACCTGAGGAAAAGCAGCACACAAAAGCAAAGCCACACACTGCAGTGGAAGATACCAGGCCGCAATTTTTTCTCAAAAAAGGCGATACCTAAACTGTACCGTGATGTTGAAAGGCAAGTGGTGACATCTCTGGCACACAGCGTTGGGTCAAGGGTCCATCTGACCACGGATGCCTGGTCTGCAAAGCACGCTCAGGCCTGCCCAAAGACTAAGTCAGTCCCCACACACAGCAGCTCTGCCTGTACACCGTATGACTGCCTGCCTCAAGACTAAGTCGCTCCCCACATAGCATCTCTGCCCGTAGGCCGCTTGACTGCCTTCTCCACCACCGCCAACAGGGTCCAGGACCCCAGGTGGATTCCTGAATTTTTAAGGCCCCGGCTAACAGCGGCCGCTATACTAATTTTTCTGGTGTGTGTACATGCCTGCCTAATTTTTTGGGCTGCACTGCAGCTGCAACAACAAAACAAAAGGCATGTACATGTGCCAATTCCCCTTCGTGATCAATACCTTGCCGCGGTGAAGGGGCTTGCGTATCACAATGAAGCAATGACCGACGGCTATATGAGTGTGTCGGGGGGGGGGGGGCACACCCACGATAATAAGGTCGTTGCTTCATTGTGGACAGACCAAATTTGATCAGCTGGACAGTCACTGTTCTGTCATTTAGCTACCTCAGCCTGGCGACCATATGGGCTGGAAAGCCACCATCACCTGCACTCTCGTCATGGTGCGCACCAGTCCAGCACGGCCGTCACTACACATACAGCTGTTTGCAGTCACTGCATACCTTTCACTGCATCTTTGAATGCACATTGTATTATACCTGACAGTCAGTGCATACCTTTCACTTGAATGGATGGCAGGCTTGCCCTCCATAACAGATTCTCGTTAAAGGATTCAAAGTCAATTCATCTCATATACAGCAGGGCCTCGAAAGTCCTCCTGTATTGTTACTTTTGGTCACTACCTTGGGACGTGCATGCCATGCCTGCTGCCTTCCTTGGATGTGTGGTAGCCGTTCCTGCTCCTTTGCCCACAGCGTGCCTGCTGCCTTCCTTGGATGTGTGGTGGTGGTAGCCTTTTCTTAGGCTCCCACTCCGGACCGGAATCGAACCAGGATTCCCCGGCCATTACCCATGGTCACCATGCTACTGAGAAAGTACCATTGAAAGTTTCACACAGTTGAATGAATGGCAGACTTGACCTCCATAACAGATTTTTGTTAAAGGCAAGTGGTGTCATCTCTGGCACACAGCGTTGGGCGAAGGGTCCATCTGACCACAGGTACATTACTTATACAGCAAATGGGTCCTTACTTGGATGTGTGGTGGTGGTAGCCAGTTCTCAGGCTCCCACTCCAGACCGGAATCGAATCCTGATTCCCCGGCAGCACGGTGGCGTAGTGGTTAGCACTCTCTCTTTGCAGCGCTGGGTCCCAGGTTTGAATCCCAGCCAGGTCAACATCTGCAAGGCATTTGCATGTTCTCCCTGTGTCTGCATGAGTTTCCTCTGGGCACTCCGTTTTCCTCCCACATCCCAAAAACATACAGACAAGTTCATTGGCTTCCTCCTAAATTGGCCCTAGACTATGATGCATACACCATATGACTATGGTAGGGACAGGGGTGGACTGACAACTCATGGGGCCCCTGGGCAATAGGAGATTATGGGGCTCCAATCCAGTGTTGCCAACCTTTCATGTTATTTACTGACAAAGGATATTTTTACTGTAAAAAAAAAAAAACTGCACCGCGTGCCGAAAAAATGGGTACGGTCACGCAACAGAATGTGGGCGTGGTCATGGGTGGGGCCAAATATACATGACCTTAGCAGTGGTGTAAAAGGTCTGCTTGGGAAGTTTGAGCTCTGCCATAGTGTTTCCCCCCAAAATACATGTAATCTGACAGCATTTCGCCAAAAATACACGTAATTTGGCAGAGGTTTCTCCAAAATACAGATAACATGGCAGTAGCGGTTCCCCCAACATACACACAATTTGGCAGCAGTTCCCCAAAATACGCATACTCTGGCAGCGGATCACCCAAAATACATGTAATCTGGCAGCAGTGGTTCCCCCAAAATACACATAATCCGGAAGTAGCATTTCTCCAACATACACATAATCTGGCAGCGGTTCCCCAAAAAACACTTAATCTTGCAGTAGTTCCCCAAAAAATATGTGCCCCCAGTATAGGCAACCAAGGTCTATAGGTATCCCCAGTGGAAGTAACCAGGTCTATAGGTATTCTCAGTATAGGTAGCCAGGTCTATAGGTGTCTCCAGTATAAGTAGCCAGGTCTATAGGTGTCCCCAGAATAGATAGCCAGGGTGTCCCCAGAATAGGTAGCCAGGTCTATAGGTGTCCCCAGTTTAAGTAGCCAGGTTTATAGGTGTCCCCAGTTTAGATAGCCAGGTCTATAGGTGTCCCCAGAATAGGTAGCCAGGTCTATAGGGTGTCCCCAGTATAAGTAGCCAGGTCTATAGGTGTCCCCAGTTTAGAAAGCCAGGTCTATAGGTGTCCCCAATATAAGTAGCCAGGTCTACAGGTGTCCCCAGTATAAGCATCCAAGTCCATAGGTGTCCCCAGTATAAGTAGCCAGGTCTATAGGTGTCCCCGGTTTAGATAGCCAGGTCTATAGGTGTCCCCAGAATAGGTAGCCAGGTTTATAGGGGTCTCCAGTTTAGATAGCCAGGTCTGTAGGTGTCTCCAGCATAGATAGCCAGGTCTGTATGTGTCCCCAGAATAGGTAGCTAGGTCTATGTCTCCAGGGGGTGGCAGCGCAGTGAAGGGGAAGCAGGGCACTGTACAGCACTGCGTAATATTTGGGCGCTATATAAATACGTAAAAGAAATCAATAATAACTGGTCCTTTCTATCCTGGTTAGTTTCAGAAAAATGACAGTTTAAAAAACATTTTTCTTTGTATTTTTAAAATCGATTTTCTCAAAAACCACAAGGTCTTTTTGAAGAATTTTTTTTTACCATGTGCCCACGATTATCCTTAACATATGTTGCAATTTTGGTAGGAATTGCATGTATGGGGGCTTTGCTATTCACTAGCAAATTTGGCACAAAATTATGCGTAAATTCATGCGTTAATTATGAATTCTTACAATTACGTACTAAATTAATTACGCTTTTCTCCAAAATTTTGCATTACAATGTGTAATTGTGAATTACGATGTGTAATTATGCATAGGTGTAATTTCTGCTCATCACTAGTTCCGAGGTGCTTTCGTCTTCTTTGCCAATACATATGATTAGCCAGTAAATGCAGTAATGAATTTCTCTGTGCTCGAAGGCAGGCTTGCCAGTGTAATTACCAATGCTGTATGTTGTTTCGATTCTGTATTTTGTCTCCAATTCTGTATTTTGTATATTGGTGTATACCATTTGTCTGTATTATTATGTACCCCATGTTAGTTTCTTACTTTGTGCCACGAAATATGTTGGTGCTTTATAAATCACTAATAGTAGACCCCAGTCTTTTGGTGGACAAAGTGTTTGCAATTTTGCAACCGATCAACCATCTGATTCGATAATAATTATTGGATGAAAATTGGTGCAGCAACAAGCATGCCTAATCGAGGCTGAAATTGGGCTGAAATCAATCAAATGTATCAATCGAACATGCTGGGAAATCTCGGGCCGATGTGATTGATCAGGTACACAGCGGTAACAGCGTGATATTTCACAACCTTTGAATATGACGGAACCCCTGGCCACTATCCCCAAATGTTATATGTGCCCCCAGTACCCATGCATTAAAATATCTCACTTGTCCGCTGCCACCAAGAGTTCAGCTGTAGTTCCGCATTCGCTCCCCACGTGCTGCCGGCTTATAGCACTGGCGCGTGTGAACAGCAACGGAGATGGCAACGCAGCGTCGCGAGGCTGTTTCCCAAGATATTTCATGCTGAAGTCTATTGGGAATCGACCTGCAGTGTATGGGCAGCCAACAGATCTGTCTCTGAAAGAGAGCTGTCTCCTGGTCAATTTGCCCTAACATCACTAAATGTATGGGCACCTTAAAGAAAACCTGTAATGAGAAAAAGTTTGCCTGGGGGGTACTCACCTCGGCTGGGGGAAGCCGGCAGATCCAATTGAGGCTTCCCCCGTCCTCCTGTGTCCCATGGCGGCAGTGAAAAAGCTCCTGGAACGGCAGAGATGTAAATATTTACCTTCCTGGCTCCAGCGCAGGTGCAGTATCGGCTCTCCGCTCGGAGATAGGCAGAAATAGCCGATCACTGTCGGGCCGCTCTACTGCGCAGGTGCACGTCTCCTGCACTTGCGTAGTAGAGCGGAACCGACAGAGATCGGCTATTTTCGCCTATCTCTGTGCTGAGTGCCTCAACAGCGCCCCCGCTGGAGCCAGGGAAGATAAATATATTAGCCTTGTCGAGCTTGTCAAGCCCAGATTGCGGGACACTTCGGGGGAGGCAGCGCTGGATTGCCGGAAGCCACAGCAGAGGGGGAAGCCTCATTGGGACCCTGAGACTTCCCCTTACCGAGGTGAGTACCCCCCAGGGGACTTTTTTTGTTACAGGTTCTCTTTAAGGACTCATTATATAGATCTTTAGTTGCATTTTGCCCAGATCTTTTGATTTCTCCTCAGACTTCTGAAAAATGTTCTCCGACCTGCTTTGCTTTTATGTGGCCCTTTCTTGCTTGTTATGCGATAAGTACTGTATATCTTTCTGTTACCTCTCCTGTTATTCTCTTGGTGGCTCTATTATTATGGGAACAGACCAACCAATTTTCATAGTTTCTTTGTGCATTCTTTCAAATAAAAGCTTGTTAAACAGAAAAAAATCTTGGCTCGTGTAAATCTGTTTTTTTTTTTTTGCCAAAGAATACACCCCATATTGGCAAATACTAACCAATACTTCATTTTTAGTGTGCACCCAGCTGTGGAGGGACAGTGAGAAGTCTGTGAAGCAAACAATGGTTAATACTGAGCTATTACCAGCCAGCAGATGTTGGTGTCATGTGGCACTCCAGCTGGTGGGGACTTGTAGCAGAGCTCCACACAATCTGACATCCTACTAAACTAAACTGGCATGGACATTACTACGTATTTAGGTTCCTATTATTTTCCGTACAGTTTTATATTGCATTATATTCTGCAGACTCAATAAAAAAATACTCGTCCCGTGCCAAAATAGAGGTTGTGTGTCTGCAGTCATATGGACAACACTGGCGGTGAGAACTTCAGTAACCTTTTTTTCTCCGTGGAGAGAGGGGAAGCGAGGCCAGACACTGGAAGTGGAGTGATGCATGGTCTTCGGGATGGCCTCGCGGGACAAGGCAGCGCAGGTAAATATAACTTTTCTTTACACCAAAGCTTGAGGATAGTGTTAATTAGGACGAGATCCACTTTAATAATAGAAGATATTTAAAGTGACTCCGTAACAAAAATTGCATCCTGTTTTTTATCATCCTACAAGTTCCAAAAGCTATTCTAATGTGTTCTGGCTAACTGCAGCACTTTATACTATCACAGTCTCTGTAATAAATCAATGTATCTTTCCCCTGTCAGACTTGTCGGCCTGTGTCTGGAAGGCTGCCAAGTTCTTCAGTGTTGTGGTTCTGCTATGAACTCCCCCTTCCAGGCCCCTCTATGCACACTGCCTGTGTATTATTTAGATTAGGGCAGCTTCTCTCTTCTCTCTTATCTTTTACAAGCTGGATAAATCGTCCTCTGAGCTGGCTGGGCTTTCACATACTGAGGAATTAGACAAGGGCAAAGCTGTTTGTAAGGAAGAAACGAGTAGCCTGAAACTTCAGTGCATGAGAACTGCAGGGGGAAAGAAACACACAATGATCTCTTGAGATTCAAAAGGAAGGGTGTATACAGCCTGCTTGTGTATGAATATATTTTCTATGTGTGGACATACTGTACATCAACCTACTTCCTGTTTTGTTTGTTTATAAACAAACTTTTTAAAACTGTTTTTAACCACTTTTAATGTGGCGGGGAGCGGTGAAATTGTGACAGAGGGGAATAGGAGATGTCCCCTAACGCACTGGTATGTTTACTTTTGTGCAATTTTAACAATACAGATTCTCTTTAATACATCCAGAGCAGTTTTGGAAGATCACTTATCATCACCAGCCTGGAAATGCCTTGGTAAATGTAACGAATAGCGGAAACGCCGCTGAGGCAGTGAGCGGTATGGCGGCGGTTTCCGCATCACAGGCGGCGGATTCCACCGCGCAGTTACATGCTGGTGTTTTGCCTGGTCCTTCACTGACTCACAGACTGAGGGCTACGCGCGCGCGTGCCAGGCGGCAGGACCTTTATGCGAATAGAAGGGGAGTCAGCTGATCGGCCGGTCAGCTGACTCCAGCAGTGCTGCTGATTGGCTGAGTGACTGGGGCGGCGCTGTGGAACGCTCTTAGTATATATAGTACCTGCCTGTCAGTTGCTCGGCGTCTGCTGTTGCAAATGCTGCGTGTTAGCACTCAGACCTAGTCAGATCCTAAAGTGTGCTAGAACCGGCAGGAGCTGGGGATCCACACTTAGTCAGACTTATTGATAGCTTAAAGTACTAATTGAATTGTATATTTGTAATGTAGAGTAAACACAGCGCACATATACTCTTCTTAAAGGTCGATAAACTTCTCCACTCCTCCACCTGTATGCACTCAAAGTGCAAAATAGAGCAGACAGGGAGGCTTTTAGTGGAGTATGCACAAGATTTATTGCTGGATAAAAGGTACAAACAGGCAACCCGAGGATATCATGTATCTTTGTTGCCCGCTCCTGTCCCGACAAGTTTCGGCTACTGCCGTCTTCAGGGGATAAAACTTTTATCCCCTGAAGACGGCAGTAGCCAAAACTAGTCGGGACAGGAGCGGGCAACAAAGATACAGGTTCGAGTAGAGGGGCCATAGTACCACATCAGGTGGGAAGCGATACCAGCCAGGGAGGGTCCTAAGTGGATTAGGACCCTCTTAAAGTAAGTGCCTATCCTCGGGTTGCCTGTTTGTACCTTTTATCCAGCAATAAATCTTGTGCATACTCCACTAAAAGCCTCTCTGTCTGCTCTATTTTGCACTTTGAGTGCATACAGGTGGAGGAGTGGAGAAGTTTATCGACCTTTAAGAAGAGTATATGTGCGCTGTGTTTACTCTACATTACTGACTGCTTGGATGCTAGGATTCGTCCTCACATAGCAGCACTGTACTGACTTTATTTGGGGCGCCACGGTTATTATTTTGAATTGTATATTTGTTATGACCTTCTGCTAGCCCTGACTACTCTTCTGCTTACTTAATCTGTACCTCTGCCTATCTGATCTTGTTGTCGACTCAGCCTGAACACTACTCTGATTTGGCCTTCTGTCTTTGTACTGTATCTGTCCGTCTGTTGCCGAACCTGCTTGCCTGACTCTCCTACCCTCACCAGTGAGTTAGTCTCTGGTGAGGGATTCTCACTACAGTTTGATCACCTGCTCCTCAGGTGATCAGTTGCTGCAGGATAGTCTTAGTCACCTGCTCCTCAGGTGATCAGTTGCTGCAGTATAGTCTTAATCACCTGCTCCTCAGGTGATCAGTAGCTGCAATACAGTCTTTATCACCTGCTCCTCAGGTGATCATTTATTTCAGCACAGTCGTCATCGCCTGCTCCTCAGGTGATCATTTGTTACAGCACAGTCGTCATCACCTGCTCCTCAGGTGATCATTTGTTACAGCACAGTCGTCATCACCTGCTCCTCAGGTGATCAGTTGTTGCAGTACAGTCTTTATCACCTGCTTCTCAGGTGATCAGTTGTTGCTATACAGTCTTATCACCTGCTCCTCAGGTGATCACTTACTGCTGTACAGTTTTAGTCACCTGCCCCTCAGGTGATCACTTGCTGCAGTATAGTCTGAATCACCCGCTCCACGGGTGAACTCTTTGCTAGTTGCATCTCCAGCGTGCTGGAGAATTTATCCCTATCTTCAATAAAGATATTCCCCACTACCAGCTCCTCTGGTAAAGTGGGTATTTGCATCTGTATTACTCTTGCACCAAGCACCTTTCTGTACATCTGGTTGTCCGGTGTCTAGCTATACTCGCATTATTGGTGATTCTGCAGATCACCACATAATCAGGTATAGCATCTGTATTATTGGTGATACTGCAGATCACCAATAATCAGAAATATCTGTTCTTGCTGACACCAATCGTTACAGTAAAATAAATGCAATCTATGGCAAAGGTCTAGAGTCAGATCAACCAAAAGGCAAACTAGGCAGATGACTAGGGCTCTGCAGGTTTTGAAAAGCCTAGCTGCAAACTTCTCAAAGGCTAGGTTCACAGTGGTCAGTTGCAGTCGCATGCATTATAATGCATTATAATGACTGTGAACTGCAATGTAGGCTGGACATAGACTTTAATACAAATCCTGCTTTCACCGAGCCAGAATAACATGATCAGAAGAGATTATTATTATTATTATTTATTGTATTTATAAAGCGGCAACATATTACGCAGCCCAGAGATAGCCCAAACCTCCGATTTTTGGTTCGCGAACCTCCCGCGGATGCTCGGTTCGCGCAAACTTTCGCGAACCGCAATAGACTTCATTGGGGAGGCGAACTTTGAAAACTAGAAAATTTATGCTGGCCACAAAAGTGATGGAAAAGATGTTTCAAGGGGTCTAACACCTGGAGAAGGGGAATGGTGGAGTGGGATACACGCCAAAAATCCCCAGGGAAAAATTCGGATTGGACGCAAAGCAGCGTTTTAAGGGCAGAAATCACATTAATTGCTAAGTTGCAGGCCTAAAGTGCTTTAAAACATCTTGCATGTGTATACATCAATCAGGGAGTGTAATTAGAATACTGCTTCACACTGACACACCAAACTCACTGTGTAACGCACCGCAAACAGCTGTTTGCATAGTGACAGCCGTGCTGGACTGGTGCGCACCATGGCCAGAGTGCAGGCCGTGGCGGTTTTCAAGCCCATATGGTCGCCGGGCTGTGGTAGCTCAATAATAGCACAACAGTGACTGTCATATAGCCGGCAGTCATTGCTTCATTGTGATACGCAAGCCCCTTCACCGCGGCAAGGTAATGAACACGAAGGGGAATGGGCACATGTACATGCCTTTTGTTTTGTTGTTGCAGCTGCAGTGCAGCCAGAAAAATTAGGCAGACATGTACACGCACCAGAAAAATTATTATAGCGGCTGCTAGCAGCGGTCTTAAAAATTCAGGAATCCGCCTGGAGTCCTGGACCCTGTTGGTGGTGGCGGAGAAGGCAGTCAAAGGCCTGCAGGGAGAGATGCTGTGTGGGGAGCGACTTAGTCTTGGAGCAGCCAGTCACACGGCGTGCAGGCAGAGGTGCTGTGTGTGGTGACTGACGTAGTCTTCGGACGGGCAGTAGCCCTCCGGGATCCATGCCTCATTCAATTTGATAAAGGTGAGGTACTGAACATTTTTGTGACTTAGGCGACTTCTCTTCTCAGTGACAAATTACAATGCCTCCAGCTGCGCTGAATGTCCTTTCTGACAGGACGCTTGAGACAGGGCAAGACAGAAGTTGGATCGCAAATTGGGACAGCTCTGGCCACAGGTCAAGCCTGCGCACCCAGTAGTCCAAGGTTTCATTGCTGCTCATAGTGTCTACTTCCACACTTACGGCCAGGTAGTCAGCTACCTGCCGGTCCAGGCGTTGGTGGAGGGTGGATCCGGAAGCGCTAAGGCGAGGCGCTGGACTAAAGAACGTCCGCATGTCTGACATCACCATGAGATCGTTGGAGCGTCCTGTCCTTGCCTGCATGGACATGGGAGAAGGATTACTGGCAGTGGTACCTTTATTGCGTTGTGCTGTGACCCTTAAATGCATTGTAAAGCATAGTTGCCAGCTTGTTCTGCATGTGCTGCATCCTTTCTGCCTTCCGGTGAGTTGGTAACATGTCCGCCACTTTGTGCCTATACCGAGGGTCTAGTAGCGTGGCCACCCAGTACAGCTCATTCCCCTTGAGTTTTTTCATACGGGGGTCCCTCAACAGGCTGGACAGCATGAAAGACGGAATCTGCACAAAGTTGGATGCACAAGTACTATCCATCTCCTCTTGCTCTTCCTCAGTGACGTCAGGTAAGTCCTCCTCCTCCCCCCAGCTACGAATAATACCACGTCGAGCAGCACAAGCCTCCTGCAATGCCTGCTGTGGTTGTTCTTCTGCGGCCGCCTCCTCCTCCTCCTCCTCCAAAGAAACACCTTCCTCATCATCTGAGTCTGACTCCTCTTCCCCACACGACTCTTCCTCCTTCTCCCCCCTCTGTGCTGCCGCAGGTGTTGAGGAAACATCTGATTTGGATGTAAATTGCTCCCACAACTGTTCCTGTCGTAACTGTTCCTCTTCACGCTCCTCCACAGCTTGATCCACCACTCTACGCACAGCACGCTCCAGGAAGTAAGCGTATGGGATCAAGTCGCTGATGGTGCCTTGACTGCGACTCACCAGGTTGATCACCTCCTCAAACGGCCGCATGAGCCTGCATGCATTTCGCATCAGTGTCCAGTTCGGGGGCCAGAACATCCCCATCTCGTGTCCTTCTACTGTAATTTTACAGGTACTGGGTGACGGCTTTCTCCTGTTCTAGCAGGTGAGAGAACATGACCAGGGTCGAATTCCAGCGAGTCAGGCTATCACATATCAAGCGTCTCACCGGCAAGTTGTTTCTCTGCTGAATGTCCGCAAAGTGTGCCATGGCCGTTTAAGACCGCCTGAAATGCTAACACAACTTCCTGGCCTGCTTCAGGACGTCCTCTAAGCCTGAGTACTTTGACACAAATCTTTGAATGACTAGATTCAGCACATGTGCCAGTACATGGGCCTGATTCACAAGCGGTGCAAACACTTTGCACGCCTGTGAAAAGCCCTTTATCACGCCTAAACCTAGTTTAGGCGTGATCTGAAGCAACTCGCGTGAAGCTCCCTTGCGCAAAGTTTTGCGTGCGCAGCGCACCGCGCTTTACGTACAGCGCCCATTAAGCCCTGCGCGCGGGAGCCTCGCGTGAGTTACAGCACAAAGCGCTGACGCTGACGGTGGTGACTTTAGGACTGCGTGTACTGGGTGTGATTCTTCATATCTTTACAGATTGGAATCTGTGGTCTCTATTTGGACTCACTTGTGATATACATATATACTGTATGCCTCTGAAGAAGCGATCTTTGATCGTGAAACACGTGTCAGGCAGTCGGTTTGGTTGTTATGTGGAATTCTGGAAAATTTTGTCTACTTGTGTGTCCGCAACTATGAAGACTCTTTGATATGAAGAAATAAAAAAGACAAATATTTGTTCATTTAAAGCCCCATTTTTTGCTGTGTTGGTTAAAATTGATATTTAATTAGGGGTGGAACTGTACTGTGGAGTTTTATCTGAAACGTGTTGTACAAAGCGCTGATAACTTTGCTAGTGCAAAGGTTATCACGCCTAAAGTCTTTTAGACGTGATAACTGAGTTATCACCGCTTTGTGAATCAGGCCCCATGTGTCAGCTTTCCCAAATTGTCACACACCACGTTGCCGATCTCCAGCTGGTGCGGAGTCAGCCACTGATCCACCTGTTTGTTAAAGTGTAACTGTCAGGCATAAAATCAAAAATCAATTCTTTATTTTTATCTGGTAAACAAGTAATAAGGATGCTAACAGCGCAATCCAAAAGTTAAAATCTCTATTACTTTTCTTGTTGATAAATGATCATTCCCCAGTTTACCTGACTCTTATTTGGTACACACAAAATTTGAGGGGGGCTCAGCGCACCTCTGATTGGTGGCCATTCGGAGGCGGCCTGGTGATGTGCTGATCCACCTTTGCACAATTTTGAATTTTTACTTGGTAGCACACCCAGGCTATGCATATGCATAATGTAGGATTAGTTAGTGTTAGGGCCCCTCCCATGGGGGATGACTTCTTTGCAGTGGGAGGGACGAGTACTTAATAAGTTGCATGCAAGCTATTACGGAAACCAACATCCTCCAATGGTAAACAGGTGCATTTTATTTGAATGCTGGGTGTGTATTTTATCCCACTAGTGGTGCTTGCACTCTCAAGCAGGTAGTCATAAGGATGCAATCTGTTTTTAAGTAGCGCTGTTCCTTTCCTCGCCATGTACAAATGTAACTAACTTTGGTCAGCTGCTCCCATTTAATAGCATTGCTTATTGATGTTTATGCAGAGCTTCTGTTTGGTTTCAAGGTGCGTTTGTAGTTTCTTGGGGGGGCTTAGCGCACCTCTGATTGTTGGCCATTCAGAGGCGGCCTGGTGATGCGCTGATCCACCTTTGCGGAATATGCAGTGATGAGGTGGGTGCACTGAACACAACAGGTAGGTATATGCAGTGATGGGTATTACAATGTGCACCTGTCACACATAGACAGGTAGCGGACAGGCACAGTGACACTGCGTGCGCTCAACTCACGTAGGTAGGTGGGTGCACTACTGCACTGTGAACAACAGGTAGGTAGATATATGCAGTAATGGGTATTACAATATGCACCTGTCACACACAGACAGGTAGCAGACAGGCACAGTGACACTGCATGCGCTCAACTCACGTAGGTAATTGGGTGGGTGCACTGTGAACAACAGGTAGGTAGGTATATGCAGTGATGGGTATTACAATGTGCACCAATCACACACAGACAGGTAGCGGACAGGCACAGTAACCCTGCGTGCGCTCAACTCACGTAGATAGGTGGGTGGGTGCACTGTGAACAACAGGTAGGTAGGTATACTGTATGCAGTAATGGGTATTACAATATGCACCTGTCACACACACAGGTAGTTACTGAATGTGATGGGCCTGGCAGTGGCACACACACACAGTATGAATTATCAAGGCTGTCTATGCAACACAAGTGTCAATGGGACACACAGAAAAAAAATAGATCACAAGAACAAAATTAGCTCTCAAAAGAGCTGTTGTGGGGTGCTATTTTAGCAATAAGAATCAGCAAGGAGCAAGCTAACAAGCCTACAAGAGCCTAACTAATCTTTTCCTATGAGAGTCTGCAGCAGCAGCAGCAGCAGCAGCTGTCCCTTCTTTATTTACTGCAGGCACACAAGTGAGCAAAATGGCCAGCGGTGCCTGCCTTTTATAAGGTGAGGAGTGGCTCCAGGAGGGAGTGTAGCTTGATTGGCTACAATGTGCCTGCTGACTGTGATGTAAAGGGTCAAAGTTGACACTAATGGTGCATTATGAGGGCAAACTGAACTTCTGGAAAAGTTTGTGGTTCTCTGCGAACGCGAACCACCGGAAGTTCGCCGGGAACCATTCGCCCGCGAACCGTTCGGGCCATCTCTAGTGATCAGTTGCATATGTATGGGCAGTGAGTTTACATGCAGAATCATTCTACAGTGCAATTGTCCACTGTGAACAGAGCCTTAGGCTAAATTCAAGGTGGTCTGTTGCATAATGCATGCGTTATATTGACTGATAACTGCAATAGAGACTGGACATGGATTTTAATACAAAGCCTGAATGCAGCGAGATAGAATAACGCAATTGAAACAGCGCAGTACTGTAAACAGCCCCACAGAATTGTATGGGCAGTAAGTTAACATGCAGAGGTATTCTGCAATGCAACTGAGCACTGTATACTAGCCTTAGCCATTGCTTCCATCTTGCTTTATCAAAAAGTACAGGTGGCAAGCAGAAGGAGCCTGCTATCCTGCCTAACACGCCATTTCACCTTCACCTGTCTCTGCTAGTGCCTCGCGGAAAATCCTCCTGTCTTATATTCTGAAAAATATAGTATGCATGTATGCATATTGATGGTAGCCATAATTACCGGTATGTTATAACGATGAGACAGAGGCACCAATCACGATACAACAATTTTAACCACTTCTGCCTACAGTGTTGTTAATTATGTATCTGAGCAACTTTCACGTCCCATTAATTCGCCAATAACTTTATCACTACTTATCACACTGAAATGATCTATATCTTGTTTTTTCCGCCACCATTTAGGCTTTCTTTGGGTGGTACATTTTGCTAAGAATTATTTTATTCTAAATCCATTTTAACAGGAAGATTAAGAAAGAAATGGAAAAAAATTCATATATAGTTTTTGGCCATTATAGTTTGAAATGAATAAATGCTACCGTAATTAAAACCCATGGTTTTTTTTGTCCATTTGTCCCACTTATTACACCATTTAAATTATTATATTACACCATTTAAATTTACACAATGTATGGCGCCGATATTTTATTTGGAAATAAAGGTGCATTTTTTCAATTTGCGTCCATCACTATTTACAAGCTTATAATTTAAAAAAATTATATTAATATACTCCTTTGACATGCATATTTAAAAAGTTCAGACCCTTAGGTAACTATGTTGTGTTTTTTTTTTTATTGTAATTTTTTTTTTTATTTTTTATTCGGCTAATTTTTGGTGTGGGAGGTAAACAGCTAACTTTAAATGTAAAATAATGTATGTGTTTGATAAAAAATGGATGTGGGTGTAGCTTTACTATTTGGCTGCAAGATGGCCACAGTCAAAAAGTCCTGGAAGCGATCGATCTCGCTTTCAGGAACTAGAAAGAAGAGGTTAAACATTTTTTTATGCAGAAGAGGCCGTCGGCTTTTCGGATATTTCCATTCATTGATCTGTGGGCTATCGGCAGGCAGCGGGAGCGCGCGTGGGAGCGCAGGATTGAGCGCCTCAGGCAGTCGCAGCAGCACAGCCTATCTGGACGAACATATTCATCCAGATAGGCTCAAGTGGTTACAATTAATAAAATAGGGGAAATAGTACTCATCTCCCCATAGAAGATTCAACATGAGATTAGCATCAAAAATTCTTTAATAATGTACTCCAAAATATGCAACGCCCACTTCCTCAGGCAGTAGAACAGGAGCAGCTGTTTTAGTAGCAGAGTGAGTGTGGTTTGAGTATAACTCTCTACACTACTCCCTTTGTTTGAAAGTACTACACTATAATGGGCTCTCGATTCTTCCAATATACTGTATCTTACAATTAGCAGTAGTTATGGCTGTAATCACGACCCGAAATCAAAATCATAATGTAATTTCTATTTGTAATTACTATTACGATTGTAATTACAGCAATTAAGACATTAACGAGGCGTAGTCGTAATTGATTGACCATTACG
Organism: Hyperolius riggenbachi; assembly: GCF_040937935.1. Lineage (NCBI taxonomy): Eukaryota > Metazoa > Chordata > Amphibia > Anura > Hyperoliidae > Hyperolius > Hyperolius riggenbachi. The sequence continues at coordinate 195,161,300 of NC_090654.1, forward strand.
ACCATCACTTGCAGATACCAATTCAATGGAGGGATCCTCAATGCTGGTAAATTGGTCTAGTACAAAATGCTGTTGTCATCCATTTTGGTAGCTGAGAGACTCGCTTTTTGCAACAAAATACAATTTAATTACCTATTTTCTTTTTTTTTATTAATACTAGAGTTCCAGGTGCTATATTTGTGTTTTGAGCAGAGGGTTAATGATTGTCTGAAATTAATTTAACAGTCTTGTAAAAGAGAAGAACATTCTGGCCTAGTCACTAAGCAAAATTATGAAGCAGGAAGCACAGCCTGAATATTCAAGCACAAACATATGTGAAAATTACTGTATATACTCAAGTACAAGCTGAGTTTTTGAGACCAAAAAAGTGGCTCAAAAGTGGGGGTCTCGGCTACTGGAGTCAACAACTCAACATGTGTGGTAGAGCCCTCCCTAGAGTGTCTCCCAGCATTTGTAGAGCAAGTACACTTCTCACAAGTGCCATCTTCTCCATATGTGGCCAGAAATATTGTGCGAGCGCAATCTCCGTGCAACATGTGGTGCGGGGTCTCCCCCCCCCCCCACCCTTCCCCTCCCCTCCAGATCTCAGCAGTATTTAAGCTGAGGCTGTGTCCTCTTCTCTCCGGCATATGCAACATGTGCTCAGCAGAGCAATTTAAGTGTGTGTTGTGTCTGCCCTCTCCTTCTCCCCAATCAGAGCAGTACCATCATTTATGCTGAGGCTGTGTCCCCTTTGCTCCCCGGCATATGCAACATGTGCACATTGGAGAAATTTCAGTGCCTGGTGTGTATTCTCTTCCCCCTGCCAGGTCAGAGCAGTATTTAAGCTCAGGCTGTGTCCCCCTGCTCTCCGGAATAGGCAGAGAGTGCACGGCAGAGCTTTAATTTACCAGTCCATGCCGCCGGGAGGAAGGGGCACTCACGGGAAGTAGACATGCTCTGCATATGCTTGGGAACATAATCTAGAGCTAAAGGTATAGAGTGGAAGGCATTTGCCACTCACACCCAGGCTACCTTGTTTTTAAGAGAAAGGTTTTTTTTTTTTGGGGGGGGGGGGCTTATACTAGAGTATATACAGTACGTTACGCAACGAAAGAAGGCTGTTGTAATAATAAAACATGTGCCCTGGTTACGGCCTTGTTCCTACTGGATACCAGTTTCCACCGAGTTCCACATCTGCAAGAAATTGCAAGTGTATGTGGTTCCCTACTGGAACCCATTTATTCCCTTCCCATCAGTGCATTAATGCTTTTGAAATGCAAATGCGCACATTTTCATGAAACAAAAAAAAACAATGCATGCAATTCAGTGCAAAGTTGATTACACAAAGAGTTAAAAAAAAAAAAAAATCATGAAAACTATATTCTGATAAAATACACCACACATATATATATATATATATATATATATATATATATATATATATATATATATATATATATATATATATATATATATATATATATATATATACATTGTAACTTTAAGCTATTTTCCAATCTTTCTTTCTATTCTGTTTTTTTATTCTATATTTCTTCTATCTTGATTGCAGTCATCTCACATTCAGTGTCACACTGACCAGGGACCCTGGTTTCAGCATGTTTAAATGTACTGCCCAAATTCAAATACCCACTTTACAACACTCGACGACCATAGGCTTACAGCCCCCTAAAGACCAGGCTATTTTTCACAATACAGGGCTGTGCAGCTTGGTCAGGGTGCTGCACAGCCCTGCAACTTAGCACACAGCTGCATCTTATCTCCTTTTAGTATCCCTGACAGGAAACTATGACGGAGGTCTCTAATCGCTGCTGCGATCTATGTTTTTTTTTATGCTGCTCTAAAGGGAGGCCTTTCCCTCCCTCCCCCTGTGCCTTCTTAATCGCCAATGGGCGGCGATTGGCACTTATCCCCGCCTCTCATAGGCACCAGCCTATGAGAGGGCGCCATCTGACAGCCAATCCGGGGACAGCCGTGTGCAGGAGATCGCAGCGCTGTACAAAAGGTAAACAAAGGGGAATTACTTCCCCTTTTCGGCGGAAAACAGCCTGCTAACCGTGATCGCGGCTAGCAGGCTGATTACGGAGACCCGTGCGCCATCGTTCCCTGGGAAACTGCAGCCCCAGGACTTGACGCCTATTGGCGTTAGGCGGTCCTGGGGCTGCCGCCGCGTTCACGCCCATTGGCGTGACGCGGTCGTTAGGTAGTTAAAGGACAGCTGAAATGAGAACAATATGGAGGCTGCCATATTTATTTCCTTTTAAACAACACTATTTGCCTGGCAGTCCTGCTGATCTATTTGGCTGCAGTGATGTCTGAATCACATCAGACACAAGCATGCAGCTAATCGTGTCAGATCTGACAATAATGTTCGAAACACCTGATATGCTGCATGCTTGTTCAGGGTCTATGGCTAAAAGTATTAGAGGCATAGGATCCGCAGGCTAGCCAGGCAACTGGTATTGCTTAAATGGAAATAAATATGGTAGCCTCCATATCCCTCTTGCTTCAGTTGTCCTTTAAGTGAAAATTTGGATTCATGTGACCCTTTTGATTTAATATATTTATGACGGAGAGTTTTTATGATAGCTGGTTAAGTCTGCTCACCACTGTAATAGTAAACTAGGCCCATGGTGATAGATTATTTGCCGTAATTGTCAGACCATAAGACGCACTTTTTCTCCCCCAAAAGTGTGAGTGTGTGTTTGTGTGTGTGTTTGTGTGTGTGGGGGGGGGGGGGGGGGGTTCAGTGCTTTACATGGTCCGAATAATACATATTTGGCTCGGTGCAACTGCCTTTTCAGCATCCGCCTCTAATGACCAAGGCAACTTTAAAGTAGGAGGCGCCTAAGCACGATGGAGTGAGGCTGTGAGAGCTCTGTCTGCAGCCCAGATAGCAGACATGCTACTGACCTGTCACTCACACCCACCTCCCAGGGGAGCTCCTACCATACAAGGCAGTCCTGCACCTGAGCCCGCCCTTTACCCACCACCTGTCCGACACTGGTGCATCACAGGCAATGGCCAGGATATCTTGGGCCTTTCTATGCACACTCCTCACCATTACACTCCTTCACCGTGCAGACACAGGGGCATCTCTACCCCGGGGAGATTGAGAGATGGGAGCTGAGCTGGGACAAGGTCTTCCAGCACCTAAGGCTGAGATACCAAAATGTACCCCTCCATTCCTCCCACCCCAGTCGTTACACACTGATTGCTATCAGACTATGAGGCACCCCAGGGCCCCCAACCCCCCCAACACCTTAATCTCTAGTTATCTGGCTTGCAGTCACTGCCATGTATCCCATTTTCTTATTTCTCTCTGCTTCCAGCACAATAGGGGAATGATAGCTGAGTGAGTTGTGTGCCCCCTCCTACACTGCGCCCGAGGCTGGAGCCTCTCTCGCCTCGGCCTGGCCCTGGATTGGAGATGTCTTGCAAGAGTAAGAATGCACCCAGCTGCCATCTGCATTTGGGATTCAGCGGAGGAAGAGTCTTTCACAATGGAGCCACCACGCTAGACTGACAGAGGGGGTGGAGGAGGAGTACCGCCAGCACTTTAGTGCTTGTCAAGTGCTACCGTGGCATCAAGGGTCAAAGAAGCACACGGCGTGGAGAGATACACTGGGGGAATACATTAACTGGGGGGATAACTTTAAGTAAAGGGAGATTACTCTAAGGCGGGGGTTACTTTAACTGGGTGCATTACTGTAACTGAGAGTGGTGTTACTTTAACTGGGGAGATTGCTGTAACTGGGGGGATTGCTGTAACTGGGGAGATTACTGTAACTGGGGAGATTACTGTAACTGGGGGGATTACTGCGACTGGGGGGAGGGTTATTTTAACTGGGGAAATTACTGTAACTGGAGGGATTACTGTGGCTGGGGGGATTTATGTGGCTGCGGGGGATTATGGAGGCAGTTTGGTGGGAGAAGCTCCACAAGACACCACTGCACCATGGACGCACCAGGTTTAGTATATTTTTTCCCTAGTTTTTGGCCTCTAAACCTTGTTAGTACAGTTCATGTTAGTGTGACAGACAATATTCACAGAAAAGTAAAAAAAAGTGTTACAGAGCATGTAGTGAGGTTACAGAGAGCCACAGAGATTTTCTGAATTAAGCCTACAAGCCTGACAGTGAGTCCACTGCAAAGTAAACCATTGCCTTCTTAAAACGGAAGGTGTTTTAACATATTATTACTTCCATGTGCCCTAAATGCATGGCCCACTAGCTATGTATGTCAGGTATAACAAAATATATAATGACTATTCAGTTCATTATGTTATTGATAAGCATGAGCCGTACAGAATTCAGTTTTAGCCAGTGAGATAACACTTTCTGTTGCGCCCACACCCACCAACATCGAGTTGCATACTCCCTGGTAATCCTTGCTTCTTGAAATACTCATCCATAAATGGGTTTAGGAGACAATGCAGAGAAGAAGCCACCTAATACATGATCTCTGGCCCCACCTAGTACTACCTGAGGTCATCATATCCAGTGTCACTGTGAATGGAGTGTTTAAGGTGAAATAAGATCTACCGGTAATATAGGGACATTCCTTTAGGGAAAAAGTAAACTTACTCTGGGAACTATGTATATTTCAGGAAATACTGCTACTCTATCTTTACTGCACCTCACTGTTCAAACTAAAAACTAAGAATTGATTCAGGGAAAGGGGTCGTGAAGCAGTTCATCATCTAGTGTATGGAGGAGTTATAGGAGAAAAATGTATTTGGCTCAGGCGATCAGTAGAAGTAACATTTGTATTTTATAACTAGCTAAAGTTTTTGTTTTCCCTTCAAAAGTTACCACTAGCAAAAGTGTTCACCTCCTTAGGTGCTTGATCAAACTGTGATATCTCAATGACATACAGGAGTGGAGAAATAAAGAGGGCAGAATTAACTTTAAAGACAATGCTGTATAAAAGTTGAATTTTGCCTGGAAGAAACTGCTTAATGTCAACACAGCAACACAGCAGGAGGTATAAAACACCTTCTAATGTTTCGTTGAAACTCAAACCAATACCAATTCTAAGCAAGGAAAAGTAAAATTAAAAAAAGTGTTTAACCACTTCAGTACTAGTGGTCTCTGCCCCCTTAAAGAAAACTTGTAACAAAAAAAAGTGCCCGGTGGGTACTTACCTCGGGAGGGGGAAGCCTTTGGATCCTATCGAGGCTTCCCCCATCCTCCTCCGTCCCACGGTGGTCTTGCTGTGCCCCTCCGAACAGCGAGCACGTAAATATTTACCTTCCTGGCTCCAGCGCAGGTGCAGTAGCGGCTCTCGGCTCAGGATAAGGCGGAAATAGCCAATTCCTGTTGGGTCCGCTCCACTGCTCAGACACAAGTTGCTGTGGCTGCGGCTGTTGCTTCGTAGGGGCCCAGCGAGACCACTGTGGGACGGAGGAGGACGGGGAAAGCCTTGATAGGATCCAGAGGCTTCCCCCTCCCGAGGTAATACTCCCCAGGGGCACTTTTTTTGTTACTGGGTCTCTTTAAGGACCAGAGACCGCTGGTACCAGAAACCGCCGAATCGCCGCACATACCCGCTGCTGCCACCATCTACGTTGAACATCCATTGCCTCAAGCCACCCACTCTGCCGTCTCTATGACGGCAGAGCTCTGTGAGCTGGTCAGAAGCCGCTTTCATTGCCTCCTGACCGTGATCAATGTAAGCCAATGGGAGTTGCTTACATTGATGACAGGGTCAGGAGCCAGTGAAATCGGCTCCTGACCAGCTCACAGAGCTCTGCTGTCATAGAGACGGTGGGGTAGAGTGATGCAACAGGGAGACAGCAACGAGATCGACGAGAGTGACGAGAGCGGTGAGAACGTGCGGCAGTAATGGGAAATCTACGCCCTGGCAGGTATAATAGCATAAAAACCGGGCATAGATTTCAATCACCACTGTCCGGTAGTGGTTAAAATAACTGATTGAGGCTGATTTCACATATGCGATTATCTTGGGGCATGAGAGCTCTGGGCAGGACAATCACACCACCAGTGAAGCTCGAATGTACCCAAATTCGTTTCGAGTACATTCGAATTCGGGTCCGGGTCAAATTCGGGTTCGGCTGTGATCACGACCAGTAGAATTCAATTTGAATTCGGACTGTGATCGATAGTTGAATTCGGGTTTTACCCCGAATTCGTGATCACGATTTCGGATGGCTTTAAAGCTATTTTTTTTAAAGGGAAATCACTATTAAATAGGTGTAATTAAAAAAAAAAAAAAAAAAGATGGAAAACTTTTTTTCTGCATTTCTTGTTTATTCTTCTTCACCTTCTTATTTTTCTTCTCTCCATCTTTTTCTTCACCGTCTTCTTTTTCTGTTTTACCATCTTCTTTCTCATCACCATCATTTTCATCATCTTCTTCTTCTTCACTGGCACCTGGTTCTTCTTCTGGGTTATCCTCACTTGGTTTTTCATCTTCTTCTTCACCTGGTTCTTCTTCGTCTTCTTCTTCATCATCATCGTCTGGTTCTTCTTCTTCTTCATTATCATCTGGTTCTTCTTCATCATCTGGTTCTACTTCTTCTTCTTCTTCATCATCATCTGGTTCTTCTTCACCTGGTTCTTCTTCTTCACCTGGATCTTCTTCTTCTTCCCCAGGTTGTTCTTCTTCTTCTTCACCAGGTTCTTCTTCTTCTTCTTCACCTGGTTCTTCTTCTTCTTCCCCAGGTTGTTCTTCTTCTTCACCAGGTTCCTCTTCTTCTTCTTCACCTGATTCTTCTTCTTCTTGTATTTCTTCACCTGATTCTTCTTCTTCACCTGGTTATTCTTCTTCTTCTTCTTCTTCACCACCATCTTTTTTGTGTGTGTTCATATTCTTCCACTTGTACCCAACTTAATATTTTTTTCCCTTACAGAACTGAACTGTTGTAAAATTTGTTCTTCAACAGCATAGCTAAATTTGTAGCGTAATAATAGCTAGTAGGGATGCTCATTCGGATTCCGCGGAAATGCAATTTCCGAAATTCCAATCGGAAATTGCATTTCCGCATCAGAATGCGGAAATCGGTAATGCTAGTGCATTAGGCGGATTTCCGCCGGAAATCGCGGAAATTCCACCCGACTTTAACATCGATTTTCTCAAAAACTATAAGGTCTTTTTTTTTGCATCTTGTTCAGGAGATTCTGTTTAACAAACACTGAAAATTTGGAGTTTCTAGGACTTACGGGGGCTTTGCTATTAACCGCTAAAGTCTGCGGATTTTTACTGTAATGTAAATGAGGAAAATAGGCAGATACAGATTTTCTGCATTTTACATTACAGTAAAAATCAAAGACCTTATAGTTTTTGAGAAAATCGATGTTAAAGTCGGGCGGAATTTCCGCGTTTTCCGGCGGAAATTCCACATCGGAATGCGGAAATTGGTAGCGGAAAGCGGAATCGGTATTTGGCAATGGCGGAATGCGGATTTACCGCGGAATCGGAAATTGGCATTTCCGACCATCCCTAATAGCTAGTGGCACATGGCAGCAGTGCATAATTCTGCAGACCCTGGCGACGGGAACACAGACAGCAGGAGGTGAAATGTGGCAGCAGGAGGAGTGACGTGTGGCAGCAGGCAATGCAACGGGCTATGGTACCTAGCGTTGGTACCATGGCTGTAATAATAAACACCATACAGCAGGAGGTTCCAGACAGCAGTCGTAAAGCCCACCTTGTGTCCAATACTCAACTGGGACAGCACAGTTTTCAACCCAGACATCTCAGTATTTTTTTTAAAATGTAGCTATTGTAGTGGCGTAATAACTATGGCACATTACAGCAGCGCATAAGTCTGTGGACTCTAGCGGTGGGAACACAGACAGCAGGAGGTTAAATACAGCAGCAGCAGGAGGAGTGACGTGTGGCAGCAGGCAGTGTAACGGGCCATGGTCCCTAGCGTTGGTACCACGGCTATAATAAACACCATACAGCAGGAGGTTCCGGACAGCAGTCGTGAAGCCCACATTGTGTTCAATACAGAAGTGGGACAGCACAGTTTTCAACCCAGACACCTCAGAATAATTTTTTTTCACACAAGAACAGAAATAGTAGCTGCTGGCTAGTGGCAGCCAGCAGCGCATAACGGCGTGGACCCTGGTAGTGATGGTGGGAACACAGACAGGAGGTTTAATGCAGCAGCAGAAGGACATACATGGCAGCAGGCAGCCTAGGCCATGGCACCTAGCAGTGGTACCAAAGCACCTAAAGAAAAAACAGGCCAAATTTGCAGGGGACTGAAGGTTGATGTTGTTCAAAAATAATTGCCAGGCACCTCATGTCCCCCTGTCGCTGACAACAGGTGCCTGGAACGTGCCTTCAATCCAGGCCTGGTTAATCTTCAGGAATGTGAGTCCGTCCACGGACTCTGTGGACAGACGAGAGCGCTTCTCAGTGACCACGCTACCGGCCGCACTGAAGCATCTCTCTGACAGCACGCTGGAAGGGGGGCGAGACAGGACTTCCAGGGCGTACTGCGCCAGCTCACTCCACATCTGCATGCGCTCGACCCAGTACTCCAAGGGGTCCACAGGCTCCTTGTCGCCGGTGTCAAGCCCGTTGAAGGACCCCATGTATTCGTCCACCATCCGGGTCAGGCGCTGACTGTGACTTTGAGAGGAGGATGCTGCTGCACGCACCTCCTCTCTTGGCTGCTCTACCATCAGGTAGAGTGCCTTTGTCAAGGCCCGCAGGTCTCCTGGGCGCCTGATGCTGCTGCTGCTGGCTGCAGGCACCGGCTGCTTTGCTGGCTGGACCGGGACAGAGGGGGTGGAAGGCTGGGGGAAGGCTTCTTCCAATCGCCGAACAAGGATCTCCTGCAAATCCCTTGTTCGCTGCTCACGGTCTCCAGCAAGCAGGAACTGAGCCACCCTCCCCCTCAGCCATGGGTCCAGGATCATGCTGCTGCAGGCGTCCTCCCTCGCTAGCATCTCCTTAACCATGGGGTCTGTGCGCAGGCACCGCAGCATGTGCCTTGCCATGGTGAACAGGGCGGTCCTTCCAGCAGAGACATCAGGGTCAGTGGCCTCAAGTTCGCTGTCCTCCTCCTCCTCTGGCCCCTGAGCCTCTTCCTCCTCTCTCCACCCTCTCACCACTGCTGCTGCGCTCCGTTGTTCCCCCTCAACAGCAACATCCAGCACCTCCAGCTCCTCCTCCAACAACTCAAATTCCTGCGCAGAAGTGGACTGCGCAGGCGGCTTCTGTTCCAGCTGCTTCAGGGCCTCCTCTCCCACATCCATCAAATCCCACAATGCCCTGTCCAGCAGACAAACAAAGGGCACCCACTGGCAGAGGGATGCCCTTGCTCGCTCACCAGGTTGGTTCCCTGCAGGAAGGGAGCCAACACCAAGCATACCTGCTGCATCTGCCCCCCCTGCACGTTGGAGATGAGCTGGAATTTGGTGGTGCCGGCGACAGTGGCCTTAACGATGTAGCAGTGGACAATGGACAGCCCTCCTCTGCTCAACCAGCCGCTCCAACATCGCCAGGGTGGAATTGCAGCGAGTTGCCACATCGATCACTAGCCGGTGTCGTGGCAGGCCATCGTGCTGCTGAATGTCAGCCAGGTTTGCTGCGGCAGCGGCTGAGCAGAATCAATTTTCCGAGCCGCTTCCAACAGATCATCCATCCCCTGGTAGGTGCGCATGAACTTCTGCACCACCAGGTTCAGGACATGGGCCAAGCAGGGGACGTGGCTCAAGTCTCCCCTGCTGATGGCAGCCAGCAGGTTTGCAGCATTGTCGGACACCAACAATCCGACTCTCAAGCCTCTGGGGGTCAGCCACGTGTTCTCCTGCTCCCTCAGGTAGCGGAGCATGTTGGCTGCTGTCAGGCTGTTTTTCCCCAGGCTGACCATCTCCAGCAGCGCTTGGCAGTGGCGGGCCTTAACGCTGCTGTTGATGCGGAGTCGCTTGGCGGTGGGAGCTGCTGCTTCTCCCCTGACCCCGCGTGGTGGCACCACATAGTGGACAACTGGTGCCGTTGCTGCTGCTGATGTGCCCGAAGATGGACCTGCTGCTTCCTCGCTGGCGCATTCCACCAGGCTGACCCAGTGAGCCATGAAGGACAGGTAGCGGTCTGTCCCAAAATGGCTGCTCCAGGAGTCCATGGTTATGTGGATCCGCTCACTCACGGCGTGATCGAGCGAGTGGCCCACGTTCGCCATAGCAAACCGGTGCAGTGCTGGGATCGCCGTGCAGGAGAAGTAGTGGCGGCTGGGGATTTGCCACTCCAGGATCCCATACTGCAGGAGCATTCTCATGTCACTCCCCTCCTGCATTAAGGAGTATGGCAGGAGCTGGGAGCACATGGCCCGGGCAAGCAACCCGTTCAGTACCCGGATGCGCCTGTTGGTGGGAGGCAGAACCTTGGTCACACCGGAAAAGGACTCACTGAGCAGGGTCTGGGGGCGTTTGCCTGCACGGGAGGATGAGGAGGCCACTGTGGAGGGAGCAGATGAGGCCACTGAGGACTGGCTGCCCGGGGGGGGGGCAGTGACTTTCTGTGTTTCTGCTGCTGATGCTGGATGAGCAGGAGGGTGGGATGCTGCTGCTGCTGCTGAAGTCTGTGCAGTGGCTGTCTGGCTCTGACCACTGCCTGCGCCAGTGTCCTTCACCTTCATATAGTCACTGTACTCCTCAAAATGTTTTGTCTCCAAGTGGGTCTGCAGGCACGAGGTACCCAACTTGTTGAGATCGCGACCTCTGCTCAGCCGGACTGTGGCAAACGGCACGGGTCTTGTCGTCTTCGCACTCTGAGCCCTCAACCAACTCCTCTGCCTCAACAACCCCTGCATCAGGCCCCTCCTCCTCCTCCTGAAATTCCACCTGTTGTGCGCCGCCAACAACAACCTCCTCCACCACAAACTCCTCCTCCTCCTTGCATCCCCCCAACATCTCCTCCTCAAGCTGGGCAACCACATCCATCAAGTCGCTCGCGGTCCCGGGTGTCAAGAGCGCACTCAGTGAGGGTAGGCTGTCCGCTGGGGTCGACGTGACTTCAAGCGGTGGTGGAGGGCGCCTGCTGCTGCGGACCGGAGTGCTGGTGGTGGCACTGGTGTCCCTGGCGCTGGAGGTCTGGCTGGAAACGGTGGCTTGCTGCTCCACCATCATTTCCACCACAGCCTGTGCCTGACTCTCCGCAATGGGCCGGGGACGACGACCCAAGGCAAAGATGGGCGCAACCTGCTGCTACTGCGCCCCTGCTCCCTCCTCCACAACTCTGCGGTCAGTGGCTGGCGACGGACCAGTCACAGACCTGCCGGCAGTGGCTTTGGCAATGGCATTTCCTGCTGGGGCCTCTGCCAGTCATCGTACAATTATACAAATACAGCAAGAAAAACAAAAAAAATATACCTGTATATTACCAGAAAATGCCATTTTCACAACAAAGACATGGTATGGGAGCTCATAGTAAAATAGTTTCTTATTTTATGCAGAAAAGTAAAACTTCAATAAAATAATGAAAAAATAAACAACACAGATGACCCACTTTTCCTTAGGCTCTTTTCACACTGGGGCACTGTATTACTGCACAACAAGATCACAGCGCACCTGAGAGGAAATGTTGCATCGTTTGGTATGCGCGTGTTGTAACACATCCAGTAAAGCATATACCGTAAGCATTAATTCACGAAGCTGCGCCCAAGCAACGCAACTTAAATTGAGCAGCGTGAGTTAAAAATCCTGTGCGCAAGCATCGTAGCATGCGCTGCTTACGCCAGCTCCTTTAATCTCACCCTCAGCCATGTTGGGTCCAGTGTCTTTGTAGGATGTGATCCCCGCACTTTGATTGACACAATAGGCTGCCTGTCACGTGTCAGCAGCACTACAGTGCACAGGTTTTTTAGTTTGCGCTGTTCAATTAAAGTTGCGCTGCTTTAGCAGCATGATCGCGCAGGCGCAGTAGCTGCTGGCCTCGCCAGGAACAACGGAGGGAATCCGTGGTCACCAGAGCTGCAGCGGGGGACAGATAGGCTGCCAGGGGCTGGAGGAGGCCCCAGGTAAGTAGATCTTGTTTTTTTTTTCTTTTTGCTCGGATGTATCCTTTAACCACTTGACCACTGAGTGTTTTTACCCCTTTAGGACCAGAGCAATTTTCACCTGTCAGCGCTCCTCCCATTCTTTCGCCAATAACTTAATCACAACGACTTGATCTATATCTTGTTTTTTTCGCCACCAATTAGGCATTCTTTGGGAGGTACATTATGCTAAGAATTATTTTATTCTTAACACATTTTAATTTGAATAATTAGAAAAAAATGGAAAAAATTCAGTACAATGTATGGCGCCAATATTTTATTTGGAAATAAAAGTGCATTTTTTTCAGTTTTGCGTCCAGCACTAATTATAAGCCCGCAAATTTAAAAAAAAATCACAGTTTTGTACCCTCTCCACACACCTATTAAAAAAGTTCAGTCCCTAAGGCAACTATTTATGTATTTTTATGTAATATATATATATATATATATATATATATATATATATATATATATATATATATATATATATATATATATACACACACAATACAGACCAAAGTTTGGACACACCTTCTCATTCAAGTTTTCTTCATTTTTATGACTATGAACATTGTAGATTCCCCCTGAAGGCATCCAAACTATGAATTAACACATGTGGAAGTATAGTACATAACCAAAAAGTGTGAAACAACTGAAAATACATCATATTCTAGGTTCTTCAAAGTAGCCACCTTTTGCTTTGATTGATATAAATGTTTGGGTACTATGGGGGAGTGTGGGAGGGAAATTGTTAATTTTAGATGTAAATGTAGGTATTTTTATTGAATAAAATGCTTTTTGATGTAGTTTTACTATTTGGACACAAGATGTCCTCAGTCATAATTTCCAATTCACATACATAAGGACGTGAATCGGAAATTATGCATGCACAGTAACAACAGAAAGATACAATGAATGCAGGCGTCTCATAGACACCGGCATTCATTGAATTGGGGACTTAGATTAATGAATGGGAACTGCGTTCCCATTCATTGATGTCCCCGATAACCGGCGGGAACGGTAGCAAGCGCGGCTGTGCGGAAGCGTGCAGTGGCTGCCCGCTCCCATTGACTAACTTTCACGGCCCTGGTACTTCAGATGAAGTTTGCCAGGCCGTAATTATACTGCACCTGCTGCAGTAAGTAGTTAAAGAAGATCTGTGATGAATTTACAGCACATTAAAATAAACATATTACTGTTTCCTCCATTATTCCCATCTTCATTTCTCCTATTTTCGCTGCTCCCTGCTGCCAATAAATAACGTAATTAACCCATTCGCGTTCCGTCGTTTTCACTTGAGAAATGTTCACCTCCCATTCATTAGCCTATAACTTTATCACTACTTATCACAATAAACTGATCTGTTTTTTCCGCCACCAATTAGACTTTCTTTGGGGGGTACATTTTGCTAAGAGCCACTTTACTGTAAATGCATTTTAACAGGAAGAATAAGAAAAAAACGGAAAAAATCATTATTTCTCAGTTTTCAGCCATTATAGTTTTAAAATAATACATGCCTCCATAGTTAAAACTTACGTATTGTATTTGCCCATATGTCCCGGTTATTACACCGTTAAAATTATGTCCCTATCACAATGTATGGCGACAATATTTTATTTGGAAATAAAGGTGCATTTTTTTCCATTTTGCATCTATCACTATTTACAAGTTTAAAATAAAAAAAATATAGAAATATATCATCTTTACATTGATATTTAAAAAGTTTAGACCCTTAGGTAAATATTTACATGTTTTTTTTTATTGTAATGTTTTTTGTTTTTTATATTAAACATTTTATTTGGGTAGTTTTGGGAGGGTGGGATGTAAACTATAGGTTTATAATGTAAATGTGTGTTGATTTTTTTTTTTTTTTACTTTTAGTTGTAGTTTTACTTTTTGGCCACAAGATGGCGGCCATGATATTGTAATGTTTTTTGTTTTTTATATTAAACATTTTATTTGGGTAGTTTTGGGAGGGTGGGATGTAAACTATAGGTTTATAATGTAAATGTATGTTGATTTTTTTTTTTTTTACTTTTAGTTGTAGTTTGTGTTTACATGACGTCACTCTAAGCGTAACATACGCTTAGAGCGACGCATGGGGGAGGTAACAGCCAGAAAAGGCGCAGCTTCCGAGAGAAACTGTCGCTTTTTCAGCGGGGGAGAGGAATCAGTGATCGGGCACCATAGCCCGATTCACTGATTGCCTGGCTAACGAACTGCAGGCCGGGAGCGCGATCGGCCGCGGGAGTGCGCGGCAGCGCGCATGGTTCCTGGACGTAGTTTCTACGTCCAGGAACCAAAATAGGTTAATAAAATATAACTTTTAAACCTTTGGGCAAGATGGGTGCGATGTAAAGTGCTTCCGGGTCATCACATTCCACACAGTCTCCCTGTACTGCTGTGCACGAGAGCTGAAGCCACCGGAGGCAGATCTCCTCCCTGCTGTGAGCCTCACTGGAGTGAGACAGATCTTCCCCCTGCTAGCTGGAGCACACAGAAAGGTCAGTGATGACTCATCAGATGACGTGCAGCAGGGGGAGGGAGAAGCAGATAGCAGGAAGGAACAGCTGCTGTATTGTCTGACTCTTCCTGCAGCACAATATTAGTCTACTTGACACATAATTAGAAAGGAGCAGGAGAGAGACAGCACAGCTGTTTCTAAACAAGACAAGGGAAAAAAGATTTGTACTTATAAAAGGAACATATCTCTTCATTTAAATTGCATTTTGAAAAAGGGCCACAGAACCCCTTTGCCTGTACATTGCACATCTAACACACTATCAGGGCAGTTTCTAGGCTAAATTTCACCCAGGGCGAGGGTGTAACCCCCCCCCCCCCCCCCCATGGAGCCCGGCATAGGTGCCCTCAGTATAGGTTAGCTACGTAGGTGCCTCCAGTATAGGGTAGCCTGTATAGTTGTCCCCATTATAGGTTAGATAGGTAGTTGCCCCAGTATAGGTTAGATAGGTAGGCGCCTGCAGTATAGGTTATCTACGTAGGTGCCTCCAGTATAGGGTAGCCCATATAGTTGCCACCAGTATGAGTAAGATAGGTAGGTGCCCCCAGTATAGTTTAGATAGGTAGGTGCCCGCAGTATAGGTTAGATAGGTAGGTTCCTGCAGTATAGGTTAGATAGGTAGGTTCCCCCAGTATGAGTTAGATAGGTAGGTTCCCCCCAGTATGGGTTAGATAGGTAAGTTCCTGCAGTTTAGGTTAGATAGGTAGGTTCCCGCAGTATAGGTTAGTTAGGTAGGTTCCCGCAGTATAGTTTAGTTAGGTAGGTTTCCCGTAGTATAGGTTAGATAGGTAAGTTCCCGCAGTATAGGTTAGTTAGGTAGGTTGCCGCAGTATAGGTTAGTTAGGTAGGTGCCCGCAGTATAGGTTAGATAGGTAGGTTCTCCTAGTAAAGGTTAGTTAGGTAGGTTCCCGCAGTATAGGTTAGTTAGCTAGGTTCCCGCAGTATGGGTTAGTTAGGTAGGTTCCCACAGTTTAGGTTAGATAGGCAGGATCCCGCAATATAGGTTAGTTATGTAGGTTCCCGCAGTTTAGGTTAAATAGGTAGGTTCCCGCAGTTTAGGTTAAATAGGTAGGTTCCTGCAGTTTAGGTTAAATAGATAGGTTCCCGCAGTTTAGGTTAAATAGGCAGGTTCCCGCAGTTTAGGATAAATAGGTAGGTTCCCGCAGTTTAGGTTAGTTAGGTAGGATCCCGCAGTTTAGGTTAAATAGGTAGGTTCCCGCAGTTTAGGTTAGTTAGGTAGGTTCCAGCAGTTTAGGTTAGTTAGGTAGGTTCCAGCAGTTTAGGTTAGTTAGGTAGGTTCCCGCAGTTGTGTGGCAGGCTGGGGGAGCGGACATAATAGTTACAGCTCACCTCCTTCCGTCGAACCCGCGCTGCTTCAATGTCCTTCCTTTCCCGGCATCTGTCTCAGTAACAGCGCTCCCTGTGATGACATGCGGTACGTCATCACAGGGGGCGCTGTTACCAGGCGACGGACGCCGGGAGAGGAAAGACATTGAAACTGCGGGGGAACGGCTGGAGAAGGTGAGTTGTAACTATTATGTCTGTTCCCCCCGCTCCTGCGCCCCCCTCCTGCCGCAAAATAAAGCGCCCCGGGCGATGGCACGTGTCGCACGCCCATAGAAACGGGGCTACACACAATGCAAGTTATTCCCCTGTGTTTTTACAGGATGTGCAATGCAATTCCCAGTGTGAAACTAGCCTTATTGTCTCAGAGACACATTTCTACATCTCAGCCATGTGCACTATTGATTATACCAGTACTGTGCATGAAGGCTACTAGTGTTGCATGTAGGCTGTTTAATGTGTACACTGTTTATGTCAGTTCATTATTACCTTGTTTTTCAACATATTTCCAGCTTCATATAGTTATATGGTACATACTATATAGTGGTCCTATCTACTGCTTATATTCCTTTCACAGTTAGATATAATACTGCAGTGCACTTACAGTAATAGGTGCATTCTGTTCTGTCTGCACACTCTTCCCAGTAACAGGGCCGGCGCTTCAATAGGGGCAAACTGGGCATTTTCAGGATCCTAGCCCCTGACAAAATGGAAAAGTGACCTAACACAGCTGTGCCCAACCTACGGCCCGCGGGCCATTTGTGGCCCGCGAAGCCAGTTTCTGTGGCCCGCGCGGTGTCTGCCTGCGGAGGGGGAGAGGATCGGGTGGTATTGCGTTGTATCAGCACTCGGCGGGACGCGCATACACCAGCGTGTGCTCGTATTCAGCCCCGGGTAGCGCTGGGATAGTCAGAAAGCCTAACTCATTGGTTACTGCAGGAACCTTCCTCCAATAGGAATTAGCCTAATTCCTATTGGAGGAAGGCTCCTGCAGTAACCAATGAGCGAGGCTTTCTAACTATCCCAGCGCTACCCGGGGCTGAATACGAGCGCACGCTGGTGTATGCGCGTCCCGCCGAGTGCCATACTACGCAATACCACCCGATCCTCTCCCCCTCCGCAGGACACTGCGGGCAGACACCGGGGCACACGCTGTGCCAGCCTCCTCAGCCCCAAACACAGAGCTGCCAGCCTCCTCAGCCCCAAACACAGAGCTGCCAGCCTCCTCAGCCCCAAACACAGAGCTGCCAGCCTCCTCAGCCCCAAACACAGAGCTGCCAGCCTCCTCAGCCCCAAACACAGAGCTGCCAGCCTCCTCAGCCCCAAACACAGAGCTGCCAGCCTCCTCAGCCCCAAACACAGAGCTGCCAGCCTCCTCAGCCCCAAACACAGAGCTGCCAGCCTCCTCAGCCCCAAACACAGAGCTGCCAGCCTCCTCAGCCCCAAACACAGAGCTGCCAGCCTCCTCAGCCCCAAACACAGAGCTGCCAGCCTCCTCAGCCCCACACACAGAGCTGCCAGCCTCCTCAGCCAGCACACTACAGGCCACTCTGATACCATTGCTGCATTAATCTGCCCTGTGCATACACCCAGGTACCGTACTGGACTCTGATACCATTGCTGCATTAATCTGCCGCAAACTTCTCATTAAGAAAATGTGCATCAAATGGTGAGTACAACAATTCTTGTCGTTTTCTTCCCATTTCCAACACCATGTTAACTGTTACTAGAAAAACGTTAAAAGTTTTTTACATCGAAATTTTGTATGCATGTGTTCCGGCCCTCGAGATTTTTCTTGATTTGAAGTTCGGCCCTCGGGCCAAAAAAGGTTGAGCACCACTGACCTAACATGTTTCATACAAAGACCCGTATCCTATTCACTTTTTCCTAAATCTTCTCCAAGGAGATATTTTTTACACCTTATCAATAAAATAAATGTAAAGTTCCCACCAAGCAAGAAATTACTCAAGACAAGTTTGATATTACTTTTACACCTACTTTTTAGTTCATATTCGATTGCTAAGTGCTGAAATCTTATATTTTAGATAAGATGAAAATGTATCTCCTGGGAGAAAACCCTTAAGAAAATGTTATTGGATGTGGGTAAAAGTGTCCTTATTCACAGCCAGTAAGTGGCCTTATTCAGGAGAAACCAGACACAAGCACATAAAGAACATATACACTCCACATAGATAAAGTCCAGGCTGGGAACTGAAACCAGGACTCTAGTGCAGTAAGACAAGAATGGTTTTCTTGTCTTACTGCTGTATATAATTATCTTTATACATTTTTATTTATATTAAACTCCATTGCTTATAACAAATGAGTATTACATTCCTGTCCACACAAACATTTCATGGACTATAGCACCATCTTGTGGCCAAAACCAATAACATACTTCATACCGTAAATAAAAGGTTCGCATACAGTATGTGACACTTTCTCTTATGTACACAGCCTATCAGTTCAACTATAGCTTGATTACAGATGAAAGCAAATTTTTTTTTCAATTATCAATATTTATAATTCTCCTTCACTTTTAAATCCTTACATCAGCATGAGTTTGAGGCCCTTATTCAATTCACTCTTTCCCTTAAAGGATACCAGACCCCAACCGGCTCTGCTAAAAAAAAACATATTGTGCTGGTGGAAGGGGGTTCGTGGTCAATCGCCGCTGCGTCCCTCCGTTCTCCTGTACTAAGGACCGCGACTCATAGCAACCTTTGACCCGGACATACTGCGGCGTCCTTGTGCAGTATGTCCTTTCTGCTCCTCTGTGACCACGTTTTTTTGACTTTCCCTATAGACGCGTACGCAAGCTCCTGTCTTGCTGGCGACCCTCATGTGCACTCCACAGCCCTCTGCAGTTCTTGCACGGCGCAGTATTTCAATACTGGTTGGATGGGTCAGGAGCTAGAATGGATCCAGGAACGGGGAGAACGGAGGCACACAGCTGCGAACGGAGGGAGCGGTAAGTGACCACAACCCCCCTCCCACCAGCACAATATGTTTTTATAGCAGAACCGGTTGGGCTCTGGTATCCTTTAAGTTTTCTCCTAGGAGATACATTTTTCCTCTTCTGTTTTAAATAACTTTTTAGCACTCTGCAATTGAAAAAATACCAAATAGTAGGTGAAAAAGTACTGTCAAGACTTCCGGTTCTGGCGCCCGCGCATGAGGAGGTAGAAGAGAGAGCTCCGGCCAGCCGAACCCCAAATCAGCCACATACAGCAGTTAAACGCCCACCCGGAGCGCACACTAATTCTCCGGAGACACCGGAGGTAACAGGCGCACGTTTCAGCCGGTGAATGTAGCGATTTCTCACTCGCTCCAGCAGCAACACCGCAGACGGTGCGCCTTCCAACATGGCGGGTGGGCACTCTAAGAACAGGCCTGAAAATCCTCCTAAGTCAGACAGCCGCAAACAGGATCAGAGACCAGCAGAATAAAACTGGGACTCAGATGATGACGGATCCTCGGCGGAGGGTAAGAGACACACTGCGCAGATAGATTATAAGAAGCTGGCAGCTGAGATGAGAAGGGTATTGCTCCCGGACATCAATGACACTATTCAGGAGGCCATTACAATCTCCCTTAAGAAAATCCATAAGGAGCAGCAATCGCAGGGGAGAAGACTTGTGGAGGCAGAGAAGAGAATATCTGATTGCGAGCAACAGCTAGCAGTTGCAAATGAAGATATAAAGACCCTCACTAAAGCAAACTCAGAAGCGCACCCTAGAATAGAAGATCTAGAAAATAGGTCGAGACGTAGCAATGTCCGCATTGTAGGTCTCCCAGAAGATATTACGCAGACTGAGCTGAATGCCATCTGTACAACGGAGATCCCAGCGCAACTAGGCCTTGCAACTCCTATAAAAGTAGAAAGAGCCCACAGAGTAGACCCTCTAAAGCCTAAATAGCAAGCTAAGCTACCGCGTATGGTTATGGTTAAATACCTGGACTTTGCGGACAAGGCAACCATCATGATGGCATATAGGGCCTCGCACCAGGACCTGTTGATACAGTCGCATCCCATTAAGTTGTTCAACGACTATTCAGCAGAGGTCTCACGCAAGCGTCAAGCATTTACTAAGGTTTGCAGCGAGCTCTTTGATAAAAAATTTAAGTTTACTTTGGCATATCCTGCTGTGCTCAGAGTCACTGACTCCAACAGTAAAGTGCATACCTTTCATGCCCCTGACCAAGCCCTCTCCTTTCTAAAACACATGGCGACGCAAGAGCAAGATGGCGATGACTCACACAATGACTGAACTTAGCAATGCCTCCTTGAGAGTTCATATTTGCAGTGTTTTCTCTTTATCTTAACCGATATTCTTATCTTCATCAAAAAGTTTTAGTGTTATATTCTGTTTAACTGTGGCTGTTTGAGGTGTATATCACAATGTTAAAAGGCCTTTTTCCAACTTAGCAAATTAGTGTGATACTGGGGTTCGTGGAAAAGGGAGTAATGAAAGCTCGGGGAAGAAGTGAAGTTATCTACAGTTGGTTATGGGGGGTATGGGTTTTGGGGGGAGGTTTTTTTACAGAGGGAGGGAGTTTTTGTTGGGGTGTTTACTCTTGGTCTCTCCACAATTCAAAAGTAAATGTTTATAAAACAAATCTGGTTCTTACTATCCTGCACCTGGTAAAACTTTTATCTGCAAACGAAAAGATCACATGAAGGTGGTGTCTTGGAATGTAAAGGGGCTGAGGTCCCCAAATAAAAGGTCTAGAGTCTTGAAGCATTTGAAAAAGCTAGGTACTGACATTGGATTGCTACAAGAGACACATTTGTCTGGCGATCAGTTTCAGTACATGAGAAAACATTAGGTAGGTGCAACGTATGGCTCCGCAGCCGTACAAAAGAAAGCAGGGGTAATGATTGTGTTGGGAAAACGCTTACAACATCAAGTAGTTTCAACTGAATGAGACGCCAATGGTAGATGGATTAGACTGGAAATTCAGGTAGTTGATCAAAAATGGGTGATATACAATATTTATGGCCCTAATGGTGAAAATAGGGAATTTTTTAAAGAGCTCCTTCAAAAAATAAACAATGAAACTACACGTTACCTAATAATAGCGGGAGACATGAACTCAGTGATAAATTCTAGAGAAGACAGGAGTCCCCCAATCTTACGTACTAGAGAGTTTCAGACACTAGGCTTCCACCTTTGCTGGAGGCTACAGGCTTGATAGACATATGGAAATATTATCACCCTTTTGATAAACACTTCAGTTTCTATTCGCCATCTACAAAATCTTTTTCTCGTATAGATATGTTTCTGGTACATGACACTGTTAGAGATAAAGTCAAGGAAACAGAAGTGGAGGACATATTGATATCAGACCATGCCCCAATTACTTTGACGTTGTTAGATACCCTGACAAGACCAAAACAAACAACCTGGAGATTCCCATCCCAATTGTATGGTGATGAAGCCTTTGAAGCCAATCTGAAAAATTGGTGGCAAGAATTTTATTGTGACAATAGACAACACAAAGATACTCCTTTCCTCATGTGGGAGACTGCTAAAGCGGTAATTAGAGGCAGAATCACAGCCTACCAAGCTACAAAAAAAAAGATGTTATATAATACTTATCACGCTGTGATGGTAAAAGCCAAAGAAGCATATCAAAGATATACAGAGACCCCTACAGAATTAAATAGAAAAGCATGGCTCAAAGAGAAACTAACGGCAGATATGTGGTTCAAGGCAAAGGCTGATGTCAATAGGTCTTATATGGAGCTAAAGTGGTTTAGACAAGGTGAGAAATCAGGTAAAATTCTAGCAAATATAGCGAAAGCTCAGGATATTATAAATAGAAAGCCCATTACTCTTAAAAACGCTAAAGGTCAATTACTAACAAATCCCCAGGAAGTCTCCAATGTCTTTTCGACATACTTCCAAAAAGTATTCTCCAAATCCAGACAGACAGTGGAAGGACTAGAGGATTTTGTAAAACAACTGAAGCTCCCTAAAATTAGTCAAGACGATCAAAACTATCTCAATGCCCCCATTACCGAAGCAGAAGTCCTAGCTACCATCAAAACCCTTAAAAACTTTAAAGCCCCGGGCCCTGATGGATATACTGCAGAATTTTTTAAGATTCTTAAGGGAAAATTTGTTCAGCCTTTAACTGGGGTTTTCAACAAGATTTTAAAAGATAAGCAATACCTACCCACTGGAACACGTGCCTATATTAGGCTTATTCCTAAGGAGGGAAAAGATCCAATGGACCCCGCATCTTATAGACTGATATCCCTGTTAAATCAAGATACAAAAATTTTCTCGAAGATCCTTGCATAGAGGCTGGCCATGATCCTCCTAGCATTAATACATCCCAACCAAGTAGGCTTCATCAAGGGAAGAGCAGCGGTTACCAATGTTAGAAAGATGATGGTACTGTTGGAGCATGTCAGGGCATTCCCCAAATCCAATAAACATGCAGCAATACTTTCATTGGATGCTGAGAAAGCATTTGACAATGTGGAGTGGGACTGGCTTGACATGCTCCTCCGGGCTCAGGGATTTCAAGGGGCCTTCCTTAAAGAGAATCTGTATTGTTAAAATCGCACAAAAGTAAACATACCAGTGCGTTAGGGGACATCTCCTATTACCCTCTGTCACAATTTCGCCGCTCCTCGCCGCATTAAAAGTGGTTAAAAACAGTTTTAAAAAGTTTGTTTATAAACAAACAAAATGGCCACCAAAACAGGAAGTAGGTTGATGTACAGTATGTCCACACATAGAAAATACATCCATACACAAGCAGGCTGTATACAGCCTTCCTTTTGAATCTCAAGAGATCATTTGTGTGTTTCTTTCCCCCTGCAGTTCTCATGCACTGAAGTTTCAGGCTGCTCTTTTTTCTCCTGCAAACAGCTTTGCCCTTGTCTGTAATTCTTCAGTGTGTGTAAGCCCAGCCAGCTCAGAGGACGATTTATCCAGCTTGTAAAAGATAAGAGAGAAGAGAGAAGCTGCTCTAATCTAAATAATACACAGGCAGTGTGCATAGAGGGGCCTGGAAGGGGGAATTCATAGCAGAACCACAACACTGAAGAACTTGGCAGCCTTCCAGACACAGGCTGACAAGTCTGACAAGGGAAAGATACATTGATTTATTACAGAGACTGTGATAGCAGAAAGTGCTGCAGTAAGCCAGAACACATTGGAATAGCTTTTGGAACTTGTAGGATGATAAAAAACAGGATGCAATTTTTGTTACAGAGTCTCTTTAATGCAATACAAGCTATATAAGCATCACCGAAAGCCCAAACTTTGGGACAAGGATGCATGTCTAACCCCTTTCCCTTGGAGAAGGGGACAAGACAAGGCTGCCCTCTATCGCCACTTTTATTTAATCTGGCATTGGAGCCTCTAGCAAGAGCATTGAGGAGGGCCACAGCAGGGGTAAAATTGGGGGATAAGGAAATTCAACAGTGCCTATTTGCAGATGACATAGTCTTGTTTCTTGTCGACCCTTTGAAACAGGTTGCTTAAATTTTCAGTCTAATCCTTAAAATAGGATATTGGTCGGGCTTTAAGGTGAACAAAATGAAAAGCATACTTATGCCACTTTCCAAGCTGGCTGATACTAGAGCTTGGGGATCCCTAGGTATAAACGTAAGTCATACCAGCATTAGGTACCTTGGACTTAACATTACCAGAGACCCAACCCAGATCTATACAGCAAATATCGCTCCCTTAGTCAAAGATGTTATTGCCCAATTAAACAGATGGAATCAGCTACCCCTGGGCTTGGCAGGTAGGGCGACTTTAATAAAAATGTTCTCAATGGGCAGATTACTGTATCCATTACAGACTCTTCCTCTATTATTTAAACATAAGGATATACAGGATATTAATACTGCTTTCGGAAAATTCTTATGGAAAAATAAAAAGCCTAGAATTGCTCTTCAAAAGTTAAGGGCGGGGAAAGACCTGGGGGGCCTAAATTTGCCTGACCTAAGACTATATAATCTAGCCACCCTGCTACGCCATGTCCAGGACTGGCTATTCAGAACTAGCAATTTTTCTAATTATGCCCTCGAGGCTGAAATGGCCTTACCATGGAATCCAGTGGGTTTGCTCCACTCAAAATTCCCTACTATACCGCCTTGACTTAAATATAATAGAGTGTCTTCAGAGACACCATACAAGCCTGGAGGGCAGTCAGGAAATTACTCAAACTACCCTGCTTAGTATCTAAGCACATGCCTCTATGGGATTGGGGAAACCCAAATTACCCACCAAGTACACAACAGTCAACATTTTATCAGTAGGAGAATAAGGGACTCTCAAAAGTAGGGGGTATGTTTCACTCGGATAAGGGTTCCTGGTTAACCTTTTCAGAACTAAAAAGCAAATATGGGATACCAAAGGGGGATTTCTTGGCCCACCTACAGGTTAAGTCTATGGTCAACGGGCAGGTACAAAATATTAAGTCTATAGCCATTCCTAATGCTTTTGATCAGTTATTCGGACCTCAAACGCCTCACAAAACGCTCTCAGATATTTATGCAGATCTTATTATTATCGGATTATTATTAAAAGTGTGGTTTTTAAATATGCTAAAGAACAACTTTGCAAGCCATGGAGAAAGGATCGTCTGGGAGAGGGCTTAGCGGAAAAACTTCTAAAGGGCCATGAAAGATTCAAATCACTGATTACGTCGGAAGCCTGGAGAACCTCTAATCTTCTTCTCATTCATAAAGCCAAGTATGCATTCAACATAAAATACGGACATCCTCCCTCACACTATCATCCATGGTGCCCAAAATGTAAAGCACCAGAAACGAATCTACTACACTGCTTATGGGGTTGCCCTTTTATCGAACACTTCTGGGACAAAGTTTTCAGGTATGCAAACATACTTTGCAAAAGAGAATTTACCAAACAAAGGGACGCATGTATTTTCAACTATTCTGAAACCACAGAACGCAACCCAAAACGTATCCCTTCGGATCTCTTCCAGATAATTTTAATAGTGGCAAAAAGACTCATATTTCAAAAATGGATCAGCCCACATCCCCCCTCAGTTACTAATCTCAAAGAAGAGCTCCTAAAACTCTTTCTTATGGAAAAACTGCACA
Organism: Hyperolius riggenbachi; assembly: GCF_040937935.1. Classification (NCBI taxonomy): domain Eukaryota; kingdom Metazoa; phylum Chordata; class Amphibia; order Anura; family Hyperoliidae; genus Hyperolius; species Hyperolius riggenbachi. The sequence goes on from NC_090654.1 coordinate 195,186,278, forward strand.
CTCTACAGCAGTGGTCCTCAAACTAAGGCCCGCAGGCCGAATGTGGCCCCTTAAGGCTTTTTTACTGGCCCCCACACAAATAAATATATTATAGATGCAGTCAGCTACATCTTTAAATATTGGTGGTCTGCATATAGAATGAAGCCAGAAATCAGTAATTCGCTGGTTTCCAATTAAGTTCCACATCAGGTGACACTGTTGTTCAATTGGACTGCAGGTTGTCAGCTGGGTATGCTTCACTGTCTGACCCACGAAGACTTCTACATAATTGTATGTATACTCCGGCCCCCCAGCAGTCTGAAGTATGTTGACCTGGCCCTCGACCCAAAACGTTTGGGGACCCCTGCTCTACAGGATAAAGAAAAAAGATCAAACAAATTTTTCAAGATTTGGAAATGTTTTATTCAGCAAACTTTCACACAGCAAGAAATAAATTTGTTGATGGAACACTTCAAATACTCCACGTGGTACTGCACAAATCAACTGATGGGTACATTAGGGGCACTACAAATTTCAAATACTTCAAGTATGTGATCTAGCGTTTATAACTATAAGACTAGCTTGTGCTGCTTTGAATGACTGTGTTAAGCAAGATATCTGTCAGGATAGTTTTTCCTCAACTTCATTTAATGTCAAACCTTCTTTTTGTGTTTGAGTGGAGAGGCCAGGGGTGAATATTTAGGGGGGTAAGGGGGGAGGGTATGAGGTGAGGGACAGGGTTAAAATATTGTGTATCATATCTGACAACTTGTTACCTGCGGTTTTTATTATGCACTTCTGTATGTTTCAACATATGCATAGACATGTCGCTTGGGAGTTGGGCGTATTGACATACTATGCAAAAGTCTTTTGTAAAAATATGTTTGACAATATTTAATAAAACATGTTTAAAAAAAAAAAAAAAAAAGTACTGTCAAAATTATTCAAAGTATTTTTTTTTTTTGCTTGTTGGTGGCTTAAAGTAAACCAGAGACTTAAAAATAGGTAGAATCGATACTTACCCGGGGCTTCCTCCAGCCCCATAAGCACGTGCGAGTCCCTCGCCGTCCTCCCACGGTCTGCCGTTCAGCCGGGATCAGCCCCTGTGACTGGCTTAGTCGCGTCAGTCTGGGTCTACTGCACATGCCATTGGCGTGGGCAATTGGGCCATATGCAATTAGCCAAACTCGCCATCAATATGCACTGGTGGGTTCTTAATAACCATTTCAGCCCGCGGGGATTTTTCACCTTATGCATCAGAGCAATTTTCACCTCCCATTCATTCGCTAATAACTTTATCACTACTTATCACAATTTAGTGATCTATATCTTGTTTTCTCCGCCACTAATTAGGCTTTCTTTGAGTGGTACAATTTACTAAGAATTATTTTTTTATACATGCATTTTAACAGAATTAATAAGAAAAAAATGGAAAACATTCATTATTTCTCAGTTTTTGGCCATTATAGCTTTAAAATAATCCATGATACCATAAATAAAACCTATGTATTTTATTTGCCCGTTTGTCTCAGTTATTATACCATTTAAATTTTGTCCCTATCACAATGTATGGTGCCAATATTTTATTTGGAAATAAAGGTGCATTGTTTCCGTTTTGCGTCCAACACTATTTACAAGCTTATAATTTAAAAAATCTTCGTAGTATACCACCTTCAAATGCATATTTAAAAAGTTCAGACCCTTAGGTAACTATTTATGTCTTTTTTTTTTTTTTTATAGTAATTTTTTTTTCCATTAAAAATTTTATTTGGGTAATATATAGGTGTTGGAAATAAACAGTTAATTTTTAATGTTGTTATATTTGTAAATTGTAATGTAAAAAATATGTAGATGTAGTTTTACTATTTGGCCACAAGATGGCCACCTTCATTTTTTTTCCCTCCTTGTGCTTCTCGCTAAGCGGTACAAGTGGGATGCGGAAATGTTGGCGCGGGAGTGTGCAGAAGCGCGGCACCGCAGCAGAGCAGCCGCCCGGACGTGAGCTTCACGTCCGGGTGGCAGAAATGGTTAAATTAGACAACGGGAGTTGCAATTGAAGTCAACAAACACCTCCAGGCAGTAAAGTACTCGCTTGGGTGATAAATATAAGGAAAGACGCCGACAGCCCAGTATAGTGTAGTATGTACTGTAAATTGTGTATGGCAGGTAAGTATAGGTAGGTTATACTCACAAACGAGGGTTACCGTCCAGGTAACCACTATGAAGGCAGGTGAGGAGATTAGACCTGTCCCCACTCAGGATTGAGAAGTCGCTCTCTGTAGATCGGGAAAAAAGAAGAATTCCCCTCCACCAGGGGTGGAAAATGGGTGATAAAAATGCCCAGTGAGTTCCCTGCGACCCCTCCCCCCCCGGAAGCAAAAATACTTCCCGTTACCCATATGTTTACATTTTTCCTCTGCTCTGAGCAGATAAATAGTCCTCTGGGAGCATCTGGGAGCCTCTTTTACTAGAGACCTCAGATGCAAGAGATTTAAATAGGTAAAGGGAGTCGGTTCTGATTTACCTATTTAAAATGAAAACACATACCTCCATCAGTCCCGTCTTGCTGCATGTCCCATGATGCTCCTCTGCTCCATCTACCGTGGGCTCTCTGTATATAGTTGTCACGGAGCCCCGGCAAAGCACCTTTGAGCCTCCCACAGCCCCTGTGCACAAAGCACATTTGAGCCTCCTGCCGGGGCACCCCATTGGTCTTTAGGTTAAACTAATAGAAATCCTCCTTGAGGAGGTTTTTCATTGGTTTAGTTTAACCTTAAAGGAAACGTCCAATGTAACGGAAAAACAAAAATCCACTTACCTGGGGCTTCCTCCAAGCTCTAGCCCCTGGTAGCTGTCGTGTGCCCTCGCCACAGCTCCGTGGTTCCCGGTCTCCTCCAGTGCAGATACCTCACCAGGTCAGCTTCCAGGTCGGCTTCTTCTGCTCTCCAGTGTGTGGCTCACGTGGTCACGCTTTAGAGATAAAAAAAACGCACACCTTAATCCAGTGGTTGCTGGTGTGGGATCCTCAGTAATTGTAATCCACAGAAAAGAAGTATGGATCTGCACACAGACTTATGCAGGAACAGTAAAACCTTTATTGTCCCATCACGCATGTACAATAATCGGACCGTATGTCTGTCCTAGCTTTGACAAAGAGGACCTCTCTGGCTCCGAAACGATCATAATACAGTCAGATCATTGTACGTGTGTGATGGGACAATAAAGGTTTCACTGTTCCTGCATAAGTCTGTGTGCAGATCCATACTTCTCTTCTGTGGATCAAGTGGTCGCGCTGACGTCATCCAGACTGGATAACGTCAATGCGACCACGTGAGCTGCACACTGGAGAGCAGAAGAGGTCGGCATCTGCACTGGAGGAGACCGGGAGCCACCGGAGCTGTGGCAAGGGCACATGACGGCTGCCAGGGGCTGGAGGAAGTCCAAGGTAAGTGGATTTTTGTTTTTCAGTTACCTTGGATGTATTCTTTAAAGAGACTCCGTAACAAAAATTGCATCCTGTTTTTTATCATCCTACAAGTTCCAAAAGCTATTCTAATCCTTTCTGGCTTACTTCAGCACTTTCTGCTATCACCATCTCTGTAATAAATCAACTTATCTCTCTCTTGTCAGACTTGTCAGGCCTGTGTCTGGAAGGCTGCCAAGTTCTTCAGTGTTGTGGTTCTGTGATGCATCTCCCCCATCCAGGCCCCTCTCTGCACACTGCCTGTGTATTTTTTAGATTAGAGCAGCTTCTCTCTTCTCTCTTATCTTTTACAAGCTGGATAAATCCTCCTCTGAGCTGGCTGGGCTTTCACATACAGAGGAATTACAGACAAAGGCAAAGCTGTTTGCTGGAAGAAACGAGCAGCCTGAAACTTCAGTGCATGAGAACAGGGGGAAAGAAACACACAAATGATCTCTTGAGATTCAAAAGGAAGGCTGTATACAGCCTGCTTGTGTATGGATGTATTTTCTATGTGTGGACATACTGTACATCAACCTACTTCCTGTTTTGGTGGCCATTTTGTTTGTTTATAAACAAACTTTTTAAAACTGTTTTTAACCACTTTTAATGCGGCGAGGAGCGGCAAAATTGTGACAGAGGGTAATAGGAGATGTCCCCTAACGCACTGGTATGTTTACTTTTGTGCGATTTTAACAATACAGATTCTTTTTAAGACCAATGGGGAGCCACAGTGGGAAGCTTAAAGATACTTTGCCCGTGACAACTATATACAGAGAGGCAGAAGATGGAGCGGAGGAGCAGCATGGGACGTGCGGTGAGACGGGATCATTCAAACAAGATTTAAAGGAGAAGAAAGAAAAAAGAAGTGACAGATGAATTAAAGGGGAAGAAAGAGGAAAGCAAAAAGAAGTTCCTAACAAATTTTTCTGTAATTCTTTCTCTTTTTGTTCGTGTCTATTGCGGTAATAGATTCAAATTTAATAATGTTCATTTTATTAGTTCATAAAGGAATTGATAATTGCTAAAAAGAAGAGAAAAGAAACAAGATAGGGGAGCAGAGATCATTAGGCTGGCAGAGAGGTTGTTTGGCAGATTTGAGCTTTCCAACTTTCATCCTTAGCCATACTTCATACATCACAGTCACATTTATGTCTGAGAGGCCCAGCTCTGTGGCCCACCTATGTGGGGTTTCAGTTAGGCCTCTTCCTCCAGAAACTTCATATTCCTCAAGGGATTACTTCCAAAAATCCCATTATCCAGTATACTTTGACCACCTGTCAGGTCTATTTGTCTGTAGAGATGGCCCGAACGGTTCGCCAGTGAACTTCCGGGGTTCGCGATCGCGGAGAACCGCAAACTTTTCCGGAAGTTCGGTTTGCCCCCATAGTGCATCATGAGGGTCAACTTTGACCCTCTACATCACAGTCAGCAGGCACATTGTAGCCAATCAGGCTACACTCCCTCCTGGAGCCCCAACCCCCCCCCCCCCCCCCTTATAAAAGACAGGCAGTGTCAGGCATTGGACTCACTTGTGTGCCTGCAGTAATTAGAGAAGGGACAGCTGCTGTGCAGAGACTTATAGCGAAAGCTTAGTTAGGCTCTTGTAGGCTTCTTAGCTTGCTCCTTGCTGATTCTTATTGCTAAAAAAGCAACCCTCAACAGCTCTTTTGAGAGCTAATCTTGTGATCAATTTTTGTGTGTGTGTGTCCCACAGACACTTGTGTTGCATAGACAGCCTTGGTAATTCCTACTGTGTGTGCTACTGCCAGGCCCAGCACATTCAGTGACTACCTGTGTGTGTGACAGGTGCACATTGTAATACCCATCACTGCATATACCTACCTGTTGTTCACTTCAGTCCACCAACCTACCTACCTGAGCGCACGCAGTGTCACTGCGCCTGTCCGGTACCTGTCTGTGTGTGACAGGTGCATATTGTAATACCCATCACTGCATATACCTACTACCTGTTGTTCACTTCAGTGCACCCACCTACCTACGTGAGCGCACGCAGTGTTACTGTGCCTGTCCAGTACCTGTCTGTGTGTGACAGGTGCACATTGTAATACCCATCACTGCACATACCTACGTGTTGTTCACAGTGCACCCACCCAACTACGTGAGCGCACGCAGTGTCAGTGTGCCTGTCCAGTACCTGTCTGTGTGTGACAGGTGCACATTGTAATACCCATCACTGCATATATCTACCTGTTGTTCACAGTGCACCCACCTACCTAGGTGAGTGCACGCAGTGTGATATACCACTCCGTGCATACCTGTTAACAGCACCTGTGTGACTGCACATTGTATTAGTCAAGTCAGTGCATACCTTTCACTTCATCCCCCCTGATCTGGACAAAACAGGTAGAGGCAGAGGCAGGTGCAGATCCAGAGGAAGGCCACCCGGCAGGTCTGTGCGAGGTCGTGCTGATGTGATGTTGTGCGGCCCTGGACCAAAGTACAGTGCTCAGAAGAAGGCACATCCCATCAACTCTCAAAATTTTAAGGATGTGGTTGACTATTTAATACAGAACGCCTCATCTTCCGCAGCCACCAGCGCTACTACAAGCACCACATCCGCTGCATTTGACAGTTCGCAGGAGTTATTTGGTGGGGAAATCACTGATGCACAGGCATTATTGTTACAACCAGATGAAGGCGCTAAGCAAGTTACACCACCTCATATGTCTGAGTTAGGCGACACTATGGACGTAACATGTGAAGAGGAGGATGATGAAGTACCTGCTGTTGGTGCAGTTTTGGAGGTGTCTGAGGCAAGTGAAGCTGGGCAGGATGATTATGATGATGACGATGATACGGATGCAACATATGTTCCCAATAGAGGAGATGAACAGGGGGACAGTTCAGAGGGGGAGTCAGAGAGGAATAGGAGGAGACGAGTTCCTGAAAGAAGCAGGGGGAGCTCGTCATCAGAAACAGCTGGTGGCAGTGTCTAGCGCCATGTATCGCCACCTATCGACAGCCAGCCAACATGCCCTTCAACGTCAGCTGCTGATGCCACCATAGTGCCATCACCCCAGGGGGGCTCAGCGGTTTGGAAATTTTTTAATGTGTCTGCCATAGATCAGAGCAATGCCATCTGTTCTCTCTGCCTCCAAAAATTGAGCCGAAAGGCCAACACCCACGTAGGGACAACTGCCTTACAAAGGCACATGGAGAAAAGGCACAAACTGCAATGGGAAGAGCACCAGAGGAAAATCAGCACACAAAAGAAAAGCCATCCTCCTTCTCCTCTTCCTCCTTCAGGTGCAGCATCTTCAGCCGCTTTCTCCCTTGCACCTTCACAGCCACCCTCCTCTACTCCACCTTGAGCGGTTCCGGCTCCTCTGCCCAAAGCAGCCAGGTGTCTGTGAAGGAAATCTTTGAGCAGAAGAAGCCAATTTCTGCCAATCACCCCCTTGCCCGGCATCTGACAGCTGGCTTGGCGAAACTGTTAGCTAGCCAGCTGTTACCATACCAGCTGGCTTTCCGTAAATTTGTGGCCATTGGGACACCGGAGTGGAAGATACCAGGCCACAATTACTTCTCTAAAAAGGCGATACCCAAACTGTCTTTAGTGTATATGGATAAGCGCTCAAAGACTTGCTTGCACATCAATGATAAGTGAAGTTGCAGAGAAGATAGCCCCCCTTCGGGTAAGGACTCACCAGATGTCGCGGCCTTCAGGGCCCGTATTCACTTCTGGGGTATTGGCCACCCCGCAACCTCACTGGCACTCCACTGACTGCTATTCCAGATCTGTTTGGGCAAATAAAGTGCTCCACATAGCGTAAAAGCGTAAAGGATTTATTCAAAAATCTAAAAGCTCTGCCAGCTAAGGCAGGCAAATCCAAAAGTAAAAGTACAATCAGCAGCCAGTCGCCTTACATAGAAAACCGTCACTAGAGCGGGTCAGGGGGAGCAGGGATCGAACTGTGCTTACCTAGCGGAAAGGCGTACACCTCTGCCGCCTCGTTCACCCTCAGTGTCTATAGGGGATCCCCGCTGGCTAATGCTGATAAAAAGCTCCTCGCACATACAAACAGCCGCGTCCGGCTGGCGCTGTGCGTGTGACGGCACTCCGTAGCTCCGCCCAACGTTTCGTTGCCTTAGCAACTCATCAGGGGTATGGAGCTATGGCGAGTGACGTTCTTATATGGCTATTGCGCATGCGTCCGCCCTTCTGCATCAGCTTCAGGGAAAAGGAGCATTGCTCCTACGTTATCTCCAACCTCGGAGCCTGCAAATGTATTAATTTAAATCGTGCGCTTGCGCACTCTACACTGAGGGTGAGCGAGGCGGCAGAGGTGTACGCCTTGCCGCTAGCTAAGCACAGTTTGATCCCTGCACCCCCTGACCTGCTCTAGTGGCGGTTTTCTATGTAAGGGGACTGGCTGCTGATTGTACTTTTGCTTTTGGATTTGCCTGCCTTAGCTGGCAGAGCTTTTAGATTTTTGAATAAATCCTTTACGCTTTTACGCTAAGTGGAGCACTTTATTTGCCCAAACAGATCTGGAATAGCAGTCGGTGAAGTGCCAGTGAGGTTGCGAGGTGGCCAATACCCCGGAAGTGAATACGGGCCCTGAAGGCCGCGACATCTGGTGAGTCTTTCCCCGAAGGGGGGGCTATCTTCTCTGCAACTTCACTTATCATTGATGTGCAAGCAAGTCTTTGAGCGCTTATCCATGTACACTAAAGACTTTTGATCGATGGCACACGCATCTGGGAAGAGCGCTTCCACTATCTTAATCTTGTCCATATTAGACTGATTAGTGGTGTTTTTGCTTGCCAACTTGGACCGTTTTAGTCTTATATGAGCGCAGTATCGGGGTGTTTACTGTTCTGACGATATATGTTTATTGATACAGCTGCACATATATGTTATGGAGATTTTTGATTTTAGATCCCACAGGGATATTGATCTGGATGGATCCTATTTTCGGTAAAGAGACTGAAACTAGGGGAGTACTAGATCAGAATTTCAGGAAGTTACAGAATGTAATGAGTAAGGAATTGACCACTTGGTGGGATATTGCCACTTTAAATAGATATCACAAAAAGGGTATCATCCCCAAAACAATTAGATGGGAGCTGGAACTTAATAATGGTGAAAGTAACTCAGAAAACGATCAGGAGTGGGAGGAGTATGCCAACAAGTGCAGGCTGGGAGCAATTGAAATTATGATTAAAAAAGAAAAGCAAGAGATTGGATAGGATTGGATGTGAAATAGAGGAGCTTAAAGCGGTATTGGAACCTTTTAAGAATACTGAAGAGTTTAAAGAAAAATCAAAAGGCCTGCATGATTATCTCAAGAAAAATGAGAGATCATTGATTCTTGATAAGCAGCGGAAGTTTGCACAGGACTGCAAGCTTTTCAAGAACCATATGGCCTATAGGTGGCAGATACGCAAAAGGGATAAGGTGAACTCTGTGCCTGATAACTCACAACATACTAATATTGTTCCCCACAATACACCTAGGGGTGGGGCTATTCCCAAATGACCTGCCCCTAACCAACCGTTACCCCCGGTCCAAAGAGGAGGAGGGAGACCCTATTATAACCCAGTAGCCCCAACTTGGCCGCAGGGGGGAACCCCAAACAGGAAACCTAAATATCCAAGACATCCAGGTGGTGGACCACCACCGCGATCCTATTACCCCAATCATACTCAATTTGACCTGTGAACGCAGGGCATGGGTACCATAGGCCCCAAAGGCCTAATTTGAGGCCTCACTATGGGGAAATACCTGCACCTAGCCAGCATGGGTATGCTATCCCAGTGCATAACAGATTTGAATCTATTGGTGAACAAACAGATGATCCTTTTCCGTGGGTTTACCCGAGGCCCAGATATCGGGATGTATCAGAGGGGGGAGTGGGGGATACCCCGAGGAATACCAACAAAAGAAGAGCCGAAGAGGATGCAGAGGGGGGAGAAGGGAAGCGAGAAAGACGACAGTAGGTCAAGGGATCTTTAACTTGAGTGGGACCATCTTGACATCGCAGCAGGTCAAACTAATTGATAGAGGATTAAAAAATGCCCCCACCCGTAATATGGACAAATTTAATGCCTATATTGATGTACATAGGTTCACCAGAAAGCTCAACATTAACAAATATTTCCTCAAAAAAGAGGGACCAACAACTAGACTCAACTAGACTCAACCCCCCACAAGAATACAGACATACCAACCTGAGAAACAGGTCCGTCTTCAATCTTCCTGACTATGATACGGCCAGTACAGTAGAGACCTTTAAAACCATGGTGCTGAGTGACCTTGAAGGGATCAGAATCCCCAAACATGATGATACCATTAATGCCATGGTTAAGGACATACTTAAAGATAAACAGCTAGTGGTGCGTCCAGCTGACAAGGGGGGAGAGGTAGTTATACTGAGTAGGGACCAATACTCCACTGAACTCAATCGGTTGGTTGGTGATGAGCAAACATATTCTAAATTAAGAGGGGACCCCACCAGAAAGTATTATGAGGAACTAAGAGACATATTAAAAAAAGGACTGGGGGAGGGGATACTTAAGGATAAAGAATATGAGTATTTGCTGCCCTCTGCCCCAAGAATCCCCGTGATCTACTATACCCCTAAGGTACATAAGGACGCATTGAATCCGCCAGGACGTCCCATAATTAGTGGGATGGGTTCGATTACCCACCGACTTGGACAGTATTTGGACGACATGTTACAAGTAGCAGTTAAAATGATACCGAATCTGCTGAGAGACAGTAAACACACTTTGCAAGTACTTGAGAGCCTACAGATCACTGAACAAACGCTGTTGGGTACGGCGGACGTCTCGTCATTATATACTTGCATTCCACACGAACCAGGACTGTCGGCAGTTAGGAAATACTTGACTAGAACTGACATGAAAAATGAACAGTGCAATTTTATCCCGTGTTTGCTGGAATATGCACTTAAAGAGTAACTGTTAGCCCCAAAACTGAAAATGAAATCTCTCTTGCAATCTTTTATTTACTATTTAAATGAGCCAAAAAGGCATTGTAGAAGTTAAAAATCAATATAATTATTTTACTATGTATCCTTTTACCCCAGCTCCGGACGCAAAGCCGCATAGCAGATACTGCTGAGCATGCATAGCATGCCTAGCTCTGCCCGACCCCCCTCTCCCCCCCAGGTCCAGGTGCCGATATATGCTCACTCCAAACAGCTGACCGCTCTGACACGGAGAGAGAGCGGGAGCACTTCCAGCGCAGCCACCGCAGAGCAGCCACCGCCGAGTCACATGTGAGAGATGCACGTGCATCTCTCACATGTGACTCGGCGGCGGCTGCTATGCTGACGATACCCAAACTGTACCGTGAAGTTGAGAGGCAAGTGGTGTCATCTCTGGCACACAGCATTGGGTCAAGGGTCCACCTGACCACGGATGCCTGGTCTGCCAAGCATGGTCAGGGCAGGTACATTACTTACACAGCCCATTGGGTCAACCTGGTGACCGATGGCAAGCAGGGAGTATGTGGCTGTGCAGCGGACCAACTTGTGACACCTCCACGGCTTGCAGGCAGGGCTCCTGCCACCTCCTTGGCTGAATGGCAGTTCAACTCTACTCGTGCTGCAATCTCCTCTCCAGCTACACAGCCCCAACTCCCCAGGGCCTATGCTGCATGCCAGGTACGACGGTGTCACGCCATCTTAGACATGTCTTGCTTCAAAGCGGAGAGTCACACTGGAGCAGCTCTCCTGGCTGCCCTTAACAAACAGGTGGATCAATGGCTGACCCCGCACAAGCTGGAGATCGGCAATGTGGTGTATGACAACATCAGCAATCTCATTTCCGCTTTGAATTTGGGAAAGCTGACGCATGTACCCTGCATGGCACATGTGCTGAATCTAGTCATTCAAAGATTTGTGTCAAAGTACCCAGGCTTAGAGGAAGTCCTGAAGCAGGCCAGGAAGTCGTGTGGGCATTTCAGGCGGTCTTACACGGCCATGGCACGCTTTGCGGACATTCAGCGGAGAAACAACTTGCCGGTGAGACGCTTGATATGTAATAGCCCGACTCGCTGGGATTCGAAACTGGTCATGTTCTCTCGCCTGCTAGAACAGGAAAAAGCCGTCACCCAGTACCTCTACAATTTCAGTAGAAGGACACAATCTGGGGAGATGGGGATGTTCTGGCCCCCGAACTGGACACTGATGCGAAATGGATGCAGGCTCATGCGGCCGTTTAAGGAGGTGACCAACCTGGTGAGTCGCAGTGAAGGCACCATCCGCGACTTGATCCCGTACGCTTACTTCCTGGAGTGTGCCATGCATAGAGTGGTGGATCAAGCTGTGGAAGAGCGTGAAGAGGAACAGTTATGGCAGGAACAGTTGTGGGAGCAATTTTCATCAGAATCAGATGTTTCCTCAACACCTGCGGCAGCACAGAGGGGGGAGGAGGAAGAGTCGTGTGGGGAAGAGGAGTCAGACTCGGATGATGAGAAAGGAGTTTCTTTGGAGGAGGAGGCGGCGGCAGAAGAACAACCGCAGCAGGCGTCGCAGGGGGCTTGTGCTGCTTGACGTGCCCGTGGTATTGTTCGTAGCTGGTGGGAGGAGGAGGACTTACCTGACGTAACTGAGGAAGAGCAAGAGGAGATGGAGAGTACGTCTGGATCCAACTTTGTGCAGATGGCGTCTTTCATGCTGTCCAGCCTGTAGAGGGACCCCCATATAAAAAAACTCAAGGGGAATGACCTGTACTGGGTGGCCACGTTACTAGACCCTCGGTATAGGCACAAAGTGGCGAACATGTTACCAACTCACCAGAAGACAGAAAGGATGCAGCACATGCAGAACAAGCTGGCAACTATGCTTTACAATGCATTTAAGGGTGATGTCACAGCACAACGAAATAAAGATACCACTGCCAGTAATCCTCCTCCCATGTCCACGCAGGCAAGGACAGGACAATCCAGCGATCTCACGGTGATGTCGGACATGTGGACATTCTTCAGTCCAACGCCTTGCCTTAGCGCTTCCGGATCGACCCTCCACCAACGCCTGGACCGGTAGGTAGCCGACTACCTGGCCTTAACTGTGGATGTAGACACTGTGAGCAGCGATGAACCCTTGCACTACCGGGTGCGCAGGCTTGACCTGTGGCCAGAGCTGTCCCAATTTGCGATCCAACTTCTGTCTTGCCCTGCCTCATGCGTCCTGTCAGAAAGGACCTTCAGCGCAGCTGGAGGCATTGTCACTGAGAAGAGAAGTTGCCTAAGTCACAAAAGTGTTCAGTACCTCACCTTTATCAAAATGAATGAGGCATGGATCCCGGAGGGCTACTGCTTGCCCGAAGACTAAGTCAGTCCCTACACACAGCATCTCTGCCTGCACGCCGTGTGACTGGCTGCCTGCCCCAAGACTAAGTCGCTCCCCCAACACAGCACCTCGGCCCGCAGGCCGCTTGACTGTCTTCTCCGCTACCACCAACAGGGTCCAGGACTCCAGGCGGATTCCTGAATTTTGAAGGCCGCTGCTAGCAGCTAGTGTTGGGCGAACATCTAGATGTTCGGGTTCGGGCCGAACAGGCCGAACATGGCCGCGATGTTCGGGTGTTCGACCCGAACTCCGAACATAATGGAAGTCAATGGGGACCCGAACTTTTGTGGTTTGTAAAGCCTCCTTACATGCTACATACCCCAAATTTACAGGGTATGTGCACCTTGGGAGTGGGTACAAGAGGAAAAAAAATTTAGCAAAAAGAGCTTATAGTTTTTGAGAAAATCGATTTTAAAGTTTCAAAGGGAAAACTGTCTTTTAAATGCGGGAAATGTCTGTTTTCTTTGCACAGGTAACATGCTTTTTGTCGGCATGCAGTCATAAATGTAATACATATAAGAGGTTCCAGGAAAAGGGACCGGTAATGCTAACCCAGCAGCAGCACACGTGATGGAACAGGAGGAGGGTGGCGCAGGAGGAGAAGGCCACACTTTGTGAGACACAACAACCCAGGCCTTGCATGAGGACAAAAAGCGTGCGGATAGCATGCTTTGTACCGCCATGTAGTCATAAATGTAATAAAGATAAGAGGTTCCATAAACAGGGACCGGCAACGGTAACCCAGCAGCAGCAGCAGCAGCAGCAGCACACGTGATGGAACAGGAGGAGGCGCAGGAGGAGAAGGCCACGCTTTGTGAGACACAACAACCCAGGCCTTGCATGAGGACAAAAAGCGTGCGGATAGCATGCTTTGTACCGCCATGTAGTCATAAATGTAATAAAGATAAGAGGTTCCATAAACAGGGACCGGCAACGGTAACCCAGCAGCAGCAGCAGCAGCAGCAGCACACGTGATGAAACAGGAGGAGGCGCAGGAGGAGAAGGCCACGCTTTGTGAGACACAACAACCCAGGCCTTGCATGAGGACAAAAAGCGTGCGGATATAGCAGCAATGCTTTTTGCCGCCATGCAGTCATAAATGTAATACAGATGAGAGGTTCAATAAACAGGGACCGGAAACGCTAAACCATCCCAGATGTTCATCGGTCATGTTACTTGGTTGGGGTCCAGGAGTGTTGCGTAGTCGTTTCCAATCCAGGATTGATTCATTTTAATTTGAGTCAGACGGTCTGCATTTTCTGTGGAGAGGCGGATACGCCGATCTGTGATGATGCCTCCGGCAGCACTGAAACAGCGTTCCGACATAACGCTGGCTGCCGGGCAAGCCAGCACCTCTATTGCGTACATTGCCAGTTCGTGCCAGGTGTCTAGCTTCATGCCCGGTTTCAGGTCCAGCGGTGCCAGCCACAAATCCGTCTGTTCCTTTATTCCCCTCCAAATTTCCTCCCCTGTGTGCCGCTTATCCCCAAGGCAGATCAGCTTCAGCAACGCTTGCTGACGCATGCCAACAGCTGTGCTGCACTGCTTCCACGATCCTACTGCTGCTGGTGCTGGGTTAGCATTTCCGGATGAGGTACAGCTTTGAGATGCGTTGGAGGAGAAGGAGTCAGAGAGGTAGGTGCTGCTGTTGTTATCCAGCTGTTTGCGGCGTGGGCAACACCCGCGCCGTAGCAGGTGAGGAATCGCTGCCAGGCTCCACAAGGTTCACCCAGTGCGCGGTAAGGGAGATGTATCGACCCTGGCCGAACGCACTCGTCCAGGTGTCAGTGGTGAGGTGAACCTTGCAGGCAACGGCATTCTTCAAGCTTCGGGTTATTTAGCTGACCACGTGCTCATGCAACTCAGGCACTGCAGAGCGCGCAAAGTGGTAGCGGCTGGGAACCACGTAACGTGGGATGGCCACTGACATCATGCCCTTGAAGCTGTTTGTCTCCACCACTCGATATGGCAGCATTTCGCAGGCCAGAAGCTTGGCTATGCTGGCTGGCTGTTACTGCCACGGCCCGGGGGTCATTTGCTGGCAATTTCCTCTTGTGCTCAAACATCTCAGAGACAGACAACTCAACCGTAGCGCTGCACACCGAAGGGCTGTTGGTTGTTGTGTTTGATGAACACTGGGAGACCTCAAGAGCACTAGTCCGGAAAGTGACAGTGTCAGCATCGTCTGATGTTTGTGAATGTTGTGAACCACGCAATGGCTGGGCTACTGCTGCTGCTGAGGCGGGTCTGGTGGTGAGTCTGGTGAACCCAAGGGAGGCAGTGTTGCTGGTGGTACCCTGTCCTGCCGCGTTTGCCCACAGAGTGGGATGTTTGGATAGAATGTGGCGGCTCATGCTGGTGGTGGAGAGGTTGTTAATACTTTTCCCCCTGCTCAGGCGGGTCTTGCACACCTTGCAAATCGCCATGGTAACATCCTCAGTGCAGTCTTCAAAGAAAGCCCAGACTTTAACTGGCTGAGGACTCGGACCTCGTGCGTGATGTGCTGGTGCTGCTTAACCCACTGCTGGACGCTTGAGAGGTCATCCAAGTAATTATCTGGTCCTGTTCTTTTGGATCTGTGAGGGTTGTTGTCCTGGACAACATGGGCAGTATTGAGTGGGTTTTCTTGGGTGCTCCCCTGTGGCCTGTACGTGAACCGTCAGGGGAAACACCTCTTCCCTTGCCCCTCCCTCTTTCACCGGATTTCTTCCTCATTTCACTTATCCTTAAAGTACACGCTGACTGGCAGCAGTACAGTGGCAGTACAGAAATGCTATACAGTGGTGGGTGAGCGGTGTACCACTATTGTCAGCAGTGACACAGAGCACAATGCTATACAGTGGCGGGTGAGCGGTGTACTACTGTTCCCAGCAGACACAGAGTGGAAGTAAACACAATGCTATATAGTGTGGCTGAGCCGTGTACACAGAGTGGCATTAAACACAATGCTATATAGTCTGCTATATAGTCACCCCGAACAGGGTGATGTTCTGCAGAACCCAAACAGTGGCAAACACTGTTCGCCCAACACTACTGGGAGGGAACGCAGATTTTAGTACCTAAACACACGATACAACATGTTTTCCGGGGTCGGACTCTGAGGCACATACAGATGGTCCCGATCATCATCCTCATCATACAACTCTTCTCCTGAGTCTGACCCACCCACCACCTCTGCCACCCCAACATCCCCAGACACAGACCCCTCATCGTCCTCAACATTAACTTGGGATGCTGGCCTGAGCCAGACCTCCTCCTCCACATCAGGCCCCATCATCTCCTCAATGGCAGCCCTCATTAATCGCTCTGGCGACGGACTGATGGACACAACGTTCTCCTCCGGGGAGGGCTGCTGCTGACCACTGGCTGCTGGGGTGGATGTTATAGCTTGCGTGGGGCGTTGGCTGTTGCTGTTGTTGGGAGTGCTGCTCACAGCGGAGGTCTCTGGGGAACTCATGTTGAGCTCATATAGTGGTTGACGGTGAGTGGAGTATTACTGATCCCAGCAATATACACACTGACTGGCAGAGTACGCAATGCTATATAGTGTGGCTGAGCGGTGTACACAGAGTGGCAGTAAACACAATGCTATATAGTCTGGCTGAGCGAGCGGTGTACTACTGTTCCCAGCAGAATCAGAGTGGCAGTAAACAATGGTATATAGTCTGGCTGAGCGGTGTACACAGAGTGTCAGTAAACAATGGTATATAGTCTGGCTGAGCGAGCGGTGTACTACTGTTCCCAGCAGAATCAGAGTGGCAGTAAACAATGGTATATAGTCTGGCTGAGCGAGCGGTGTACTACTGTTCCCAGCAGAATCAGAGTGGCAGTAAACAATGGTATATAGTCTGGCTGAGCGGTGTA
This sequence comes from Hyperolius riggenbachi, assembly GCF_040937935.1. Classification (NCBI taxonomy): domain Eukaryota; kingdom Metazoa; phylum Chordata; class Amphibia; order Anura; family Hyperoliidae; genus Hyperolius; species Hyperolius riggenbachi. Next base: position 195,202,931 of record NC_090654.1, read on the forward strand.
CACAGAGTGTCAGTAAACAATGGTATATAGTCTGGCTGAGCGAGCGGTGTACTACTGTTCCCAGCAGAATCAGAGTGGCAGTAAACAATGGTATATAGTCTGGCTGAGCGGTGTACACAGAGTGTCAGTAAACAATGGTATATAGTCTGGCTGAGCGGTGTACACACAATGCTATATAGTCTGCTATATAGTGTCAGTAAACAATGGTATATAGTCTGGCTGAGCGAGCGGTGTACTACTGTTCCCAGCAGAATCAGAGTGGCAGTAAACAATGGTATATAGTCTGGCTGAGCGGTGTACACAGAGTTTCAGTAAACAATGGTATATAGTCTGGCTGAGCGGTGTACACAGAGTGTCAGTAAACAATGGTATATAGTCTGGCTGAGCGGTGTACACAGAGTGGCAGTAAACACAATGCTATATAGTCTGGCTGAGCGAGCGGTGTACTACTGTTCCCAGCAGAATCAGAGTGGCAGTAAACAATGGTATATAGTCTGGCTGAGCGGTGTACACAGAGTGTCAGTAAACAATGGTATATAGTCTGGCTGAGCGGTGTACACAGAGTGTCAGTAAACAATGGTATATAGTCTGGCTGAGCGGTGTACACAGAGTGTCAGTAAACACAATGCTATATACTCTGGCTGAGCGAGCGGTGTACTACTGTTCCCAGCAGACACAGAACAGTAAACAGAATGCTATATAGTGTGGCTGAGCGAGCGGTGTACCACTATTCCCAGCAGACACAGAACAGTAAACAGAATGCTATATAGTGTGGCTGAGCGAGCGGTGTACCACTATTCCCAGCAGACACAGAACAGTAAACAGAATGCTATATAGTGTGGCTGAGCGAGCGGTGTACCACTATTCCAAACAGACACAGAACAGTGAACAGAATGCTATATAGTGTGGCTGAGCGAGCGGTGTACCACTATTCCCAGCAGACACAGAGTGGCAGTAAACAGAATGCTATATAGTGTGGCTGAGCGAGGTACACAGAGTGGCAGTAAACAGAATGCTATATAGTGTGGCTGAGCAAGCGGTGTACTACTATTCCCAGCAGACACAGAGTGGCAGTAAACAGAATGCTATATAGTGTGGCTGAGCGAGGTACACAGAGTGGCAGTAAACAGAATGCTATATAGTGTGGCTGAGCAAGCGGTGTACTACTGTTCCCAGCAGTGACACAATGACAGGGGGGACCCTGGCTAGCGTGGCTGGAGCGCGAACTACCCTGCCTGCCTACCCAAAGCTAAACCCACAGACAAATGGCGGAGATATGACGTGGTTCGGGTATTTATTTACCCGAACCACGTGACCGTTCGGCCAATCAGAGCGCGTTCGGGTCCGAACCACGTGACCCGTTCGGCCAATCACAGCGCTAGCCGAACGTTCGGGGAACGTTCGGTCATGCGCTCTTAGTTCGGCCATGTGGCCGAACGGTTTGGCCGAGCACCGTCAGGTGTTCGGCCGAACTCGAACATCACCCGAACAGGGTGATGTTCTGCAGAACCCGAACAGTGGCGAACACTGTTCGCCCAACACTACTAGCAGCGGCCGCTATAATAATTTTTCTGGTGCGTGTACATGCCTGCCTAATTTTTCTGGCTGCACTGCACTGCAGCTGCAACAACAAAACAAAAGGCATGTACATGTGCTCATTCCCCTTCGTGATCATTACCTTGCCATGGTGAAGGGGCTTGCGTATCACAACGAAGCAATGACCGACGGCTATATGAGTGTCTCAGGGGTGGCACACGAAAGATAGTAAGGTCGTTGCTTCATTGTGGACAGACCAAATTTGATCAGCTGGACAGTCACTATGGGCTTGAAAGCCGCCATCACCTGCACTCTCGTCATGATGCGCACCACTCCAGCACGGCCATCACTACACAAACAGCTGTTTGCAGTCACTGCATACCTTTCACTGCATCTTTGTGTTATGCCTGGCAGTCAGTGCATACCTTTCACTTGAATGGATGGCAGACTTGCCCCGTTAAAGGTAGTAAAGTCTATCAGTGTCATATACAGCAGGGCCTCGAAAGTCCTCCTGTATTGTTATTTTTGGTCACTAACTTGGGACGTGCATGCCATGCCTGCTGCCTTCCTTGGATGTGTGGTGGTGGTAGCCGTTTCTTAGGCTCCCACTCCGGACCGGAATCGAACCAGGATTCCCCGGCCATTACCCGTGGTCACTCGCAATGGCAGACTTGCCCTCCATAAAGGATTCTCGTTGCAGGTACTGAACAGTAAGCAGAACAAGTATTAAAAAAAAATAGATGTAAGCTTTAAAGGGAAGGTTCAGGGACAGTTGGTAAAAAATAAAAATCCGAATCCACTTACCTGGGGCTTCCTCCAGCCCGTGGCAGGCAGGAGGTGCCCTCGGCGCCGCTCCGCAGGCTCCCGGTGGTCTCCGGTGGCCGACCCGACCTGGCCGGCGGCCAGGTCGGGCCTCTTCTGCGCTCCATTGTGCGTTCCACGCCGGCGCGCTGACGTCATCGGACGTCCTCCGGGCTGTACTGCGCAGGCTCAGAACTACTGAGCCTGCGAAGTACAGCCCGGAGGACGTCCGATGACGTCAGCGCGCCGGCGTGGAACGCACAATGGAGCGTAGAAGAGGCCCGACCTGGCCGCCGGCCTGGCCAGGTCGGGTCAGCCACCGGGAGCCTGCGGAGCGGCGCCGAGGGCACCTCCTGCCTGCCACGGGCTGGAGGAAGCTCCAGGTAAGTGGATTCGGATTTTTATTTTTTACCAACTGTCCCTGAACCTTCCCTTTAACAATGGTAGAGAAAGAACCATCGAAAGTTGATAAGGCAGTCAGACATTACCTGACATCACTGAGTGAGGAAGAGCAATCTCGCCATGGTGCGCACCAGTCCAGCATGACCGTCACTACGCAAACAGCTGTTTGCGGTGCGTTACACAGTGAGTTTGGTGTGTCAGTGTAAAGCAGTACTCTAATTACACTCCCTGATTGATGTATACACATGCAAGATGTTTTAAAGCACTTTAGGCCTGCAATTTAGCATTCAATGTGATTTCTGCCCTTAAAACGCTGCTTTGCGTCCAATCCAGATTTTTCCTCTGGACTTTTGGAGTGTATCCCACTCCGCCATGCCCCCTCCAGGTGTTAGACCCCTTGAAACATCTTTTCCCTCACTTTTGTGGCCAGCATAAATTTTTCTAGTTTTCAAAGTTCGCCTCCCCATTGAAGTCTATTGCAGTTTGCGAAAGTTCGCGCGAACTGAACTTTCGCGGGAGGTTTGCGAACCAAAAATCGGAGGTTCAGGCCATCTCTAATCCTATCTACACTGGAGCAAATCCATCAAATGTCAGAAACGTTACATCTGTGCAGGGGGTGATCCATTGGTGACAAAGTATTGTTACTATTTTTTTTTCTTTAGGTGGGGGGAGTGGGGGGATTGGTATTATGCAGGCTGCATTGATTTAGTGAGTGAGATTAATTAAGATGGCAATGTTTTTTCTTGTGCTAGGGAGCGGGGGGGGGGGGGGGGGGGGTATGGGCGGGGGTGCGGATGAAGTGGGGGGGGGGGTGCGGAAGAAGTTGCAAGTGCTATAATTATTAAGTGTGTTTGTTCTTGGGGGGGGGGAGGGGGTGGATATTATGCAGGCAGCATTGAGTTTGTTTTGAAGGGAACATTTTTTCTAAATTGTGTGTGAAACAGTACAAGTAGGCACTGGGAAATTTGGGCGCAGCATGTGTTGCCATAAGCCGTAATGGGAATTATGGCTATAACGGCGCTCAGACAGTTATTGACCACTGTCAAATTACGAACCCCAAATTAGTTATTTAAAAACAGCATAATTCAGCCGCCAGCAATAGCTGGATGCCGATTTACGCCTTAACCTGGTGTCCATGGCAACCTAGAGGGGGAATCTATATATATATAATAGGCTAAATCCCTAACCTTCAAGGAAGAAGAATTAGCACCCTGCCCCCAGGGCCTGTCCAAGCAAGAAGAAGGGGCCGGTCCAAGCTAGAAGAAGAAGTAGCGCCCTGCCCCCAGGGGAGGTCCTACACTTGCTGCCGAGCTGGAGGGGGTAGCGGGCCAGAAGGGGGTATTGGGCACAGCAGCAGGGAGGGGGGTCGGACCCCCCCACTCACTGGGTCCCCCCTCTGCGAGGGAATGGGCGGGGATGACTCACCTCTTACGCGTTCCAGTGTGCGTTCCACTGTCGTCACTTCCTGCAATGCCGTCCACTTACAATACAGTACATTGCAGGAAGTGACGACAGTGGAATGCGGAAGAGGGGAGTCATCCCCACCCGCTGCCTCTTACTAATAGCGGCAGCTGCAGAAGAGCTTAAGCTAGAGGGGGAGCGCAGATGGGGGACCCGCCGCTGTGCCCAATACCCCCTTCCTGCCCGCTACCCTCTTATGCAGCGTATGCTACGCCCAGGGTCCGCTAGTAGTAAATGCTGCAGGGACTTTCGCAGGGGCAGACTGAGCTGTTTATTTTTTTAAGCAATACCTGTTGCCTGGCTATCCTGCTGATCTATAGCCTCTAATACTTTAAGCCATAGACCCTGAACAAGCATGCAGATCAGATTGTCTGACTGGATTGGTCATATGCTTGATTCTGGTGGGATTCAGACACTATTGCAGCCAAATAGACCAAAATGGCTGCCAGGCAATTGGTGTTGTTTAAAAGAAAATAAATATGGAAGCCTCCATATACTACGTGCTTCAGGTTTCCTTTAAGGGAGGGGATTTAAGCATTAAAGGGCAACTGTAGCAAGAGATATATGGAGGCTGCCATATTTATTTTCTTTTAAACAATACCAGTTGCCTGGCAGCCCTGCTGATCTATTTGGCTGCAGTAGTGTCTGAATAACACCAGAAACAAGCATGCAGCTAATCTTGTCAGTTCTGACAATAATGTCAGAAACACCTGATCTGCTGCATGCTTGTTTAGGGTCCATATGGCTAAGGTCGCATTCACAGTGCCGCATTGCGGAGCTGCATTAGGCTTCTTGCACACTGCAAGCGATTCCGATTCAGATTCCGCTTTTTAATCAGTTTTTACCTCCGATTCAGATTCAGATTTTCAGTGTGCAAGGAGCAAACTGCTAATCTGAATCTGAATCGGAAGTAAAAACAGATTAAAAAGCGGAATCTGAATCTGAATTGCTTGCAGTGTGCAAGAGACCTTATAAAGTCTTATAACGCAGCTTACCGCACTGCAATGCTAATCCTATGGGCCGTTCACAGTGCGACGTTAAAATCACGTTGAAAAATGTTGCGTTTTGGTAACTCACTGCCTGCAGTGCATTACCTCTTAACGCAGACCCGCTGCGACTTTAATGTCGCATTAAAACGCAACGTCCCACTGTGAATGCGACCTCAGTGTATTAGAGGCAGAGGTTCAGCAGGATAGCAAGGTAACTAGTATTGCCTAAAAGGAAATAAATATGGCTCCATATACCTCTTGCTTCAGTTGTCCTTTAAAGTGGACCTGACCTCTTGCACAGGACAGAAGGAACACAGAGAGAAATGCACCCTGTATGTATTTAGAGAGTTTAGCCTCTCTAATTCCCCCTCATTTGTGTCTAATTACAAGTTGTGTTTTGATCTCTCCCAGTGTCACCTGACTGTCATGGCAGATAAGCTCATTTAAAAGCACATGGTGTTAACAATATGTCTGCTTCCATGAAAGCAGAAAGTAGACACACTGCAGATTTATTACATGATTTGTATCAGCTGTAAGAAAGAAATGTTTTTCTTTAAAGGTTATTATGCTGTTGCATATCTTTTAGGTCAGAGAGGAAGTTCTGTGTTCAGGTCCGCTTTAATTACCTTCAAGGGGCTGCTCTCTAGATCCTCATTTAAACAGGCAGCTCCATCTTCTGAAAGTGCAGCTTATAGCTGCAACAATGGTAGTGTTGCCCTGACTGCCGCAATGCACACTGGGGGATGTAGTACATTAACCTCTTGACGACCAGCTAACGCCGATTGGCGTAAACTGGTCGTCTGTGGGTTACCATGGAAACGGCCGCTCGATCGAGCGGCCTTTCCATGTCAGTTCACGGAGGGTGTCTCCGTGAACAGCCGGAGAGCCGCCGCTCGCGGCTCGCCGGCATTATGTAAACAGGCGGGGAAGAAATCCCCGCTGTTTACATCATACGGCGCTGTTGCGCAGCAGCGCCGTAAGGCAGATCGGCGATCCCCGGCCTCTGATTGGCCGGGGATCGCCGCATTCTCATTCGCCGGCATCTGTTGTAGGCGGCGCAGGACGGATCTCCGTCCTGCGCTGCCCATAGGAGGAAGGGAAACGCCGGAGGGGGACGGAGGCGGAAAATGGCTGCGGAGGGGGGCTTTGAGGAGCCCCCCCCCCCGGCGAACGAACAGAGCCGGCGGCGATCAGACCCCCCCAGCAGGACATCCCCCTAGTGGGGAAAAAAGGGGGGTAGTCTGATCGCCCTGGCTCACTCCTGATCGGTGCTGCGGGCTGGAGAGCCCAAGCAGCACCGATCATTGCAGGAAGCCCTGGTCGGCAAGTGGTTAATGTACTACATCCCCTGGCATGCATTGGGGCGGCCAGGGCGACACTTTCACCTCTGCAGCACTTTCAAAAGACAGAGTAGACACTGAATCCAGGCTCATATAAACTATTTCCATATGTAAAGGTGCATACACACACACAACCTAATTTTACCACTTCCATGTAGTATGAGGGACAGATTTTGAATATTAAAACATTTTAAATACTTTCAACAGAATTTGAAGGTAATCTCTCATACTTTATGAAAGTGGTAAAATTGGCCAATCAATCATGAGTGTGTGTGTGTGTGTGTGTGTGTGTGTGTGTGTGTGTGTGTGTGTGTGTGTGTGTGTGTGTGTGTGTGTGTCACCCTAAAAACAAGTACTTCTGTTAGAACCTTTATTTGTTAATGCTGACTATTGCTGAATGAAGGGTCTTGGTAGATGTTTCTGTGCAAAAAATTGCAGGCTTGAGAAAATGCATTTTTATGTGCCAAAATGAACTTATCGTTCCAACTTTGGGTTCAGAGTGGGTGTTGGGTGGTGCCCGCAGTGTAGGTTAGCCAGGTCTAGTAGCCCCCAGTCTAGGTAGCCAGCTATAGGTACCACTCAGTATAGTTAGCCAGGCATAGTTGCCTTCAGTGTAGGTTAGATATGTAGGTGTCCCTAGTATAAGTCAGCCAGTATAGTTGCCTCCAGTATAGGTTAGATAGGTAGGTGCCCCCAGTATAAGTTAGCCATGTAGGTGCATCCAGTATAGGTTAGATAGGTAGGTGCACCCAGTATAGGTTAGATAGGTAGCTGCCCACAATATAGGTTAGTTAGGTAGGTGCCTCCAGTAAAGGTTAGCTAGGCAGGTACTCCCAGTATAGTCTAGAAAAGTAGGTTCCTCCAGTATAGGTCAGATATGTAATTGCACCAGTATAGATTAGATAGGTAGGTGCCTCCAGTATAGGTTAGATAGGTAGGTGCCCTGCCCCCAGCATAGGTTACATAGGTAGGTGCCTGCAGTATAGGCTTGATAGGTAGGTGCCCCCAGTATACGTTAGGTAGGTAGGTACCTCCAATATAGGTTAGATAGGTAGGTGCCCCCTTATGTGGCAGGGGATAGCGGGCATAGCGAAGTTACAACTCACCTTCTGCGATCTCACGCAGCCTCTTTCTTCCTGCCCAAGGCACCCTTCTCGTTGCTAACAGTGTCCCCTGTGATGACATGCTGTTAAGTCATCACAGGGGGTGCTATTACCAACAAGATGGACGCCTGGGACAGGAAGAAGAAAGAGGCTTTGGGGGATCGTGGAAAGTGAGAAAAGCTTTATGGAGATGAAGATTTCATTTTTCAGCATGACCTGGCACCTGCTCACAGTGCCAAAACCACTGGTAAATGGTTTACTGACCATAGTATTACTGTGCTCAATTGGCCTGCCAACTCTCCTGACCTGAACCCCATAGAGAATCTGTGGGATATTGTGAAGAGAGAGTTGAGAGACGCAAGACCCAACACTCTGGATGAGCTTAAGGCCACTATCGATGCATCCTGGGCCTCCATAATACCTGAGCACTGCCACAGGCTGATTGCCTCCATGCCACGCCACATTGAAGCAGTCATTTCTGCAAAAGGATTCCCGATCATGTATTGAGTGCATAACTGAACATAATTATTTGAAGGTTGGCTTTTTTTGTTTTAAAAACACTTTTCTTTTATTGGTCGGATGAAATATGCTAATTTTTTGAAATAGGAAATTTGGGTTTTCATGAGCTGTATGCCAAAATCATCAATATTAAAACAATAAAAGGCTTGAACTACTTCAGTTGTGTGTATTTGAATCTAAAATATATGAAAGTCTAAGGTTTATAAGTACATTACAGAAATTAATGAACTTTATCGCAATATGCTAATTTTTTGAGAAGATCCTGTATAAGGACTATTATCCAGCTGAATTTTGAAGATATATGTTCATGACCTAAATCCATGAGTGATCTAATTTTGTACACGCCACTGTATGAGACCATTGCATTTAGCTGTACATTATGTTGCTTTAATATATGATATTGATTGCTTTGTATATTGATTAGCCTGTATATTGATTTGTAATCCTACTAGATAACCTAAACACACTGCCACCACCTCCTGTCCCCCCATTTCCTTATATTGTAAGCCCGCAAGGGCCGGGCTCTCTCACCCTTTTCTGTCTTAAAATTTGGTACATTTTTATTCATAATCATTTTGACACTGTCATTACCAATTCTGTGTTTTGTACCAACTCTGTATTTCGTATATGGCTGTATACCGTTGTCTGTATTATTTTATACCCCATGATTGTTTCTTACTTTGTGCAACGCTATGGAATATGTTGGCGCTAAATGATTCAATGATAATAAGAATAAGAATAATAATTCCGATGACTACAGCTTCCAGAGGTGCACCACAGCACAAAGACAGCTCCGGAGTAATCCTGGTGAAATCACAACATGGCATTGACTCTTCTAAGAGCGGTGCTCAAACTGCAGTGGTGCACCTGTGGGACCCCTGGAAGAGGTGATGTCCTCCACCCAGCTCCTCAATCACAGAGGGGTCTACAGAGGAGGTGGGCAGTCGAGGTAGCCTAACAGACAGTCACCTCTCCTCGCTGTAGGCCATCAGAGCAAAGTGGATGACTCCAAATTTTTACTGCAGCAAGAAGCTCGCACATCTTTATTTGATTTCATTCAAACTAAATATATAAAAAAATGACCAGTGCACCATATATAGAGGCACTCAAATATATTGTGATCAGCTTTCGTCAGCAAATTGTGAGAACAGAGAAGCATACAGCATCAGGCTAATCAATATACAAAGCAATCGATATCATATAATAAAGCAACATAACGTACAGCTATATACAATGGTCTCATACAGTGTTGTATACAAAATTAGATCACTCATAGATGTGGCTCATGAACATATATCTTCAAAGAGCAGCAGGATAATATGGTAGTCTTTATATTAGTACACAAGGAGCCAGTGTGAACAAAGCATAAATATCCAATCATGAACCAGGCAGAGTGATCAGTCAATCATGCAATCCAAGTACCCTGACAGCACGGTTTTGGATTACTACCTTTTACAAAGGGTAAAGGATTCTCCTCTTTGGCTGCTGCTTGGATTGCATTATTGACTGATCATTCTGCTTTGTTCATGATTGGACATTTATGCTTTGTTCGCACTGGCTCCTTGTTTACTAATTGTAATGAATAGCGGAGATGCCGCAGCAGGGGCAAGCAGCATGGCGGCTATCTTCGCGTCCCAGCCAGCGGCTTCTGCCGCGCAGCAACATGATGCTGGTTCACCTGGTCCTTCTAGTGCACACAGATGGAGAGCTACGTGCGCGCGTGCCAGGCGACAGGACCTTTATGCTAGTAGAAGGGGAGTCAGCTGATCAGGCCGATCAGCTGACTCCAGCTATGCTTTGTATTGGCTGAGTGACTGGGGTGGCGCTGTGGAGCACTTTTGGTATAAATAGGACTTGCCTGTCACTTGCAAGTTGTCTGCTGTTGCGAACATTTACGTGAGCGCTCAGACCTGAGTCAGATCCTACAGTGTGTTAGAACCAGCCGGAGCTGGGAATTCACACTGAGTCAGATTCCGTTGATAGCTTTAAAGTACTATTGCTTTATTACTGTTTATGTGTTAGACTAGTTCCCAGGTGTTGAGACCAAGGAACTCACACCTAAGACTAGGAGATTGCTACATTGCTACTGTTTATGTGTTAGACTAGTTCCCAGGTGTTGAGACCAAGGACCTCACACCTAAGACTAGGAGATTGCTACTGTTTATCTGTTAGACTAGATCCCAGGTATTGAGACCAAGGACCTCACACCTAAGACTAGGATTGAGATATATCACTGTTACCTGTTATGACCTTTGGATTTCCTGACTACTCTTCTGTCCTCTGATTCGGTACTTCCGCGCATCTGATTATCTGTTGCCAACATTGCCTGTACCTGGATACCGAATCAGTCTTCCGCCTCTGTACCTTATCTGTCCGTGTGTTGCCGACCTGGCTTGTCTGACCTTTCTGGCTGTCACCTAGCCCTTGGGTGATCAGCCTTACTGTACTATCTGTGACACTTGCTCTTCAAGTGTTTACTAGCTGCAAGATCAAGCCTATGGTCACCGGCTCCTCTGGAGACCATCTTGCAGCACAGTCAGTGGGTCTCTACCTCTCTAAGATCCACTGGCTGCTGTACAGTCTGATTCCCTGCCTCTCAGGAAATCCTTGGCTGCAGTACAGTCTGATTCCCTGCTCCTCAGGGAATCCCTAGCTGCAGACCAATCATTATCCTATTACTCCAGTCAGTGATCCCTGCTCCTCAGGTATCCACTGGCTGCAGTACAGTCTGATTTCCTGCTCCTCAGTAAATCCTCGGCTGCAGGTCTATCAGAATCACTCATTCCATTACACATCATTATCTGGCAGCACAGTCAGTGGGACTCTGCCCCTCGGAGGTCCACTGGCTGCAGTGCAGTCTGATTCCCTGCTCCTCAGGGAATCCTTGGCTGCAGTAGTGTCTGTATCTCCCGCTTCTCGGGAGATAACCTCTCCGATTACTGTTGCACCAAACACTACACCACATTGGGTGTCCTGTGTCTAGCTATACTAGTATTATTGGTGATACTGCAGATCACCAATAATCAGAAAAATCTGTGTTGCTGACACCAATCGTTACAGAACAGCAGACCAAAAAACAATATGGACGCACTACACAGCCGAGTTGACGGATTAGCCACTTCGGTGGATAATCTCATCAGGGTGCTTGATGGCCAACAGACTCAGATCACAGCTTTGTCTGGGTCAATACAGGTCCTTCAAATGGCTGTGAATGCAGTGCGATCCCCTCCAGTTACAGATCTTCGCATGTCTGTACCTGAAAAGTTTTCTGGACATAGATCTGACTTTTAGAATTTCAGAAATCGAGTGCTATCATATTTTGAGTTGAGGCCTACCCTGTCGGGAACTGAAACTCAGAGAGTTACATTTATAAAGACCCTTTTATCAGGGGATTCACAAACATGGGCATATAGTCTTCATACAGGGCATGAGGCTCTGTCATCAGTTCAGGAATTTTTTAAGGCCATGACCATTATATATAATGATCCGGATATTGCTTACATTCCTGAACGGAAGCTAAAGACCCTGCGTCAGGGCCGAGATCCGGTAGAGGTTTACGCAGCAGAATTCAGGAAGTGGGCTGTTTCAGCTAGATGGGGAACATATGCACTGTTGGACTGTTTTTTGTCAGGTTTATCTGATGCAGTTTCTGACTTGATGTTGGGACATCCTGAGCCCTAGTCCATTGACGAGGCAATCACTTTAGCTGTATGGGTAGATCGCCGCTTACGCTATCAAAAACAGTCCCGGGGTAGAAATGCTGTAAGATATGTCTCCTACGCCTCCTCTCCAACCTCGTCACCTCCGCCAGAGCCGATGCAAATCGGACACTCTAGATTGACGCAGGTGGAAAAGAATCACAGGAAATCAGAAAAACTCTGTTTATACTGTGCTGAGGAGGGTCACAGGGTTCAGGATTGTCCTAAGAAGTCGGGAAACGCTGCCGCCTAGGTGTAGTCAGAGGTAATACCCTAGGCGAGCAGTCTTTACCTCTAAACAATAATCGTCTGCTCCTTCCCTGCTCCATCACGTGGGAAGGTCAGACTGTTCCCACAGAAGCCTTTGTAGACTCTGGCTCTGCAGCCAACTTCATAGATTATGACTTTGCTAAGAAATTGGGAATTCCCTTACTTCCGTTAGACCGACAGATTCTGGTTACTGCAGTCGATGACTCTCCATTACAGAGTAGACAACCTCTTTCTCAGACCCCCTTGTTGGTGTGTAATGTAGGTGTGTTACATAAAGAGAGTTTACAGTTCCTGGTCCTGCAGATGGCAACCTCTACCATCATTCTTGGTATGCCTTGGTTGCAACTTCACTCCCCTCAGATTGACTGAGCTTCAGGTCAGCTAAAGAGCTGGTCGACCCATTGTCATCATCATTGTTTAGAGAAAGTTGCTGTTTGCGCTACCAAGATTCAGGTTAAAGGGGTGCCAGTACAGTATACGGAATTCGCTGATGTTTTCTGTCCCAAGTCTGCAGATAGACTCCCGCCTCACCGTAGTTCCGATTGTCCCATCGATTTAAGATCTGGTTGTATGCCTCCTAGGGGTCACCTTTATAATCTGCCAGGACCTGAGAAAGTGGCAATGCAGGATTACATCAAAGAGAATTTGGCCAAAGGCTTCATCCGCCCTTCTCGCTCACCAGCTGGGGCTGGATTCTTTTTCGGACAAAAAAAAGATGGAGGCCTCCGACCCTGCATTGACTACCGAGGTTTAAATAAGATTACAGTAAAAAATCATTACCCTTTGCCTTTGACGATTTATTCGCTCAGGTGACCAATGCCAGTATTTTTTCCAAATTGGATTTACGAGGTGCATACAACCTGGTACGGATTAGAGATGGTGACGAATGGAAGACGGCGTTCAATACACCCGACGGGCACTACGAGTATCTGGTTATGCCCTTCTGGTTGTGTAAAGCCTCTGCTGTCTTCCAGGAGTTGATCAATGAGGTTTTTAGGAAGGTACTGGGGAAATTCGTGCTAGTGTATCTAGACGACATACTGATTTTTTCTCCTAATCTGACGGAACATCGTAAACATGTCAAGTTCGTTTTGAAGAAATTAAGACAGAACTCACTGTATGCCAAGTTAGAAAAGTGCATCTTCGAGGTCACTTCCGTTCCTTTTTTGGGTTAAATTATCTCTACATCTGGTCTCTCCATTGATCCAGAAAAAGTCTCGGCTGTTTTGGAGTGGCCACAACCTGTGGGTTTGAAGGCACTCCAAAGATTTTTGGGCTTTGCCAATTACTACAGGAGATTCATCAAGGGTTTCTCCTCGGTAGTGTCACCCCTCACCAGTCTTACCAAGAAAGGTGCTGACACATACCACTGGTCAGCAGAGGCACATTCTGCCTTCTCCACATTGAAAAAACTGTTCTGTTCTGCTCCCATTTTGAGACATGTGGATGTCACCTTTCCCTTCATAGTAGAGGTCGATGCCTCAGAGGTCGGGGTTGGGGCTGTACTGTCTCAACGCTCTGGTTTGCAGGGCAAACTTCACTCCTGTGCTTACTTTTCCCGTAGGTTCTCTCCTGCTGAGAACAACTACGATATTGGCAATCGAGAGCTTTTGGCCATTAAATTAGCTTTCGAGGAATGGTGACATTGGCTAGAAGGGGCAGAGCATACGATTACAGTTTATACGGATCATAAGAACTTGGAGTACATAGAAGGGGCCTGTAACAATCGGTGTAACACAGAGAGGATCTGATTACCGGTGATCTGCAGTATCACTGGGAATACAGATATATACCAGATTATTGATGATCTGCAGTATCACCGATAATCAGATATATATGCTAACCTCTGGACACCTGAGTAGAGTAGTAATGTTTGGTGCAACAGTAATACCTAGAGGACTAGGCCTCAGGGCAGTAAGGAGTACTGCACAAATTCCTTCCGGAGACCTGAACTCTCCCGGAGGGAGGAGTCAGGCTGAGAGTAGGAAGGACAACCTAGAGTGACACTCAGGAGGGAGTGTCACTACCAGGACGGGGAACCGCCTCTGACAGTAAGGTCGGTTCTCGAGGTCGAACAAACCAGGTCGTAACCACACAGACAGATACAGTACAGATTCAGAAGGCAGATGCGGGGTCTAATAAACAAGCAGGGTACGGCAACAGGGTATCAGAAATATCGAGGTACAGAATCAGGAGGCAGATGCAGAGTCTTAGGGCGAGCCGGAATTCGGCAACAGAGTATCAGACTAGCAAGGTACAGGATTAGAGTACAGAAGAATAGTCAGGCAAGCAGAAGGTCATAACAAATAATACAGTATCATTTCCTAACGCTAAGGTGTGAGATCCGTGGCCGTCAACACCTTTGGAAACTATGCTAGAACACAGATACAGACAGGTCTGAGTGCTACCACGAAGTGTTCGCAACGCCAGACAACTAGCAACTGAACAGCCAGCAGTATATATACACAGATACTCTCCAGCACCTCCCTAAGTGCTGGACCAATGAGAAGGAGCAGAGTTGTCAGCTGACCGAGCAGGTCAGCTGACCTTTTTCTGGCTGCCATATAAGCTCTGCCTCTCCGGGCGCACGCGCGTCATTCTGAACCTAGAGGGACTATGAGTCCCAGCTACACAAACACCGTCTTGCAACGTTCCTGCTGCCCCATGCTCGGGGTTGGTCGCACCGCTGGCAGCACTGGCGGCGGCCTCCCCGCGCTGGGACAAAGTATCGGTAGCAGGGTCATGCACGCGTTCCGCCATGCCCTTCCCGGAAACAGCCGCCTCACGCTGTACAGAGGCGGCTGTCTTTCCGCGTTTCCTCACAGTACCCCCCCCCCCCCTCGAGGAGTGGCCTCCGGACAGCTCCTTCCAGGTTTTTCTGGATGTAAAGTGTGGAACTACCTCTTCAACTTATCAGCATGCATGTGGCCCTCAGGTACCCACATTCTTTCCTCAATACCATACCCCCTCCAGTGCACTAGATATTGTACTGAGTTCTGCACAATACGTGAGTCCAAAATTTTCTCTACTTCATACTCAGGTTGACTATCCACCATCACAGGAGGAGGAGTAGGACCCACATGGACTGCAGGCTTGAGCAGGGACACATGAAAGGACCTTACCCCACGCATGCTGGTGGGAAGATCAACGGTATAAGTAACATTGTTGATGTTTTTTGCTACCGGGAACGGACCCACAAACGTGGGACCAAGCTTGTCTGAGGGTTGTCTCAGGGTCAAGTGATGTGTGGATACCCACACCAAGTCTCCTGGCTGGAACCTCCACTCCAAAGAACGTCTCTTGTCAGCTTGACCCTTTTGACTTTGAAATGCCTTTTTCAAATTATTTTTCACCGTCCACCACCATCTTTAAATTACCTCTGCCAGGCCTCCAGAGCCGGAAACGGAGTGGAGGCCACTGACAATGGGGAGAACTTGGGCGATCTCCCTGTCACTATCTGGAACGGGGAAAATCCAGAAGAAGAACTCTTCAAATTATTTTGTGCGAATTCTGCGAAGGGCAGAAATGTTACCCAGTCATTCTGTGCCTCCGCAACGTAACATCTTAAAAACTGTGCCAAAGATCGATTGATCCGTTCAGTCTGCCCATTTGTCTGTGGGCGGTAGCCTGACGAGAAAGACAGCTTCATGCCCATTTGGTGACAAAATGCACTCCAGAATCTAGAGACAAATTGGACTCCCCGATCTGACACTATGTTTTCCGGAATGCCATGCAGCCGGAAAATGTGGACGATGAATAGGTCGGCCAATTCCTGGGCCGAGGGGAGTCCTTTTAAGGGCACGAAATGGGCCATCTTGCTGAAGCGGTCGACTACCACCCAGATGACCGACATGCCTTCAGACTTGGGGAGCTCACCCACAAAATCCATGGACAAGTGGGTCCACGGTTCACTCGGGGTGGGCAAAGGCTGCAAAGTACCGACAGGTGCCAGCCGGGAGGGTTTACTTTTAGCACATATTGCACATTCCCTAACAAACTCCTTGCAATCTGCTGACAGGGAAGGCCACCAGGCACACCTGGCCACAAGATCCTGTGTTCTGGCTGCTCCGGGATGTCCAGCATTCTTGTGCGCATGGAACATCTCTAAGATCTGGAGACGGAAGGGCAGAGGAATGAACATAACCCCTTCAGGCTTCCCTTCCGGGATGTCCTGCTGAAAGGGACTTAAAGTCTCCTTCCAGTCTTCCCAAGTATCGATTGCAGCCAGCACTAATTTCCATGGAACAATAGTCTCAGGGATGGAGGGCTGTGCTGTCTCTGGCTCAAAGCACCTGGACAACGCATCTGCCTTAACATTCTTGCTCCCGGGAGTATACGTAATAATAAACCTGAATCGAGAAAAAAACAAAGACCATCGAGCCTGACGGGGGCTCAACCTCTTAGCCCCCTTGATGTATTCCAGGTTCTTGTGATCAGTGTAAACCGTAATCATGTGTTCTGCTCCCTCTAACCAATGTCGCCATTCTTCAAAAGCCAACTTAATGGCCAGGAGCTCCCTGTTGCCTATATCGTAGTTTCTCTCAGCTGGGGAGAACCTACGAGAGAAGTAGGCACAGGGGTGCATACGACCCTGCAAACCTGACCGCTGAGACAGCACAGCCCCCAAACCGACCTCTGAGGCGTCTACCTCCACAATGAAAGGGAATGAGGTGTCCACGTGTCTAAGGATCGGTGCAGAACAAAAGAGATCCTTTAGAGTGGAGAATGCCTGAAAAGCTTCTGGAGACCAATGAGTGGTATCTGCCCCTTTTTTGGTGAGGCTGGTGAGGGGTGCAATAACAGTGGAGTACCCTTTAATGAACCTTCTGTAGTAATTTACGAAGCCTAAAAATCGCTGAAGTGACTTCAACCCAACCGGCTGAGGCCATTCCAGAACTGCGGAAACCTTGGCAGGGTCCATGGACAGGCCTGTGGTGGAGATAATGTATCCCAGAAAGGTGACAGAGGTAACTTCAAAGATACATTTCTCCAGCTTGGCGTACAATGAGTTCCGCCTCAGTTTTTCCAATACAAATTTTACATGACTCCTATGCTCAGAGAGGTTGTTGGAAAATATAAGTATATCATCTATATATACTAGAACGAACCCCCCCAACACCTCCCTGAAGACCTCATTGATGAGCTCTTGGAAAACGGCTGGGGCATTACATAACCCGAAGGGCATCACCAGGTATTCGTAATGCCCGTCGGGTGTATTAAAGGCCGTCTTCCACTCATCGCCCTTTCTTATCCGTATCAGGTTGTACGCACCCCGTAAGTTTAGTTTCGAAAAGACCTTGGCGTTGGTGGCCTGTGTGAATAAGTCGTCTATCAGGGGCAACGGATAGCGATTCTTCACCGTAATCTTATTTAAGCCCCGGTAATCAATGCAGGCCTCCGTCTTTTTTCTTAACAAAAAAGAAACCTGCCCCAACAGGCGACCGGGACGGGCGAATGAAACCCTTGGCCAAATTTTCACGGATGTATTCCTGCATGGCCATTTTTTCAGGCCCAGATAAATTGTACAAATGGCCCCGGGGGGGCATACAACCTGAACGGAGATCGATGGGACAGTCGAAAGGGCGATGTGGGGGTAACTTGTCTGCTGCCTTGGGACAAAATACGTCAGAATACTCTGAATACTGCTCAGGAACCCCCTCCACCTGAATCCTGGTTTGGCCCAAAGTCACCTTCCCTAAACATTGTTGGAAACAATGATCTGACCAGGAAATTAATTGGCCGGTGGCCCAAACAATGTGCGGAGAATAAAGGCGTAGCCATGGCATACCAAGTATAATAGTGGACGTAGACATATGTAACACAAAAAGCTGTAATGTTTCCCAATGCAGAACCCCCACAGTGATTCCTACCTCTGGTGTCTGAGACAGCGGATGATTCCTCTGCAGAGGAGAATCATCCACTGCCGTAACCTGAATGGGTGGTTCCACCGTAGTGAGCGGAATACCCAATTTTTTAGCAAACTCGAAGTTCATAAAATTAGCCGCGGAGCCTGAATCAATGAAGGCTTCCGTGGCCTCGGTCTTATCTTCCCATGTAACAGTACAGGGAAAAAGCAACCGTTTTTCTTCTAGGGGTATGAGTTGGGCGCCTAGGGGAATACCCCCTACAACTCCTAGGCGGTAGCGTTTCCCGGCTTATTAGGACAGTTTCGTACTCTATGCCCCCCTTCAGCACAATGCAAACATAGCTGTTCGGTCATTCTCCGTCTCCGCTCCACCTGGGTTAACTTTGATCGACCAATCTGCATCGGTTCGGTTGGAGGCAAAACCGGAGGAGATGAGACAGTAGGAGGTGGGGTCACGGGGGCTGTGGCGTAAGACACCACTCTGACCCGGGAACTACCTCTGGTCTGTTTTTGGTAGCGCAGCCTGCGGTCGATACGGATGGCCGCTGAGATGGCCTCATCGACTGTTCTGGGCTCGGGCTGACTAAGCATCATATCAGAGACCTCATCAGACAGCCCTGACAAGAAAGAATCTAACAGGGCATAAGTGTCCCACCTGGCTGTAACTGACCATCTCCTAAATTCAGCTGCGTAATCCTCGACCGGACCTTTGCCTTGACGCAACAGCAGTCGAGGCAAGATCCGGGTCGTCGTAAACTACTGCCATAGCCTTGAAAAATTCTTCTACGGAGGTAAGGGCTAGGTCTCCGGTGGGCAAACTGTATGCCCATGTCTGAGAGTCGCCCGATAACAAGGTTTTTATAAATGTGACCTTTTGGGCCTCAGTTCCTGAAGATCGGGGTCTCAATTCGAAATAGGATAACACTCTACTCCTAAAATTACGAAAGTCAGATCTGTGACCAGAAAATCGTTCAGTTACGGGCATACGTATATCAACGCTAGGAGGGGATCGCACCTCATCCACTGACGTCTGGAGGGCTTGTACAGACCCTGATAGGGCATTAATTAATGCTTGATGACTACCCAGCACTTGATTGATGTTATCCACTGAAGTGGGAAGTGCGCCCAGACGGTCAGTGCGTGCGTCCATATTGTTTTTTGGTCTGGCGTTCTGTAACGATCGGTGTAACACAGAGAGGATCTGATTACCGGTGATCTGCAGTATCACTGGGAATACAGATATATACCAGATTATTGATGATCTGCAGTATCACCGATAATCAGATATATATGCTAACCTCTGGACACCTGAGTAGAGTAGTAATGTTTGGTGCAACAGTAATACCTAGAGGACTAGGCCTCAGGGCAGTAAGGAGTACTGCACAAATTCCTTCCAGAGACCTGAACTCTCCCAGAGGGAGGAGTCAGGCTGAGAGTAGGAAGGACAACCTAGAGTGACACTCAGGAGGGAGTGTCACTACCAGGACTGGGAACCGCCTCTGACAGTAAGGTCGGTTCTCGAGGTCGAACAAACCAGGTCGTAACCACACAGACAGATACAGTACAGATTCAGAAGGCAGATGCGGGGTCTAATAAACAAGTAGGGTACGGCAACAGGGTATCAGAAATATCGAGGTACAGAATCAGGAGGCAGATGCAGAGTCTTAGGGCGAGCTGGGATTCGGCAACAGAGTATCAGACTAGCAAGGTACAGGATCAGAGTACAGAAGAATAGTCAGGCAAGCAGAAGGTCATAACAAATAATACAGTATAATTTCCTAACGCTAAGGTGTGAGATCCGTGGCCGTCAACACCTTTGGAAACTATGCTAGAACACAGATACAGACAGGTCTGAGTGCTACCACGAAGTGTTCGCAACGCCAGACAACCAGCAACTGAACAGCCAGCAGTATATATACACAGATACTCTCCAGCACCTCCCTAAGTGCTGGACCAATGAGAAGGAGCAGAGTTGTCAGCTGACCGAGCAGGTCAGCTGACCTTTTTCTGGCTGCCATAAAAGCTCTGCCTCTCCGCGCGCACGCGCGTCATTCTGAACCTAGAGGGACTATGAGTCCCAGCTACACAAACACCATCTTGCAACGTTCCTGCTACCCCATGCGCGGGGTTGGTCGCACCGCTGGCAGCACTGGCGGCGGCCTCCCCGCGCTGGGACAAAGTATTGAGCAAAAAGAAATGGTCCGCACTTGTCAATGAAGGTTTCCTTTATTGTTGGACATATCCAAAACATCCGAGGCAAACATCAGATAGCTGACATGTTTCGGACTAACTGTCCTTAATCATAGCTAACAGAGTAATGACCATCTGGACATATAAATAGTGTCTGCACAAGGTTACCGCCCTAAGGTCTCACCCGCACGGGCGGAGTCACCTGGGCAGGTGCAGAATAAAAACACGTATGCAAATATACAAAAATAAAATTACATGAAATGTAAAGTGAAAACTATTTATAAAACAAGGAACAGCGTTCTCAGATTTAAGACAAACAAATAATGAGGGGTATACATGCAGAGAGCAAGGAGAGAAAAAAAATCATGTAATAGTGGTGAGGTCCCATCTGGCATTTAAGCCATGTGGGATTCTAGTATTTAGTTCAAATATCCACTCGGCTTCTCTCCGCAATAATTTTTTGCGCAGGTCGCCGCCTCTTATGGACGGCATGACTCTCTCTATACCACAATATGAAAAATTAGTCATATCCCCCCCGTGGACTTCCCGAAAATGTTTCGCCACATTGTGGTGACGTCATCCCGCCCCGTCGCCATGGCAACCGGGGAAGCCCAGCAGTAAATCCCGTTCTGAACGGGATTTCCTGCTTACTCTGATCGCCGCTAGGCTAGCTACATGATTTAAAAAAGAAATACAAATTTAAAAAAGTGCTGCGCTGCCCCCTTGCCGCAAGAATTGGACCGGCAAGGGGGTTAAAGCGGACCTGAACTCAAAACGTTCTCTCTGGTCTAAAAGACACACAACAGCATAATAACCTTTATAGAAAAAAACTTTATGTTACAGCTGATAGAAATCCTAAAATAAAACTGCACTGTTTCTACTTCCTGCTTTCATGGAAGCAAGCATTGTTAACATCCTACACTTTCAAATGAACTTATCTGCCTTTAGTAGTCAGCTGACACAGGGGAGAGGTCAAATTACAACTTGTGATTAGACACAGATAAGGGGGAATTAGGCTAAACTCTTTAAATAATGTACAGGGGTGCGTTTCTATGTTTTCCTTGTGTCCTGTGCAAGAGTTCAGGTCCACTTTAAGGTGTAAACTCCTGAGGTCAGTGAGGCCTGAGAAGCACTCCGGGTGCTTTGTAGCAATCAGAAAGTGCCCACAATTTGCTGAATTTTGGAAGTGCATGGATAAGTGATCGTGATTTGGCTATAGCCACTGATGCAATCATTCCAGGATCACATTCCAACATGCTGCAAGCAGCATTCTGCAATCGCTCTGCTGCTAGTGGGACCACCCCCATAGAGATCCACTGTTTTACTGCTTTGCCAATCGCTGCTAATCACAAGCGCTGGAAAGCTCTCCTAGTGGGTCCCAGGCCTTATGAAGCAGGGATTGGACTGTAAGCTTCAGAGGTAAATGTTTGTGAATTGAAAGATTTAATGCGGTAATTAAAGCGGACCTGAACTCAGAACTTCTTCTCTGCTCTAAGAGATAGGCAACAGCATAATAACCTTTAAAGAAATTTTTTTTTGTCACAGCTGATACAAATCCTGCAGTAATTCTGCAGTGTATCTACTTCCTGCTTTCATGGAAGTAGACATATTGTTAACATCCTGTGATATCAAATGGGCTTATCAACCGTGGTAGTCAGCTGACACAGGGGAGAGATCAAATTACAACATGTGATTTAGACACAGATGAGGGTGGAATTAGACAGGCTAAACTCTTTACATACATACAGGGTGCATTTTTTCCTTCTGTCCTGTGCAAGAGTTCAGGTCCACTTTAAAGGTTGCCTAAACTGAAATGAATCTGGCCAGTTAAACTTACATTGGGTGTCTCTCAGTCCGCTGTAGTCCTTCAGGTTCCTCATTGTCGTTGTGCTCTCATCCTTTTAGCAGCTGTGCCCCTCTGAAAGTTGGTCCACTGAGTAAGCACTGAACGCCTCCAGCCACAGGAGCACGATCGATGGGGCGCACTGCCCAGGGCCGTGCATGCAGGTTTCGGATGGGACAGCTGCTGAGTGGATCACAGCGAGGGACCAGCAGGACAACGGGGCTAGAAGAAATTCTAGGTAAGCTACATTGGCCAGATTTGTTTCACTTTAGGTTTATTTTAGGGTACTTTTACACTTGTGCGCTGTGGTAGTGGTGTGATTTGGAACAATCGCACTGCACCCACAAAGTTGCACTGCGCGTTATAGCCATGGTGCGACCGATGATAAAATAACACAAGTAACACAGCTCTTCAATGAGTCACAGGGTAACACACGGCAGCTTGTGCGTTACTTATGCGGGGCCCGGAACACTTTTATCGCATTGTGTCACACTGCAGGCAGTGTGTTATGCTTTATTGACTTAAATGGCCACTGGGACAATCTGTGTTCAGGGAGAGTACGGGGACGTGATGTGGTAAGTGACACTGTCACTTTAAAGGACAACTGAAGTGAGAAAAATATGGAGGCTGCCATATTTATTTCCTTTTAAACAATACCAGTTTCCTGGCAGGCCTGTAAATCTGTTTGGCTGCAGTAGCGTTTGAATCACACCAGAAACATTCATGCAGCTAATCTTATCAAATCTGACAATAATGTCCAGAACACCTGATCTGCTGCATGCTTGTTCAGGGTCTATGGCTAATTTTATTAGAAGCAGAGGTTCAGCAAGCTAGCCAGGCAACTGATATTGCTTAAAAGGAAATAAATATGGCAGCTTCCGTATGCCTCTCGCTTCAGTTGTCCTTCACACTTGTAATGAATGATTGTGACTATACAACAATCATTCACTGTTATACTGGTGCATGAGCGGCAGTGACGGGGGAGCACACATGCGCGCGTGGAATGCTGCGTGTATGCGCACAAGCGTGCAGTGGTATCAAGTGCAGGATGTGAGTCTGGCGTCCTGGAATCTTTAGGAGCATAGATTACCATGTGAGAGTCACGTCCAAGAATCTTAAATGGTACAATAGCCCCTTTTCTCCTAAGAAATACATTTTCATCTTGTGTTTACAATAACTTCTCAGCACACTGCAATTGAAAGTACCAAAAAGTAGGTGAAAAAGTAGTGTCAACATTGTTCTGAGTATTTTCTTGCTTGCTGGTGAGTTAAAAGGCATTTTATGATATGATGTGAAAATATAACTTAGGAGAAAACCTAGGAAAAAAAATAAATAGTAAATTGGATCAGGCCCAATGTGCGTTTAGGCGGCTTACCAGAAGTAGAGCATTGGGCCAAATACCCATAGAGCAGCAGTATCAGAAGGGCTCCAGTGCATTGTAAGTAGTGTTGTCTGGATCATGAACGATTCGGATCTTTGATCCGAATCTATTTTGTGAGTCGAATAATCTGAATCATCAAAATGAGTGATTCGGATCGCGAAGGGGGCGGAGCCAGGAGCGACACGCCCCCCTCTCAGCGGGCAGCGGGTTCCTGGAAGCAGAGCAGAGATGGATCGCTCTGTTGAAGGGGAGGCAGCCTTGCACAGCCACAGGTAGATGAGAGAGAAGGGACATGGGTGCCACTGCCAGATATGTTTAGAGCACACATACTGGCTGAAATGTGCTGCTCATTATAGGCTGTCTGTTCCAGTTGTGCATTGATGCGCTTTGAGTCCTATGGGAGAAAAGCGCTTTACAAATGTTATTGTATTGTATTGTATAGTGAACACATTGGAAACTTTTGGCACAGCTCAGTAACGTTACAGGCAGCATGCTGGGCTAGGACAGGGCAGGCACTGTTATTGCTGTGCAATGTGATCCTCCTTCACTGCTCTAAACAGCTGCACTTTACTTCTGGGAATGCTTTGGGGAATGGGAGTTGGGAGTATACAGATGAACATATAGGTGAAATCAGTGGCGGACACAGCCAGCAGTGGGCCCCTGTGCAAAATTGTAAGTGTGGGCCCCCTATGACCTGCGGCATGCCAAAATATGGGCGTGGCTAAAATAGTGGATAGAACCTGCGGCGCTTAGCGCCGCGGCAAAAAATGGGCGTGGCAATGACCGGATGAGGGCGGAGCTAACTGTAACTTAAAGCGAACCCGGGGTGAGGGTTTATTTCCTTTTAAACAATACTAGTTGCCTGGCGGCCCTGCTGATCTATTTGGCTGCAGTAATAAACTGAATTACACCAGCAACAAGCATGCAGCTAATCTTCTCAGTTCTGACAATATTGTCAGAAACCCCTGACCTGCTGCATGCTTGTTCAGGGTCTATGGTTGAAAGAATAAGAGGCAGAGGACCAGCACGGCAGCCAGGCAACTGGTATTGCTTAAAAGGAGAGAAATATGTCAGCCTCAATATTATTCTCACCTCAGGTTCCCTTGAAAAGTGCAACGCAAAGACAGTGGGCCCAAGTTTTGGTGACCCTTTCCCCAGAAAATTCACATAATTGTGCAGGTTTTCTCAAGAAAATACACATATATGCCCAGAAAATACGTGCAATCATGTCGGCAGATATGCCCAGAAAATACGTGCAATCATGTCGGCAGATATGCCCAGAAAATACGTGCAATCAAGTCGGCAGATATGCCCAGAAAATACATGCAATCAAGTCGGCAGATATGCCCAGAAAATACGTGCAAACAAGTCGGCAGATATGCCCAGAAAATACATGCAATCAAGTCGGCAGATATGCCCAGAAAATACGTGCAAACAAGTCGGCAGATATGCCCAGAAAATACGTGCAATCATGTCGGCAGATATGCCCAGAAAATACATGCAATCATGTGGCAGACCTGCCCAGAACATACACCTGCTAATATAAATAAAACAAAAACATTTACTCACCTGCAGCAGCAGACCTCCTGTCCCAGCCTCCATCCGGCGCGCAGCTCCCATGGGTGGTTGGGTGGATAGGTAGCCTAGTGGGTGGGTGGGTGGGTAGGTAGCCTGGTGGGTGGGTGGGTAACTAGCCCGGTAGGTAGGTAGGTAGCCCGGTGGGTGGGTAGGTAGGTAGCCTGGTGGGTGGGTTGGTAACTAGCCCGGTAGGTAGCCGGGTGGGTGGTTAGGTAGGTAGCCTGGTGGGTGGGTAGGTAGGTAGCCTGGTGGGTGGGTTGGTAACTAGCCCGGTAGGTAGCCGGGTGGGTGGTTAGGTAGGTAGCCGGGTGGGTGGTTAGGTAGGTAGCCTGGTGGGTGGGTAGCCTGGTGGGTGGGTAGGTAGCCTGGTGGGTGGGTTGGTAACTAGCCCGGTAGGTAGCCGGGTGGGTGGTTAGGTAGGTAGCCGGGTGGGTAGGTAGGAAGCCTGGTGGGTGGGTAGGTAGCCGGGTGGGTAGGTAGGTAGCCGGGTGGGTAGGTAGGTAGCCGGGTGGGTAGGTAGGAAGCCTGGTGGGTGGGTAGGTAGTCTGGTGGGTGGGTGGGTAGGTAGGTAGCCTGGTGGGTGGGTAGGTAGCCTGGTGGGTGGGTTGGTAACTAGCCCGGTAGGTAGCCGGGTGGGTGGTTAGGTAGGTAGCCGGGTGGGTGGTTAGGTAGGTAGCCGGGTGGGTAGGTAGGTAGGTAGCCTGGTGGGTGGGTGGGTAGCCGGGTGGGTGGGTAGGTAGCCTGGTGGGTGGGTTGGTAACTAGCCCGGTAGGTAGCCGGGTGGGTGGTTAGGTAGGTAGCCGGGTGGGTGGTTAGGTAGGTAGCCGGGTGGGTGGTTAGGTAGGCAGGTAGCCGGGTGGGTAGGTAGGTAGGTAGCCGGGTGGGTGGTTAGGTAGTTGGGTGGGTGGTTAGGTAGGAAGCCTGGTGGGTGGGTAGGTAGCCGGGTGGGTAGGTAGCCGGGTGGGTGGTTAGGTAGTTGGGTGGGTGGTTAGGTAGGAAGCCTGGTGGGTGGGTAGGTAGGTAGGAAGCCTGGTGGGTGGTTAGGTAGTCGGGTGGGTAGGTAGGAAGCCTGGTGGGTGGGTAGGTAGGTAGCCGGGTGGGTAGGTGGTTAGGTAGCCGGGTGGGTAGCTATCCGGGTGGGGGGCCCGACTCCTATCCTCCCTCCCTCCCTTCCTTCCTCACCTCGGGGGGCCCCCTCCCGATATGCGCGGCGGGAGAGCGAGCGGCAAATGCAGGAAGTCTTCAGGGCTCTCCACGCATCCGCTAGAGGCCCAGCCGCTGAGTCTCCAATATGTCTCCAACTGGAGACATATTGGAGACTGAGACTAAGCGGCTGGGCCTCTAGCGGATGCCTGGAGAGCCCTGAAGACTTCCTGCATTTGCCGCTCGCTCTCCCGCCGCGCATATCGGGAGGGGGGCCCCCCGAGGTGAGGGAGGGAGGGAGGATAGGAATCGGGGGGCCCTCCGGGGAATAAAATAATAAAAAAAAAAAAAAAAAAATACTTAATGGGCCCCTGAAGAAAACGGAACTTCAGGGGCCCTCGTGCGGCGGCACGGCCTGCACGGCCGTATGTCCGCCACTGGGTGAAATATATGTAAAGCATATGATTGCAGCATGTGGGTATTGTGTGCAAACAAACATTTCTGCTCTCTGCTCGTCCCTCCTCCCTTCTCTGTCCACTCCCTGCCCTCTGTCCATCTTCTCCCCTTCCCTGTGTGTCCACCCCCCTCCCTTTCTCCTGTCCTGCTAGTCATTTCACCCCCAAATGCTTCCCTTGTAAAATGATCCGAGATTCGGATCAAAGATCCGGATCTTTTCAATGATCCGATTTGAATCATCCGGATCATTAAAAAGATCCGAACTTCGCATCTCTAATTGTAAGCACACTCAGGGCTAGTGCACACCAGAAGATCTTTTCTGAGCGCTTTGTGATTTTAAAAGCTCCTGCTAATGTTATCCTATGTGAGTGTGCACACTGGAGCAATGGGCATTGCATTAGCAAGAGCTTTTAAAAGCTCATTGGAAAAAGAAGGTCATTCTGTCATCTAAAACATATCTATTTTATTAAATCCATACAGTATACAGTATCATAACAGTGCATATCATATACAATTCTTTAAAAAAAACAAATAGGAGTTCATAGTGGGTTCCATACAAATATTGTAAATACGTATATGGCCTATACTGATACAAATAAACCCCTCAAATTATTAGGAGGTATTTTTAAAGCTTTAGTTCCTGGGTCACACAGAACATGACCACTCCGCAGTGGCTCTAAATCACTCCAACATGGGTGCAATGTCACAGCCCTGTTAAATTTGGCCTTAAAGGATACCAGATGTGAAACAAGCTAGAGAAAAGGGGGGGGGGGGGCATATACTGTCACATGTGCTGATGCCTGTCACTCCCCCTGTTCTCCTTTCTTCCCCCGCATTCAACCTAAATGCCAATCTGGCAGCCTCTTCGTGGTCGCCGGCACTACTGCGCAGGCGCTGACTGGGCATCATGCCTCCTGCAGCACGCAACCATGGCCAGGAGCACACTGCGCATGCGTATGACGTTGTGCATATGACGTACTGATGTCATAAGCATGCGCAGTGTGCTCCCGCACATGGGTGGGCACTGTAGGATGCGCGCAGCCCGGCATGTGCACTAGTGCCAAACTAGGACAACCCGGAAGAGGGGCATTTAGATTGAATGCGGGAGCAGAAAGAACGGAGGGAGCGGTAGACATCAGCACAGGTGACAGTATATGCCTGCTCCCCCTGATTCTCTAGCTTGTTTTACATCTGGTATCCTTTAACATATGTTTGATTTTGGTCATCCAAGGTTATTGTTTTTTTATGCTCTTTGATGCAGTTGATGCACTGGGAATATATGAAGCGGCCTCAGCTTTGAAACTTGCATTATGGCCTCTTTTTGATGGGCAGTTGAACTGTGTGCTCAGCAAGCAGTTGTCATTTAGCAGTGAGCAGTTGCCAGGCAGCAAAAAGCAGTTCTGAGAGTTTGAGAGACATTTCACTGCCTATCAACTGCCCATGGAAAAGGAGCTTTAGTCTGGTACACATTTTCAATTATGATTGACCAATCACTGACCAATTTTACCACCTCCATGTAGTATGAGGGCCTACCCACACAATCTGCTCATAGCATTCAATATCTGATGACCCTCATACTACATGGGAGTGGTGACATTGGTCAGTAATTGGCCAATCATAATCTAAAGTGTGTGCCAGCCTCTAGGATTTAACCAGATTATGCAAATTGATCTCAGACAATTTTTTTTTATGTAATTAACGGAACTTTGCACACATTGCAAAGAAGGTTTTTTTTTGGCACCTTGTCAAAGAATTGAAAAAAACATGATATAAAGTAGAATACTTCTTCAAGCTTACTTTTATATTGCAGAATCTGTCTGTTCATTGTGACTCCCTTCTAGCATTTTGAGACCTTGCCTGCAAGGCTGATGCTTGAGTGAGGTCTGATGGGTTACTTGGGACAGTAAAAGGTTATCACTGCTTCTGCAGTTTGCTTACATTACAGCTCAAGGCTGGACACTCAGGCAGCCTTGTAGATGTCTTTGTAGAGCTCACAGAGAGTACAATGGATTAATATCTCTTGGAAGGAGGTACATAACTGCAAACAAAAAATAGGAATGGAAGGACTTTGCAAACAAAAGCAGTGGCCATGTTCTCCTCACAAATGAGGTTCAAAGCTAAGCTATATCATAAGTGGCTTCCACCACAAATTAGTGTGGTAGGGAAAAACATTATGAGCCATTTTAAGAGACTTGAGCTATAAAAAGGGAACCTGTCTGTAAAAGTATAAAGAAAAACTGCACACATGTGATGACCTATGTGGGTATGATTCACAAAGCTTTTTCACCTGTTTTCACCTTATCTATGTTACATTTTTAAGCTCAGAAAGAGCAAAAATATAATATAATTAAAGAGACTCTTTAACTTTAAAGAGTAACTGTCAGGCTGCAGAAGCTAATTTAAACCTCTATTCTCCTGTGTTAAACAGTTTAGAAGGAAGCTCAAAAGCCATTAGTGAAGATAAACATTTCAGTTACCTTTGATGTGTGCTTATCTTAAAGTCTGTTATAGACCCATAAAGACGCAAGCCGCAGCTAAACTGCAAAGCATTCTGGGGCCCTCCCCTCGGCTGCTAATGAGACGGTACAGCAGCTTGTGTAATCAGTCCAGAGCGTAGCACTGATAAATCTCCGGGCAGACTACACTGCAGGAGTCAGCTATTGTTCCTAGCCACATGGCTCATTAATATTCACTGCACACCGTGTTGTTCAAGAACGAGCTTATCTGTGATCAGAAGCAGGCAGGACATGACGACACATTTGGCTTCACAAACATGGAGCCTGCCATGAGCTGTCAGGAGCATCTATCTCTGCATATACTATATACAAATTCTGTGAAATCCAAACGTGGACAGTGAAATGCATATGTAATGTAAGTACAGCCAATCTTTAGCTACTGATATATGTGTTTATTTTCTCTGAGACCCTATACCTAACAGCTCCTCTTTAAAAAAAAACCCTCTGGGGGATACTTACCTCAGGAGGGGGAAGCCTCAGGGTCTCAATGAGGTTTCCCCAACCACTGAAGACAGCAGGAATTCAGGCTGGCTTCCCCGAAACCCCCCACCCCCACAAGCTAAGATTTATTTACATCTCCGGGATCCAGCGCAGTCCCAGTAGCGACTCTTCCTTCAGGTGAGGCGGAAATAGCCAAACCCCATCGGATCCGCTCTACTACGCAGACGCAAAAGACTCGCGCCTGCTCAGTAGAGCGGATCCGATCTGGTTCGGCTATTTTCGCCTTAACTCAAACAGAAAGCCGCTAGTGCACCTGCGCAGGATCGCGGTAAGGAAATATTTACCTCTGGCCAAGTTGTACTCCAACTAGATAACCTAAACACACTGCTACTAGGTATGAATGTTGTATACTACCCCACCTCTTGTCCCCCCTCCCCCCATTCCTTATATTGTAAGCTTGCAATGGTCGGGCTCTCTCACTCTTTTCTGTCTTGAAATTTGGTACACATTTATTCATATTAATTTTGACACTGTCATTACCAATTCTGTGTTTTGTACCAACTCTGTATTTCATATATGGCTGTTGTAACGATTGGTGTAGCAACACAGATGTCTGATTATGTGTGATCTGCAGAATCACCAATAATACAGACGTTATACCTGATTATGTGGTGATCTGCAGTATCACCAATAATACAAGTATAGCTAGTAACCAATGAGGAATGTAGTGCTTGGTGTAACAGTAACAGACTATTTCAACTGGATCTCACCAGAGGAGCTGGTGAGTATAATAACACCGTAACAGATAAGTTATGACTTAACCTCACCAGAGGAGCTGGTGGGTACAATGGTAACAACTAGTAACTAGAACTCACCAGAGGAGCTGGTGGGTACAATGGTAACAACTAGTAACTAGAACTCACCAGAGGAGCTGGTGGGTACAATGGTAACAACTAGTAACTAGAACTCACCAGAGGAGCTGGTGAGTACTATTGAACACTGTAGCTGATTAGTTTGGCGTAACCTCACCAGAGGAGCTGGTGGGTACTATCAGGACACAATAACTGATAGTTTGGCGTAACCTCACCAGAGGAGCTGGTGGGCACTATCAGAGGAACACCTCACCAGTGACAAGGGCTCCCTGGTGAGTAGCGAGGTCAGACAGGCTAAGATCAGTAACGGGAACGAGCAGG
The DNA here is from genome assembly GCF_040937935.1 of Hyperolius riggenbachi. Taxonomy (NCBI): domain Eukaryota; kingdom Metazoa; phylum Chordata; class Amphibia; order Anura; family Hyperoliidae; genus Hyperolius; species Hyperolius riggenbachi. Next base: position 195,233,657 of record NC_090654.1, read on the forward strand.
CACAGTACAGAATCAACAGGCAAGAGAATAGTATAATATCAGGCAGGGTTCAGCAACAGAGTCAGATGGGCAGATGTACAGAAACGATAAGCAAGAGCAGAGTCGGTGGGTAGCAAGAGTCATACACAGAATATCAATAACAGTATACAATATATCCTAGTCTTGTGTGAAATCCCTGGTTTCCTCCCAGATCAAAGCACACCAGATACTATCTAAGGTCTGAGCGCTAGCACATAAGTATTCGCAACAGCAGACAAGTTGCGAGTGAACAGAGAAGGCTTATGAAGCAGGGGAGACCCACGGCGGCGCTCACCACAATCAGCCAATCCGGAAAGCCGTGCGTCTTCCTCTGATGTCAGCCGACCAGCTGGTCAGCTGACGCGCCTCCTCCCCGCATAAAGGTCCTGTCTCCGCGAGCGCCCGCGCGATACAGCAACTCTATGTGCAAATGGCAGCTACGTCCTCGGCGTACTAGACGCCAGAGACACGAGCGATGTCACCGAACAAAAAGGCAAGGCGGCTGCGGAAACACCCTACGTGTCCGCAGCCGCCATAACTGCGAATGTTACAGCTGTACACTGTTGTCTGTATTATTTTATACCCCATGATTGTTTCTTACTTACTGTGCAACGCTATGGAATATGTTGGCGCTAAATGATTCAATGATAATAATAATCTATCTAAAATAATAATTCTGATGACTACAGCCTCCAGAGATGCACCACAGCACAAAGACAGCTCCGGAGTAATCCTGGTGAAATCACAACATGGCATTGACTCTTCTAAGAGCGGTGTTCAAACTGCAGTGGTGCACCTGTGGGACCCCTGGAAGAGGTGATGTCCTCCACCCAGCTCCTCAATCACAGAGGGGTCTACAGAGGAGGTGGGCAGTCGAGGTAGCCTAACAGACGGTCACCTCTCCTCGCTGTAGGCCATCAGAGGAAAGTGGATGACTCCACATTTTTACAGCAGCAGGAAGCTCACACATTTTTATTTGATTTCATTCAAACTAAATATATAAATGACCAGTGCACCATGTATAGATGCAATCAAATATATTGTGATTAGCTTTCGTCAGCAAATTGTGAGAACAGAGAAGTCTACAGCATCAGGCTAATTAATATACAAAGCAATTGATATCATATAATAAAGCAACATAATGTAGAGCTATATACAATGGTCTCATACAGTGGTGTATATCTTACGGCAAGCAGGCGATGTTTGGCCACTTCGCGATCTGGCTGGCCACTTGTTAGAAATGACATTTATTCCTGAAAGATTAATGTCTTTTCCTGCAGGCACATATAACAGAACTTAGTGAATTGAATGGAATTAAGCCGGCGGCAATCTAACAGATCAAGCCGCCGGCTTCTGCTCTGCCTCCTCTCCTCCCCCCTGCCTCCCTCTCTCCTACGAGCAGCCGGGGGGGGGGGGGACATGCGTGTCCCAGAGAGTCGTTCGTGGCTGCAGGGAAAGCAGAGCGGGGAGGCTGCAGACATCGCTTCTGCCAGCACCCGCTCTGCAGGAACGAACGGCAGGATTCCCTGCCGCGATGAACGACTCTGGGGGGAGACGCATGTCCCCGCCGGCTGCCCAGTATAGGAGAAAGGCAGGGGGGAGGAGAGCGAGCTGAAGCCGGCGGCTTGATCTGTTACATTGCCGCCGGCTTAATTCCATTCAATTCACTAAGTTTTGTTACATTTGCCCGCAGGAAAAAGACATTAATCTTTCAGGAATAAATGTCATTTCTAACATTGGCCGCCGCGCTGCGGCCACTTCGCACATTGGCTGGCCAGAACCCAAGATGGCCAGCCAGAATGCGAAGTGGCCAAACTTCGGGTCCTGGCTGTAACATATACAAAATTAGATCACTCATAGATGTGGCTTATGAACATATATCTTCAAAGAGCAGCAGGATAATACGGTAGTCCTTATATTAGTACACAAGGAGCCAGTGTGAACAAAGCATAAATGTCCAATCATGAACCAGGCAGAGTGATCATTCAATAATGCAATCCAAGCACCCTGACAGCACTGTTTCGGATTACTACCTTTTTCAAAGGGTAAAGGATTCTCCTCTGGCTGCTGATTGGATTGCATTATTGACTGATCATTCTGCTTTGTTCATGATTGGACATTTATGCTTTGTGCTTTGTTCGCACTGGCTCCTTGTGTACTAATATAAGGACTATTATCCAGCTGCTCTTTGAAGATATATGTTCATGAGCCAAATCTATGAGTGATCTAATTTTGTATACACCACTGTATGAGACCATTGCATATAGCTGAACATTATGTTGCTTTAATATATATTGATTGCTTTGTATATTTTTTTTAAGCCTGTATATTGATTTGTACTCCTACTAGATAAACTAAACACACTGCTACTAGGTATGAATGTTGTATATACTACCCCACCTCTTGTCCCCCCTCCCCCCATTTCCTTATATTGTAAGCTTGCAAGGGCCGGGCTCTCTCACCCTTTTGCTGTCTTGAAATTTGGTACACATTTATTCATATTAACTGTTAAGCTTGGAGGTGTAATCTCCACAGTCAGCATGCAACACATAAGCTGACGTGAAGGAGGTACACACACCAGCACAAGGAATCAGGATATCCCCAGTTTAGTGGAGGAGAGGACTGACTCCAATAGGAGATTGTGGTGCACAGAGCCGGTGCAGATCCGAACAGCCACAAACAACACTTTCGTAATAACGTCTCAGCGCAAAGTAGCGCTGAGCGCATAAACCAGGACTGAGGAGATCAGGACAGGTAGACAGAATGAACGCTTGCTTAACTAGCCACTACTTAGTGACAGCAAGCGTCCACAATAAGACAGACTGGAATGAGGCAGCCAATGCGTTTGCAGCGATGGCGTGCCTCACAAAGACAGGACAAGATAGTCAGGAAATAGCATGATCAAGATAGATGAACGTAACACAGACAAATATACAATAAGTATGTTTTCCTAGCGTATTACAATTACAGCTATCAATGAAACTATTTGTAACGTCTGACTAACATATGTATATATCGGCAATGAACCGATATATGACATAAGCAGAAACACTGACTAGCACTGGAGCAATACAGGGAACAGGACTCAGAAGGATTCGCTATCTCTTCGCAGAGATGAACGCAATCCACAAACGGTAACAGGACAGAATTCAGAAGGATTCGTTATCTCCTCGCAGAGATGAACGCAATCCACAAACAGGACCAGGAGCAGGATACTAGCTCAGCACGGGTGCTCACGATACGCGCAAACTACCAAAACGTGCTGGAAGGCTGACTAACTGAACACAGGAAATAAACAGTTCGTGTACGTATATATCAGCGACACTGATGTATCAACGTAACACGAATACAAGGAAAATAACAAAAATGCGCAAGTATGCGTATATATTGGCGATGAACCAATATATGACACAAGACAAGCAGAGTAACAACTTCTAGAACAAGAGCAGAACTAGGAGGACTCGCTGACCCCTTCGCAGGAGTCAGCGCAGTCCACACGGACTAGGAACGAGGTGGGGCACGAGCAGAGTAACAGACAGAATCTGAGACTATGGTAGCCCATCAAGCATTGCAGGAAGCAGTTCTTTATACTGAGGTCATCCAATGGGAGCAGACCTGCAGATTCCCACACAAGTGAATGGTAATTAATCACAGGCTGACTGCAGGAAAAGGCAGACAATGATATGCAGCCTGCAGGAAAGGGATTGCCCCTCCATTGCAGCAGACAATGTTTGTTTACACAAAAGCATATTAAACTGTCATTAACTTCAGAGCGACTGCAGATGGAATCAGCAACTAGTTTAAGTGCAAACCAAACTATGCAAGAAAATGCATGTAATGACATCAGAACTGCTTGGGTTGCAATACCACTGCAGCCAGCAGTAAACGCTGCAGACATGATCATAACATTACCCCCCCCCCCCCCCCCCTTAAAAGCGGATACCAGACGCTTTTCAAAACTGAAATTCCCAACAAAACAATCTGACTGATAATTCATGATGACCGGGACAGCCCGGCAAGACCAAATTCCAGAATCAGTTCCCCCCAAGACTGGACCCATCAGAACCAGAACCTACAGAACCATGCCCGTCAGCACTACAAGCTTCAGTGTGACACCCATCAGAACCACGACTTCCAGAAAAAAAAAACCAGAAACTCTCTGAGCGATACCCACCGCCTTCCAGGGACTGTCCAAAAACGCCAAAGCCTTTGCAATGCCCACCGGAACTGTCCTTACCAACACAAAACCCACTGTTGAACCAGTCCAAGGTACCAGGACAAGTTTCCTCAGAGATCTCCCAGAACACTTGGAAGCTCCAAAGAGATCCCCACAGGTCAGAACGCCCCTTAGGCTCACATGGAGAACTATCAAGAACCCCTATGGAACCCAGGGCAACACTAGAGTCAGGGTCACAAGGACAAACATCAAGATCAGGGCTTTTAGGGACCAGAACCATCTCCGGGCATGCAGGCCAACCGGCAACATCAGAACATGTCTCCACTAGGGAAGCATGTGAGCACGCTAACACAGACACACTTGGGCACTCTGGCATACGAAGCACATCTGGGCACACCGGCACAAGAGAGACTTCTGGGCATGTCAAGGAACTGCGAACCTCAAAGTCAGTCAAGACAGGACCGAAACCAGGACTGGGCAAAAAAAAAATCATCATGACTAAACTTCAAAGTTACTGCATTCTCACTAAAAAATGCAGGATCAGACTTAGATGTCTCTGATTCCAGCAAGGTTATTAACAAATCATGTTCAGGGGCATTTACAAGACAGGACAAATCTTCTGATGTATGCACCGAACTAGACAGGGTTCCCATAACTTCTTCCGGACTAGACAGAGACTCATCAAATACACTGGATTGGAGCTCATGAAGGTCAGCAAAACAAGTCAGTATTGCAGCAATCCCCACTGAACTAGGCAAAACTGAGGAACTCACTGGACAGGAAGGGGACTCTGGAACTTCTGCCACACCGGCCAGAGAACCAGAATTTTCCAGGATACAGGGCTGGGTTTCAGAAACGCTCATTAACCTGGACTGAAATTCTGAGATTTCTATTATTTTTTCCAGCGAGTCAGAATTATCCATGTTACAGGGCAATACTTCTGAAACATTCAGAGGACAGGGCTGAAGTTCCCTGACTACTGTGATATCAGAGAGGGACTCAACATCTTTAGCTAAATCAGACTGTGTACAGGGCAAGGTATCAAAAACGCTTGCTGACAACGACAATGTTTCAATAGCTTCTGCTTCATTGGGCAGAGATTCATCAAGTTTTATTAGAGCAGACTGTAATTCCAAAACAGCTGCTAAACAAGTGAATACTACTGCAACACCCACTGAAGTAAGCAGTGTCTCAGACTCCTCTATTAGAGGATCTGAAGTATCCAAAGTACTGGGTGAAGCATAAGACTCTGCGACCACAGCTTCACTGGACAGGATCACTGAACAGGCCATATCGCAGGGCAAAACCATGGAAGCACCTGCTGGACAGCATAATGATTCTGTGACCTGAGCTTCATTGGGAAGATCTACTGCACAATTCATGGTACAGGGCAAATTTACTGGAACATTTTCTGAACAAGGTAATAATTCTACGATTTCAGGTTCACATAGCAGATGCTCTGAGCTATTCACGAAACTAGAGCGAGGTGTAGGGACAGGAAGATCAAGACACAATGTTTGTGCATCTAAATCCCTATTCAATTGTAAAATTGGGAAATTCAGATGCTGGGGTTCTGAGGTTTCTAGACAGGATTGCTGGGACTCAGAAACTAATGTAGTGCATCTATTGGCATCTGCTGGATCAGACAGGAGTTGAACTTTATTAACACAGGTAAATTCTACAGAAGTGTTTGCAGAGGCAGGCAAAGATTTTCTAATGTCTGTTTCACTGAACAAAGACTCATGAGTACTGGCTAGGCTGGACTCAGAAGTCAGCAGGACCTCTGGGTCCTCTGCTGAGAAATTTGTGCAGGGCAAGGTTAAGGAAGTATTAGTAATTTCTGTCTTACTGGGAAGTAACACTGAGTTATCCATGGTACAGGGTGGAATTACAGGAACTTCAATTTCACACAACAGGAGCTCTGAATCACTCGCTGAATCAGCCAAAGGTGCTGAAACAGGCGAGTCCTCAAGAACTGAGGAAGTGGAATAATTTCCAATTGACAGTGTGTCTTCCCTGGTATCAACTGATTGAATCGCATAAAAATCGTCCAAAATCATTCTCCACACATCGATCAATGGAGCCACAAAGTCATACCCACACACACCAGTCTTTATTAGGTTATAAGCCGACTTAATGCATGCATTCAATACTAATTCACTTTTTGCACTGTAAAACTGACAAAATGAACCTGCATCTTTCTTCCATTCATAGACCAGGGCTTCCATCTCTCCTTTCTCAAATGGAGGATCCCATGCATATTTAACAGCTGAGCATTCAGGTTGATCCCAGTTTGCAAATGTGTTAGTGGCAGAAACATACATTGGGTTATTTAGCAGGCGATTGGCCGATTTCTTATTCCTAAGGATCTCCAATACCTGTAGCAAGTGTTGAACTGTAGTGTAGGCAAATTTCCCTTGCTGCACGAATAAATTGATCTGTTCAATACTCTGTAATATATCTTCATAATCATATTCAGATAATTCATTTAAACAAGAACTTTTATTTTCCCTGGCTAGCAATGAAAGTTCATTAGTAGTTTCATAGGTCCATTTGACTCCCCTGAATGGTGACTGAATTTCATTATCTGCTAATGGCGGAGTCTCATTACAGATCTGATGCGCAGTCGCTAAGGGCAACGACTCCACTGATTGTAACGCTTTTCTTTTGGAGCGCTTACGTTTGGCTTTAGACCCTGCTGCCTTAGGTGATTTATTCAAAGCAGAAGAAAAGTTATCAGAACAATTATCTGCTTGCTGATTATTTTTGTAAGCAGTAGAAGGAGCAGCTGATTGGCAAGCTGCTAGGAGCTTATCAAAAGGGCTAGGCGAATCGGTTTTGCACAGCCAGTTATGGATCACAAACGCTAGAAATTCCAGTGGTCTCTCTTTTAAATTGGTATGGTTCAAGACATCGTAGGCCCACTGGAACAATCTTCCCTTAAACAAAACATACTAGCTGGGGGGCCCACGTTGAAACAGGAGTATCCTGGAGCTCGGGATTGGCCAGGAACCTGGTACATTCAGAAAAAAACTCATTTTCTGTTTCAGAATTAAGTTTCTCAAATTTCTTAAAGGAACAGGAACCATAACAAACAGTGTCATTTTTGCTGGACACCCCCCCCCCCCCCCTACAATGGGGATCGGTTCAGGGGCTACCATAATGTTAAGCTTGGAGGTGTAATCTCCACAGTCAGCATGCAACACATAAGCTGACGTGAAGGAGGTACACACACCAGCACAAGGAATCAGGATATCCCCAGTTTAGTGGAGGAGAGGACTGACTCCAATAGGAGATTGTGGTGCACAGAGCCGGTGCAGATCCGAACAGCCACAAACAACACTTTCGTAATAACGTCTCAGCGCAAAGTAGCGCTGAGCGCATAAACCAGGACTGAGGAGATCAGGACAGGTAGACAGAATGAACGCTTGCTTAACTAGCCACTACTTAGTGACAGCAAGCGTCCACAATAAGACAGACTGGAATGAGGCAGCCAATGCGTTTGCAGCGATGGCGTGCCTCACAAAGACAGGACAAGATAGTCAGGAAATAGCATGATCAAGATAGATGAACGTAACACAGACAAATATACAATAAGTATGTTTTCCTAGCGTATTACAATTACAGCTATCAATGAAACTATTTGTAACGTCTGACTAACATATGTATATATCGGCAATGAACCGATATATGACATAAGCAGAAACACTGACTAGCACTGGAGCAATACAGGGAACAGGACTCAGAAGGATTCGCTATCTCTTCGCAGAGATGAACGCAATCCACAAACGGTAACAGGACAGGATTCAGAAGGATTCGTTATCTCCTCGCAGAGATGAACGCAATCCACAAACAGGACCAGGAGCAGGATACTAGCTCAGCACGGGTGCTCACGATACGCGCAAACTACCAAAACGTGCTGGAAGGCTGACTAACTGAACACAGGAAATAAACAGTTCGTGTACGTATATATCAGCGACACTGATGTATCAACGTAACACGAATACAAGGAAAATAACAAAAATGCGCAAGTATGCGTATATATTGGCGATGAACCAATATATGACACAAGACAAGCAGAGTAACAACTTCTAGAACAAGAGCAGAACTAGGAGGACTCGCTGACCCCTTCGCAGGAGTCAGCGCAGTCCACACGGACTAGGAACGAGGTGGGGCACGAGCAGAGTAACAGACAGAATCTGAGACTATGGTAGCCCATCAAGCATTGCAGGAAGCAGTTCTTTATACTGAGGTCATCCAATGGGAGCAGACCTGCAGATTCCCACACAAGTGAATGGTAATTAATCACAGGCTGACAGCAGGAAAAGGCAGACAATGATATGCAGCCTGCAGGAAAGGGATTGCCCCTCCATTGCAGCAGACAATGTTTGTTTACACAAAAGCATATTAAACTGTCATTGGGCTCTATTCATAAAAAAGTTGTGGCGAAAAAACTCCTGGAGGGAAAATACCGCAGCGGTATTTTACACTTCTGGGTGGTCATTCAAAAAAATCTTGCCAGCTGCGATGCAAGAGCGGAGATCTCCCGCTGAAAGCTCTCGGTAAGCTGTCGGAAGGCATGCGGAAACACTTCAGCCGGCAGAGTCCCTCCGTGCACTGCTCTCTCTGGGAGGTCTGTCCCATTCACTTGTATGTAATCCGCAAAATCAGAGGAAGCTGTATTTCCCGTCCACATACCGCTTCCTCTAAACTTCATGAATGGCCATTTTGTTACTTTTTTCTAGATAAATCTAGAAAAACACTGGAGAGGGCGGAAATTTCTCGCTCTGCTGGGGGATTGTAGATTTTCATCCGGGAACAGCTTTTATGAATGCCCACTTTGCTAAATGGACGGGAAAATCCGCTGTTTTGAGCGGAAAACGTGCGGTAAGGTTTTATGAATAGAGCCCATTAACTTCAGAGCGACTGCAGATGGAATCAGCAACTAGTTTAAGTGCAAACCAAACTATGCAAGAAAATGCATGTAATGACATCAGAACTGCTTGGGTTGCAATACCACTGCAGCCAGCAGTAAACGCTGCAGACATGATCATAACATTAACTATTTGACATTCCTGGACGTAAAACTCACATCCAGGAAGCCATGTGCGCTCCTGCGCGTTCCCGCGGCCGATCGCGCGCGTGCTCGTGCGCTCCCGGCCCGCGGTTTGTTAGCCAGCGAATCAGTGAATCGGGCAACGGTGCCCGATCACTGATTCCTCTCCCCCGCAGAAAAAGCGACAGCTTCTCTCGGAAGCCTAGCTTTTTCTGCTTCCTATTTCCCCTACGTCGCTCTAAGCGTACGTGTTACGCTTAGAGTGACGTCACTGTAAACAAACTCATGGCTGCCATCTTGTGGCCAAAAAGTAAACTACAGCTAAATGTTAAATAAAAATACACATATTTACTAAAAAAAATACAATTTAAATCCCACCCTCCCAAAAATACCCACATAAAATGTTTAATTGAAAAAAAAAACAAAAAAACATTACAATTAAAAAAAAAAAAAAAAAACACAAATATTTACCTAAGGGTCTAAACTTTTTAAATATCTATGTAAAGATGAAATATTTCCATTTTTTTTAAATTATTAGCTTGTAAATAGTGATGAATGCAAAACGGAAAAAAATGCACTTTTATTTCCAAATAAAATATTGTCGCCATACATTATGATAGGGACATAATTTAAACGGTGTAATAACCGGGACATATGGGCATATACAATACGTGAGCTTTAATTATGGAGGCATGTTTTAATTTAAAACTATAATTGCCGAAAAGTGAGAAATAATGATTTTTTGCCGTTTTTTTCTTATACTTCCTTTTAAAATGCATTTACAGTAAAGTGGCTCTTAGTAAAATGTACTCCCCAAAGAAAGCCTAATTGGTGGCGGAAAAAACAAGATATAGATCAGTTCATTGTGATAAGTAGTAATAAAGTTATAGGCTAATGAATGGGAGGTGAACATTGCTCGGACGCATAAAGTGAAAAACGACTGCATGCGAACTGGCTAATTTTGACACTGTAATTACCAATTCTGTATTTTGTACCAACTCTGTATTTCATATATGGCTGTACACTGTTGTCTGTATTATTTTATACCCCATGATTGTCTATGGTCTACAGAGGAGGTGGGCAGTCGAGGTAGCCTAACAGACGGCCACCTCTCCTCGCAGTAGGCCATCAGAGCAAAGTGGATGACTCCACATTTTTACTGCAGTAGGAAGCTCACACATCTTTATTTGATTTCATTCAAACTAAATATATAAAAAACAATGACCAGTGCACCATGTATAGATGCAATCAAATATATTGTGATCAGCTTTCGTCAGCAAATTGTGAGAACAGAGAAGCATACAGCATCAGGCTAATCAATATACAAAGCAATTGATATCATTTAATAAAGCAACATAACGTACAGCTATATACAATGGTCTCATACAGTGGTGTATACAAAATTAGATCACTCACAGATGTGACTCATGAACATATATCTTCAAAGAGCAGCAGGATAATACGGTAGTCCTTATATTAGTACACAACGAGCCAGTGTGAACAAACCATATATGTCCAATCATGAACCAGGCAGAGTGATCAGTCAATAATGCAATCCAAGTACCCTGACAGCACTGTTTCGGATTACTATCTTTTTCAAAGGGTAAAGGATTATCCTCTTTGGCTGCTGATTGGATTGCATTATTGGCTGATCATTCTGCTTTGTTCATGATTGGACATTTATGCTTTGTGCTTTGTTCGCACTTGCTCCTTGTGTACTAATATAAGGACTTTTATCCAGCTGAATTTTGAAGATATATGTTCATGAGCCAAATCTATGAGTGATCTAATTTTGTATACACAACTGTATGAGACCATTGCATATAGCTGTACATTATGTTGCTTTAATATATGATATTGATTGCTTTGTATATTGATTAGCCTGTATATTGATTTGTACTCCTTCTAGATAACCTAAACACACTGCTACTAGGTATGAATGTTGTATACTACCCCATCTCTTGTCCCCCCTCCCCCCATTTCCTTATATTGTAAGCTCGCAAGGGCCGGGCTCTCTCACCCTTTTCTGTCTTGAAATTTGGTACACATTTATTCATATTAATTTTGACATTGTCATTACCAATTCTGTGTTTTTTACCAACTCTGTATTTCGTATATGGCTGTATACCGTTGTCTGTATTATTTTATACCCCATGATTGTTTCTTACTTTGTGCAACGCTATGGAATATGTTGGCGCTAAATTATTAAATGATAATAATAATAATAATAATCTATCTAAAATAAAAATTCTGATGACTACAGCTCCCAGAGGTGCACCACAGCACAAAGACAGCTCCGGAGTAATCCTGGTGAAATCACAACATGGCATTGACTCTTCTAAGAGCGGTGCTCAAACTGCAGTGGTGCACCTGTGGGACCCCTGGAAGAGGTGATGTCTTCCACCCAGCTCCTCAATCACAGAGGGGTCTACAGAGGAGGTGGGCAGTCGAGGTAGCCTAACAGACGGTCACCTCTCCTCGCTGTAGGCCATCAGAGCAAAGTGGATGACTCCACATTTTTACTGCAGCCGGAAGCTCACACATCTTTATTTCATTTCATTCAAACTAAATATATAAATGACCAGTGCACCATGTATAGATGCAATCAAATATATTGTGATTAGCTATCGTCAGCAAATTGTGAGAACAGAGAAGCGTACAGCATCAGGCTAATCTATATACAAAGCAATCGATATCATATAATAAAGCAACATAATGTACAGCTATATACAATGGTCTCATACAGTGGTGTATACAAAATTAGATCAATCATAGATGTGGCTCATGAACATATATCTTCAAAGAGCAGCAGGATAATACGGTAGTCCTAATATTAGTACACAAGGAGCCAGTGTGAACAAAGCATAAAAGTCCAATCATGAACCAGGCAGAGTGATCAGTCAATAATGCAATCCAAGTACCCTGACAGCACTGTTTCGGATTACTACCTTTTTCAAAGGGTAAAGGATTCTCCTCTGGCTGCTGATTGGATTGCATTATTGACTGATCATTCTGCTTTGTTCATGATTGAACATTTATGCTTTGTGCTTTGTTCGCACTGGCTCCTTGTGTACTAATATAAGGACTATTATCCAGCTGCTCTTTGAAGATATATGTTCATGAGCCAAATCTATGAGTGATCTAATTTTGTATACACAACTGTATGAGACCATTGCATATAGCTGTACATTATGTTGCTTTAATATATGATATTGATTGCTTTGTATATTGATTAGCCTGATGCTGTACGCTTCTCTGCTCTCACACTTTGCTGAAGAAAGCTGATCACATTTTTTGCATCTATACATGGTGTGCTGGTCTTTATTTTTTATATATTTCTGGCATACTAGGACCCTTGATGGTCTGGTTTACTAGATCAAGCACCCATTTTTGCTATTATTCCTGTTGTTATTCCAGGTGTGCAGACTTTTTTTCTGATTGATTGCTATTCATTCAAACTAAACACATACATTGATTTAGCTTACTTTAAGTTACAAAGCTCTCCACAATCTCTCTCCTTTTTACATCTCCTCACTAGTTTCCAGATACCAACCCAACCACAATCTCAGATCTGCACATGACCCTCTTTTTTTCTCCTCTAGAATCACCTCCTTGCATTCACATATACAAGATTTTTCACATGCTTCACCCCTCCTCTGGAATTCCCTGCCACAACACATCTGTCACTCTCCAACCTGTGATATCTTTAAACGTGTCCTCAAAACTCACTTTTTTCATCAAGTATACACTCTACCTTAGGCCAGTTCTCTTTTGACCTCTGGACAAAATGTACTCCTAATAGATAACCTAAACACACTTCCACTAGGTATGAATGTTGTATTCCCCAAATCTGTTCTCAAGGCCCAGCAACAGTGCATGTTTTGTGGAAATCCACAGGTAAGTAATCAGCTCTGCTGAGACACTAATTACTCCACCTGTGCATGTTTGTGGTTTTCTGCAAAACATGTACTGTTGGTGGGCCTTGAGGACAGGCAGGGGTGCAGCTAAGGTTTTTGTGGCCCCAAGCGGACTGCAGGAAGTGGCCTTATGGGCGTGGCTATTCCGCAGAAAGTGGGCATGGCCATGACATGTGGGTGGAGCGAAAGGGGGGGACGGAGGGTGTTTGAGGCGCGCATAGTGTGCTGTGCCGAAAAATGGGCATGGCCATGACATTGTATGGGCGGAGCGTAACTGTAACCCCACATCAGCAAATATAGCCAACTATGACCATTAAATAATAAATGCAGCAACAGTTACCCCAGACACCAGAAAATAAGCGCAATGTGGGCGACATTTCACCAGAAAACAAACGCAATTTGGGCAACATTTCAGCAGAAAACAAACGCAATTTGGGCAACATTTCAGCAGAAAATGCACGCAATTTGGGCCACGTTTCAGCAAAAAACAAATGCAATTTGGGCAACATTTCAGCAGAAAATAAACGCAATTTGGGCCACATTTTAGCAGAAAACAAACGCAATTTGGGGCACATTCAAGCAGAAAGCAAACACAATTTGGTCCACATTTTAGCAGAAAACAAACGCAATTTGGGCCACATTTTAGCAGAAAGCAAACGCAATTTGGGCCACATTTTAGCAGAAAACAAAAGCAATTTGGGCCACATTTCACCTGCAAAAAAGAATTTACTCACCTGACAGAAGTTCCCTCACCCGGCCGGCCTCTGGGGTGCAGCTCCCCAGACAATCCTCCTTCCTGCATATCTCCCGCGCTGAATTGCATAGCAGGGCTACGGGAAGATGGCGCCCGAAGCCCTGTACTGGAGACACAAATAGTCTCCAGTCCAGGGCTTCGGACGCCATCCTCCCGTAGCCCTGCTCTGCCTGCTGGAAGACTATGCAGGCAGGCTGGAGCGGGGCTGCGGCGCGGACAACAGTGTGACGTCACAATGACGTCATGGAGCTTATGAGGCCCCAAGTGGCTGCTTGGTCTGCTTGGTGCCTGGCGGCGCCCCTGGGAACAGGATTGGGGAGCTCTGTTGTATAATACCCAATAGGCCTGTACGATTTTAGGAAGAATTTAAATTGAGAGATTTCTGTATGAAATCACAATTTCAATTCACGATATCCTTCAAATAAAGCTCTGTTTTCCCTCTGTGCCTGTTTGTTCCCCCTCTGGGTTTCTCTGTACCCCTGTCTCTATTTGTGCACCCTCTGTCACTCTTTGTGCCTCCTTTGTCTTTATCTGTGTCCCCTTTGTGTCTCTCTGTACGCCTGTCTCTCTTTGTGCACCCTCTGTGTCTCTCTCTGTGCCCCCTCTGTGTCTCTCTTTGTGCCTGCTCTGTTTCTCTCTGTGTCTGCTCTGTGCCCTCTCTGTGTCTCTCTAAGTGCCCGCTCTGTGTCTCCTCTGTACTTCTCTATGTGCCCCCTCTGTCCCCCAAACGGCGGCAGTGCTGGACATACCATCCAGCACGAATCCAGCATTGCCCGTCTATCCACTTTGCCTCCTGCATGCCCGGCATACCAGAAAGTATGCCGTGCACAAGATCCAGCAGATGGCGAGAGGACAGACAGCGTTTGACTTGTGTCAGAAGGTATGTTCAACGCTGCAATGAATCCACGTGATTGTAATAATTAGAATAAATTCTGATCACATATCAGGGGTAGGGGTGTCATAAATCCTGTGAAAAATACATAGCACCACAATCCATGTGGCAAAAACCAATAAGGTGCAGAAAAACAGGTGATGGCTATGAAGTAATGACAATACACGCCTTTAATATACATAAATAAAATATATCGCTAACTATCCCTAATTTGTATCTATTTTACGTGTAGGTAATAATGATATCTCATAATCCGCCGATAGGGGTGCCTACCTAATAATGTTTTTCACAGACGTGTCATATCTCTAACGGCCACAAGGTGGAGCTCCAGACACAGTTTCATGTCTCAGATGCGAGCTCATCGCTCTGCTCCGTGATATGCCTGTAGGGAGTAGGCGGGGTCTTGCTGCTATACAGGAATGCCTGGGTAAGGCGGGACAGTGCGGTAGTGATGGGAATTTCGGCTCTTCTCAGAGAATCGGCTCTTCTGAATCGGCTCCCATTAAAGAGCCGGCTCTTACGGCTCTGAATCTTCATTAAATATCACTAGACAGCACTCAGAATCGGAGTAAAAGCCCCGCCCCCGTCTCCATGACAACTCCAAACTGCTTCTCTGAATAGGGCAATCCCTCCTGCTACTGCTCTGCTCCGGCTCATACACTCCTACAAGCTGGAAGAGGAGGACTACATCTCCCAGCATGCCTCAGCGCCCTTTATTACAGCGCAAAGCAGAGTTCTGTGGGGCAGCTGAGGCATCGGCTCTTTTAAAACTGAGAGCCGGCTCTTTCGCGAACGACCCATCACTACAGTGCGGAGAGCTGTCCAGCTCTTGTGCTCAGCAATGTGCTGCCGCCGCTGCTGGTCCTTCCACAGAAATTGTTTACAGTTACCACAGCAACTGGGGTGACACGTGGCTGATGATGCAGTCAGATGATGTACGGCATCCCATCCCCGCGCCCAAAGTGCTGTATCTCGTATTATATATATATATTTCCCGATGCCGATTCTCTGCACCAGGCGGACGTCGACGTCGCTATGTATCTACACATTCAAAAAAAAACAAAACAACATAAACCACTTAGCACACAATAAGGTTAACTCTACCACGGCCACAAGGGGGTGCTGCGGACACAAGTAATGACGTCCTCTTGGCTAACAAACGGGCTGCTGGGCTCCTCGATGCTGCGTGTGATGCTTTAATCGTCCCCGTCTTCTGCCCACAAATGTCGCCGGAGTAGAGACCAGACCAGAAACACATTCATCACCTTCGCCCGCCTGTCGCTCGTGTGTCCGCGGAGGATGTGTTTCCGGCCGGGTAGCTGCCATGCTGTGGATGCCTCGAGCTGGTGACATATGGACACGTGCAGCCTTCTGTGCTGCTCACTGTGGCTCTCACTATTCATGTCAGTTCTCCTATAACTATGCTGCTGACAGTCTAGGATTGTTATATTACTGTGTGTAAACACGTATATAGGGCTTGGATTCTCTTGATGCACTTGTTTTATACTGACCGACCACGACGCTCATAATAAAGTTATTTATAATAGACTGGCACGGCGGGGTAACCTCTTTTTGGACAGTGCAGTGTATCCTGAGAACAACAGTTGTGCATTATATATTAGGGAATTAATTTTATGATTTCTATGCCAGGCATCAATATATATTCTCCCATCTGGTTAAATCTAGAGATCCTGTAGCCACACCTTGATTTGTATTGTACTGTAGGTTTTTGAAATAAAGTAAAGTTTTGCTCAAGATACATCATAGACAGTATATAATTACTGAATCTCTTGTTCATTAAGTAGGGATATTGTCCCTGCGTACACTGCCTCAGTGTCTCTGGGTTTGTGCTTCTGCGCATGTGTGCAGCACTGACCGTTGGGACAGGAGGACGGGGCCAGTCAGCGGGCGGCTGTGTGCACGGGCGGACTGCTGCGCGAATGCTCATGCGGCGGTTGCAAGCGCATGCGACGGTAATACACTAGAGCCCGTTTTTAAACGGGCTAAGGTGGCTAGTATATTATAGAACACATTTATTGGATATGATTTATTTGCTCCTTTTTTTCCCTTTAATTTCTTAGCTTAATTTGCGTGAAAACACACTTTTTAAATAAGTGTGCTAAGGGTAAAAACAGACACTTACCTGGGGCTTCTATCAGCCCCCTGTAGCAGTAATGTCCCCCGCTGTCCTCCGATCTGCCGTTCCCTGCCGCCGGCACCGGGCAATTGTTCGTCTAACACAGACGAACAATGCGTGCTCCCGTTTGCGTCATCGGAAGCTTACTGCGCAGTACGGAGGTTTCTTGTACTGCTCCTGCACAGTACGCTTCTGATGACGCGAGCGGAAGCTACAGGTGCATGGATGCGCAGCCGCAGTTGGAAAGCATGCCGCGCTAGACCGGAGAACAGCGGATCTGAGGAGGGTGGCGTGGGACATGACTGCTACAGGGGGCTGATAGAAGTCCTAGGTAAGTGTCTGTTTTTACCCTCAGCACCCACACACAGAACCCCTTTAAATTGTGTCGCATTGTAGTGATTGTGATTTCTATTGGATGGGAGGGGGGGCATTTTACTGTCATTAGCATCTTAAGGTGGCCACTAGCGTTACAATTTGCAGAACAATCGTTTACAAACGATTCTTTGTATGAATGATCGGAAATGATTGTTGGGACCACTAATGGACAAACCCCATACAAAGAATCTGATCAGATTGATGGGACCAATCCAAAAAACAGATGGATTTTACTAACCTGATTGGTTAGGAGATTTTTTCCTTCAGCGTACGTTTCCACTAGAGCAAATCTGCATGCGTTTCCTGCATGCAGATTCGCATAGACAATACAAGTGGATGGGACTGTTGCGGGATACTGTGTAGTTTGTCGTGGAGAAAAAATCTGCACGGCAGAACCATCAGAATTCGCACGCGATTCATCGGTAATGTAACTAAATAGGAAAACCGCAAGCATTTTAGTCTTGCGGTTTTCCCGCCGTTTCCGTGTGCGTTTCCTCTTAAAAACCCATGTCAATGCTTGCCAGCATTGACATGGTTAAAATCGCGTTGTGTAAACCGCGAGTGATTCCGCGTGAAAATCCGCATCGAAATGGCAACGAAACCACAATCACATGCGGATTCGTTGTCGCGATTTTCCCGTCGAAATCGCACAGCAGTAGTGGAAATGTACCCTCAGTAGTCACAAACGATCATTTCTAATTGTTCATAAAAGATCGATCAGCAAATTGTATTGTTAGTGGCCACCTTTGCACTCTAATCACTCTCATGTCATCCTTAATGACAGGAGACAATGATTAAAGCGGACCTGAACTCAAAACTCTGGTCTAAAAGAAACGCAACAGCATAATAGCCTTTATAGAAAAAACTTTCTTTGTTACAGCTGATAGAAATCCTAACATAAAACTGCACTGTTTCTACTTCCTGCTTTCATGGAAGCAGGCATTGTTAGCATCCTACACTTTCAAATGAGCTTATCTGCCTTTAGTAGTCAGCTGACACAGGGGAGAGGTCAAATTACAACTTGTGATTAGACACAGATAAGGGGGAATTAGGCTAAACTCTCTAAATAATGTACAGTGTGCATTTCTATGTTTTCCTTGTGTCCTGTGTAAGAGTTCAGGTCCACTTTAAGGTGTAATCACAAGCGCTGGAAAGCTCTCCTAGTGGGTCCCAGGCCTTATGAAGCAGGGATTGGACTGTAAGCTTTGGAGGTAAATGTTTGTGAATTGAAGGATTTAATGCGGAAATTAAAGCGGACCTGAACTCAGAACTTCTTCTCTGCTCTAAGAGATAGGCAACAGCATAATAACCTTTAAAGAAAAACATTTTTGTCACAGCTGATACAAATCCTGCAGTAAATCTGCAGTGTATCTACTTCCAGCTTTCATGGAAGTAAACATATTGTTAACATCCTGTGATTTCAAATGGGCTTATCAACCGTGGTAGTCAGCTGACACAGGGGAGAGATCAAATTACAACATGTGATTTAGACACAGATGAGGGTGGAATTAGACAGCCTAAACTCTTTAAATACATACAGGGTGCATTTTTCCCTTCTGTCCTGTGCAAGAGTTCAGGTCCACTTTAAAGGTTGCCTAAACTGAAATGAATCTAGCCAGTTAAACTTACTTTGGGTGTCTCTCAGTCCGCTGTAGTCCTTCAGGTTCCTCATTGTCGTTGTGCTCTCATCCTTTTAGCAGCTGTGCCCCTCTGAAAGTTGGTCCACTGAGTAAGCACAGAACACCTCCAGCCACAGGAGCACGATCGATGGGGCACACTGCCCAGGGCCGTGCATGCAGGTTTCGGATGGGACAGCTGCTGAGTGGATCACAGCGAGGGACCAGCAGGACAACGGGGCTAGAAGAAATTCTAGGTAAGCTACATTGGCCAGATTTGTTTCACTTTAGGTTTATTTTAGGGTACTTTTACACTTGTGCGCTGTGGTAGTGGTGTGATTTGGAACAATCGCACTGCACCCACAAAGTTGCACTGCGCGTTATAGCCATGGTGCGACCGATGATAAAATAACACAAGTAACACAGCTCTTCAATGAGTCACAGGGTAACACACGGCAGCTTGTGCGTTACTTATGCGGGGCCCGGAACACTTTTATCGCATTGTGTCACACTGCAGGCAGTGTGTTATGCTTTATTGACTTAAATGGCCACTGGGACAATCTGTGTTCAGGGAGAGTACGGGGACGTGATGTGGTAAGTGACACTGTCACTTTAAAGGACAACTGAAGTGAGAAAAATATGGAGGCTGCCATATTTATTTCCTTTTAAACAATACCAGTTTCCTGGCAGGCCTGTAAATCTGTTTGGCTGCAGTAGCGTTTGAATCACACCAGAAACATTCATGCAGCTAATCTTATCAAATCTGACAATAATGTCCAGAACACCTGATCTGCTGCATGCTTGTTCAGGGTCTATGGCTAATTTTATTAGAAGCAGAGGTTCAGCAAGCTAGCCAGGCAACTGATATTGCTTAAAAGGAAATAAATATGGCAGCTTCCGTATGCCTCTCGCTTCAGTTGTCCTTCACACTTGTAATGAATGATTGTGACTATACAACAATCATTCACTGTTATACTGGTGCATGAGCGGCAGTGACGGGGGAGCACACATGCGCGCGTGGAATGCTGCGTGTATGCGCACAAGCGTGCAGTGGTATCAAGTGCAGGATGTGAGTCTGGCGTCCTGGAATCTTTAGGAGCATAGATTACCATGTGAGAGTCACGTCCAAGAATCTTAAATGGTACAATAGCCCCTTTTCTCCTAAGAAATACATTTTCATCTTGTGTTTACAATAACTTCTCAGCACACTGCAATTGAAAGTACCAAAAAGTAGGTGAAAAAGTAGTGTCAACATTGTTCTGAGTATTTTCTTGCTTGCTGGTGAGTTAAAAGGCATTTTATGATATGATGTGAAAATATAACTTAGGAGAAAACCTAGGAAAAAAAATAAATAGTAAATTGGATCAGGCCCAATGTGCGTTTAGGCGGCTTACCAGAAGTAGAGCATTGGGCCAAATACCCATAGAGCAGCAGTATCAGAAGGGCTCCAGTGCATTGTAAGTAGTGTTGTCTGGATCATGAACGATTCGGATCTTTGATCCGAATCTATTTTGTGAGTCGAATAATCTGAATCATCAAAATGAGTGATTCGGATCGCGAAGGGGGCGGAGCCAGGAGCGACACGCCCCCCTCTCAGCGGGCAGCGGGTTCCTGGAAGCAGAGCAGAGATGGATCGCTCTGTTGAAGGGGAGGCAGCCTTGCACAGCCACAGGTAGATGAGAGAGAAGGGACATGGGTGCCACTGCCAGATATGTTTAGAGCACACATACTGGCTGAAATGTGCTGCTCATTATAGGCTGTCTGTTCCAGTTGTGCATTGATGCGCTTTGAGTCCTATGGGAGAAAAGCGCTTTACAAATGTTATTGTATTGTATTGTATAGTGAACACATTGGAAACTTTTGGCACAGCTCAGTAACGTTACAGGCAGCATGCTGGGCTAGGACAGGGCAGGCACTGTTATTGCTGTGCAATGTGATCCTCCTTCACTGCTCTAAACAGCTGCACTTTACTTCTGGGAATGCTTTGGGGAATGGGAGTTGGGAGTATACAGATGAACATATAGGTGAAATCAGTGGCGGACACAGCCAGCAGTGGGCCCCTGTGCAAAATTGTAAGTGTGGGCCCCCTATGACCTGCGGCATGCCAAAATATGGGCGTGGCTAAAATAGTGGATAGAACCTGCGGCGCTTAGCGCCGCGGCAAAAAATGGGCGTGGCAATGACCGGATGAGGGCGGAGCTAACTGTAACTTAAAGCGAACCCGGGGTGAGGGTTTATTTCCTTTTAAACAATACTAGTTGCCTGGCGGCCCTGCTGATCTATTTGGCTGCAGTAATAAACTGAATTACACCAGCAACAAGCATGCAGCTAATCTTCTCAGTTCTGACAATATTGTCAGAAACCCCTGACCTGCTGCATGCTTGTTCAGGGTCTATGGTTGAAAGAATAAGAGGCAGAGGACCAGCACGGCAGCCAGGCAACTGGTATTGCTTAAAAGGAGAGAAATATGTCAGCCTCAATATTATTCTCACCTCAGGTTCCCTTGAAAAGTGCAACGCAAAGACAGTGGGCCCAAGTTTTGGTGACCCTTTCCCCAGAAAATTCACATAATTGTGCAGGTTTTCTCAAGAAAATACACATATATGCCCAGAAAATACGTGCAATCATGTCGGCAGATATGCCCAGAAAATACGTGCAATCATGTCGGCAGATATGCCCAGAAAATACGTGCAATCAAGTCGGCAGATATGCCCAGAAAATACATGCAATCAAGTCGGCAGATATGCCCAGAAAATACGTGCAAACAAGTCGGCAGATATGCCCAGAAAATACATGCAATCAAGTCGGCAGATATGCCCAGAAAATACGTGCAAACAAGTCGGCAGATATGCCCAGAAAATACGTGCAATCATGTCGGCAGATATGCCCAGAAAATACATGCAATCATGTGGCAGACCTGCCCAGAACATACACCTGCTAATATAAATAAAACAAAAACATTTACTCACCTGCAGCAGCAGACCTCCTGTCCCAGCCTCCATCCGGCGCGCAGCTCCCATGGGTGGTTGGGTGGATAGGTAGCCTAGTGGGTGGGTGGGTGGGTAGGTAGCCTGGTGGGTGGGTGGGTAACTAGCCCGGTAGGTAGGTAGGTAGCCCGGTGGGTGGGTAGGTAGGTAGCCTGGTGGGTGGGTTGGTAACTAGCCCGGTAGGTAGCCGGGTGGGTGGTTAGGTAGGTAGCCTGGTGGGTGGGTAGGTAGGTAGCCTGGTGGGTGGGTTGGTAACTAGCCCGGTAGGTAGCCGGGTGGGTGGTTAGGTAGGTAGCCGGGTGGGTGGTTAGGTAGGTAGCCTGGTGGGTGGGTAGCCTGGTGGGTGGGTAGGTAGCCTGGTGGGTGGGTTGGTAACTAGCCCGGTAGGTAGCCGGGTGGGTGGTTAGGTAGGTAGCCGGGTGGGTAGGTAGGAAGCCTGGTGGGTGGGTAGGTAGCCGGGTGGGTAGGTAGGTAGCCGGGTGGGTAGGTAGGTAGCCGGGTGGGTAGGTAGGAAGCCTGGTGGGTGGGTAGGTAGTCTGGTGGGTGGGTGGGTAGGTAGGTAGCCTGGTGGGTGGGTAGGTAGCCTGGTGGGTGGGTTGGTAACTAGCCCGGTAGGTAGCCGGGTGGGTGGTTAGGTAGGTAGCCGGGTGGGTGGTTAGGTAGGTAGCCGGGTGGGTAGGTAGGTAGGTAGCCTGGTGGGTGGGTGGGTAGCCGGGTGGGTGGGTAGGTAGCCTGGTGGGTGGGTTGGTAACTAGCCCGGTAGGTAGCCGGGTGGGTGGTTAGGTAGGTAGCCGGGTGGGTGGTTAGGTAGGTAGCCGGGTGGGTGGTTAGGTAGGCAGGTAGCCGGGTGGGTAGGTAGGTAGGTAGCCGGGTGGGTGGTTAGGTAGTTGGGTGGGTGGTTAGGTAGGAAGCCTGGTGGGTGGGTAGGTAGCCGGGTGGGTAGGTAGCCGGGTGGGTGGTTAGGTAGTTGGGTGGGTGGTTAGGTAGGAAGCCTGGTGGGTGGGTAGGTAGGTAGGAAGCCTGGTGGGTGGTTAGGTAGTCGGGTGGGTAGGTAGGAAGCCTGGTGGGTGGGTAGGTAGGTAGCCGGGTGGGTAGGTGGTTAGGTAGCCGGGTGGGTAGCTATCCGGGTGGGGGGCCCGACTCCTATCCTCCCTCCCTCCCTTCCTTCCTCACCTCGGGGGGCCCCCTCCCGATATGCGCGGCGGGAGAGCGAGCGGCAAATGCAGGAAGTCTTCAGGGCTCTCCACGCATCCGCTAGAGGCCCAGCCGCTGAGTCTCCAATATGTCTCCAACTGGAGACATATTGGAGACTGAGACTAAGCGGCTGGGCCTCTAGCGGATGCCTGGAGAGCCCTGAAGACTTCCTGCATTTGCCGCTCGCTCTCCCGCCGCGCATATCGGGAGGGGGGCCCCCCGAGGTGAGGGAGGGAGGGAGGATAGGAATCGGGGGGCCCTCCGGGGAATAAAATAATAAAAAAAAAAAAAAAAAAATACTTAATGGGCCCCTGAAGAAAACGGAACTTCAGGGGCCCTCGTGCGGCGGCACGGCCTGCACGGCCGTATGTCCGCCACTGGGTGAAATATATGTAAAGCATATGATTGCAGCATGTGGGTATTGTGTGCAAACAAACATTTCTGCTCTCTGCTCGTCCCTCCTCCCTTCTCTGTCCACTCCCTGCCCTCTGTCCATCTTCTCCCCTTCCCTGTGTGTCCACCCCCCTCCCTTTCTCCTGTCCTGCTAGTCATTTCACCCCCAAATGCTTCCCTTGTAAAATGATCCGAGATTCGGATCAAAGATCCGGATCTTTTCAATGATCCGATTTGAATCATCCGGATCATTAAAAAGATCCGAACTTCGCATCTCTAATTGTAAGCACACTCAGGGCTAGTGCACACCAGAAGATCTTTTCTGAGCGCTTTGTGATTTTAAAAGCTCCTGCTAATGTTATCCTATGTGAGTGTGCACACTGGAGCAATGGGCATTGCATTAGCAAGAGCTTTTAAAAGCTCATTGGAAAAAGAAGGTCATTCTGTCATCTAAAACATATCTATTTTATTAAATCCATACAGTATACAGTATCATAACAGTGCATATCATATACAATTCTTTAAAAAAAACAAATAGGAGTTCATAGTGGGTTCCATACAAATATTGTAAATACGTATATGGCCTATACTGATACAAATAAACCCCTCAAATTATTAGGAGGTATTTTTAAAGCTTTAGTTCCTGGGTCACACAGAACATGACCACTCCGCAGTGGCTCTAAATCACTCCAACATGGGTGCAATGTCACAGCCCTGTTAAATTTGGCCTTAAAGGATACCAGATGTGAAACAAGCTAGAGAAAAGGGGGGGGGGGGGGGGCATATACTGTCACATGTGCTGATGCCTGTCACTCCCCCTGTTCTCCTTTCTTCCCCCGCATTCAACCTAAATGCCAATCTGGCAGCCTCTTCGTGGTCGCCGGCACTACTGCGCAGGCGCTGACTGGGCATCATGCCTCCTGCAGCACGCAACCATGGCCAGGAGCACACTGCGCATGCGTATGACGTTGTGCATATGACGTACTGATGTCATAAGCATGCGCAGTGTGCTCCCGCACATGGGTGGGCACTGTAGGATGCGCGCAGCCCGGCATGTGCACTAGTGCCAAACTAGGACAACCCGGAAGAGGGGCATTTAGATTGAATGCGGGAGCAGAAAGAACGGAGGGAGCGGTAGACATCAGCACAGGTGACAGTATATGCCTGCTCCCCCTGATTCTCTAGCTTGTTTTACATCTGGTATCCTTTAACATATGTTTGATTTTGGTCATCCAAGGTTATTGTTTTTTTATGCTCTTTGATGCAGTTGATGCACTGGGAATATATGAAGCGGCCTCAGCTTTGAAACTTGCATTATGGCCTCTTTTTGATGGGCAGTTGAACTGTGTGCTCAGCAAGCAGTTGTCATTTAGCAGTGAGCAGTTGCCAGGCAGCAAAAAGCAGTTCTGAGAGTTTGAGAGACATTTCACTGCCTATCAACTGCCCATGGAAAAGGAGCTTTAGTCTGGTACACATTTTCAATTATGATTGACCAATCA